>NC_044189.1:18140575-18490575 GCF_900880675.1 Sparus aurata
GACTCTGGAGGACAATTAAATGAGTGAATGTGATATAATACTTACTTTTGTGGGTGATCTGTGCATTTGCTGTGGGAGGACGGAGAGGACAGCATTTAAAAGTAGGTCTGCAGAGGGAAAGGAAACGTGCGGGCTTTTCTGAGAAGAGGAGCTCTTACCCATGGAGCGTTTCCCCATCAGGCCGATGAACTGATGCGGCCGCGGCTTTCTCGTCATCCTCAGGAGGATTTCTCTGAATGGATCATTGGAAAGCCAGCCGTCCTGCGGGGAGGGGAGGGGAGGGGAGGGGAGAGCAGGAGGGGGGGGGGGGGGGGAATCTCAATGAATGTTCACAGAGACAACAAATGAGTGTGTGGACCTCTGCTGTCTCTCATGTCATTCGCCAAAATGTGTCTTTATAAAAAAAGGTTTCAACATTTGGGTGGAAAATGAAGCAACAACTGTTTGAACACTTTGACAGTTGCATGTAATATGGCATCATTTTTTTCTGCCATATGTATTATTCGAAAGCCCTTTCAACCCCCCATCCATCCGCAACACCACCCTCCCGCACATAAACTTGCACGTAGTAATAGTCCATATTGGGCATGAATTTTGAACTTTCATTAAGCATTCTATTTCAATCACAGGATATAACGTCTACGCTGTGCATTAGTGTGACTGAGATGTGGACCCGGGGGCCTCTAACGTCTCTCGCACTAAGCTGTAATGATTTATCGTAGGCTCATCTGCGGAATGGCCCCAGCCTTACAGTTTAAGGATGCTGGCACCATTCCACCGGCAATGTCAAACACGGGGACGTGCGTTTCATGTCAATGGAGGCGGTTTGGGCTTCAGCTCTCACTACACCGTACACTCAAAAAAGGCTTTTATTTCATTTCCCATTGGTGGGCTGCACTGCTTTGAGCCCTGCACCAGCCTCCATCTTCATGTTTTGGGCGACTCTTGAAGATCTTTTCGATTGTCTGACCTGTTTTCCCATGCAAAATGAGAATGTTACAGAATCAAGTGCAACATATTTCATTGATAATAATTAATTCATTACAATGGCATAATTGGTGATTGGATTTTCTGCATCCTGTCTGTCTGCCCGCTGGCACTCATTTGTGAGAAAAACGAATGGAGCCGCACTCCTCACTCTGCAGGGTTCAGTCTCTGAATCTTAGATGACTGTTAGGCTTCCCTTTCTTTACAGCCACAGATGTTTCATCAATTCATCACAGTGACCGAACATATGTCAGTGGTGCAGCCATTCTTCTAATCAGAGTTTAACATGGAATCAATCATGTTCCTATTCAAGACCTAACTCTTAACGTGATTAAATGGAGAGAGCAGGGATTAAAAAACAAAAAAACAAAAAACGACAAAAAGCCATCAGACCAGATCCAGAAAACATCTAGATCAGCTGATTGAGCTGATGACATGACATAAACGTCTCACCCTTTATCCATACCATGTCATCATCATGTCTCTACTTAATCTACAGAAATATAAGGCGTTATTATTAGGGTTTAAATAACTTTTAATAATTTGACTTCATCTCTTTCGATCGCACTAACTCATGTGAGTTCACTTCCTCCGTCATTTGTAAAAAAAAAAACAAACGTTTGTTTCCAGCCACATATAACAGAGGAAGTGAAGCACAGGTTAGTGCCACAGTGGAAAACAAGTGCTAACTAATTCTTTTTGTATTAATTGGCATCTAATAAGTCGTACAAATAAAAATGAGAAACACTACCTGGATTTGGTTGGCGCTGGTCCAGTAGTCCGCATCTTCCCTCGGCTCATTCCCCTCGCAAAAAACTTGGGCGACGGCGAGAAGAGCCATCAGGACGGGCAAGAGCAGAAACTTCATGATGTCCTGATTAGAAAAAAAATCACTTGACGCCTGATATTATCTCGCGAATATAAACCGCCGAGAACTTTACGCACACACACACACAAAAACCCCAACCCAGTTGAATTAAAAGGGGGGTTGTTTGAGGCACGAGCAAGCAGCTGTGGGCGCGCGCACTGCTTTTTTTCGTTGAGCTTTCAACAGTAGTCCATAGCGCGTGCTGTGCGTGAGTCAAAACACCGTTGCCGTAAAAACTCTCCGCGCGCTCAGTTTTCCCCTCTGCGCCAGCCGCTTCGCTCTCGTGCGTCCTCCTGACCACCGAAGGCTCGCGTGCGCTCCTATATAGCCGCCGTAACAGTAGTGGGATTACTCTCGATTCCCGTCACGAGTACATTAGAATACAGAGGCACCAGCCAAAAGCACTTTTTGATATCACGAACTGTGAACGTTGTGCGTCACGGCTCGTAAAACCAACGGCGATGTGATTCAGAAGAGTTCACCGGGACGCCATAACCCCCCCCCCCGACATAACTCACACTGATCATGTTCGTTCTAAAGCCATGTCGTTAAACTCGTGGAGAGCGGGCCCTGATCCGGGACGATCCCATTTAAAGTCCAGAATATGCAGAAAAATAAATAAATAAAAATAATAGTTGTAGTAATAATAATAACAAAAAAACTATATATATGCAAGAACAACAAAAACAGAACAAAAATCCAAAATACGTACATTCTACCACAATATGTACATATATACAGTGTAATAAATGATGCTACAGTTGAAAATATATGGGTTATTGCACATTGTTTGTCTTAATTATTGCATATTGGAGAGAGACAAAGTGCCCAGGGTCCTCCTATTGACTCAGAGTGTCTGACACTCAGAGCGAGGAGCTGAACAGTTTGACGGCCACAGGCAGGGATGATTTCCTGTGGCGCTCGGTGGTGCTGATCTTGGTGGGATCAGTCCAGTGCTGAATGTACCCCTGTGGCTGTTGTACTGACGTCTGTAAAAACAGGCCAAACACTTAGCCTACCTTATGGTCATTTTAATAGCAAATGAAAAAGTGGCAGTGCGTAATAGTGTGATGTGTCTTAGTCATTTCAGCCAGGGCCACTTTGATTCTCTGTCATCATGAAGTCTAAGTCGCGCAAGTCCACGATAAAGCATTTTTCAGTAAATCTATCTATCTATCTATCTATCTATCTATCTATCTATCTATCTATCTATCTATCTATCTATCTATCTATCTATCTATCCGTCTCCACATTTTTTTATCAATAGGTACATGTATTGTGACTTTGGTGGCACATTAAAGGACTCTCTCACTCTGTAGTGAAATGTTAATGAGCAGAGAAAGATCTTCATTGGCTGATTCTTTTTCTGCCTAAACAAACTCAAGAATCAAAATGTCTTTGTTTCCATGACTGAATAAACAAACTGACCTCAAAGGACAACCCAATTTATACTGTTTAACTTTGTTTATATATGGCGGACCCTGCCACCTCTCTAGCTTTGAAAAAGTGTTCTGGGACCTTATTTTCCTCTGAGAACAGCTTGGAACAATTACCTCATTATTATTCTATATATAAAAAATATCAGCTTGAATTTCTTATCCAGAACTACATTCAGCTCCTTTAACCCATATGCCTCATATATTAAGTTCCTACTATTCCTACATACAACATATTGTATACAAACCTCTTATATCAAAGCTTGAATGGAGAAGAGAAGGATGTGTGACCTGTGGCTGCCACTGATTTCCATGAGAAAAGGCTGTGCTTTAAAGAGTAGGGTGTTCAGTCTGAATGGAAGACTGTGCCGTCACACCAAGTTCAGTGTTCACGCACCTCAATGATTGCTTGATTTGCTCAAGTGCCTTTATGTCGTTAACAATAAGTTCATTTTGTTTACACATATGCTAACAAATGCAAATGTTTTACCTGAGCCAGGAGTGGAGCGCTATGGCAAGTGCTATTCATCTGTCTGATTAATTAATCCGTGGTGCAGTACCAATTTACATTAACAGTATTTCTGAAGGATGCTCCGCTTTGACCTTGATATTCGGTATATTTAGTTATTATTATTTTTGAGAATCAGAGCATTGACTTCCAAACCTTGAACACGATAATATTTGTTTTCCTAAATTTCCCATCATGCATGGTTGGGGGACACTTAAAGGGAGGAGGACACGCTGAACCTCCCTGTGCAGGTGAGGGGACTGTGGATTGGTTTACACTAATATTCATCACTGAGCTGTACCAGGAAGGCTCCGCGGTCACAGAGCCACTCCCGACTGGAATTTAATCATCCTCACAACTGTGACAGCTCATCCAATTAACAGACGGAAGGGGGAGGTGAGGAGAGAGAGCTTGGAGAGAGAGGTGATGGAGCTGTTGGAGCCCTATGGGAGGGAGTTGCCACAGAGGAGGAGGATTGAGAAAGAAGACGTAGGAGGCAGAAAGATCAGGGCGTCATGGAGGTTGGTGCACAGAGATAAACAGATATGCAGATTACAGGGGAGATGTGGACAAATAGGGAACCAAGGGGGATGTTTGCTGCCAATACCACTGCGTAGGTAACACAATCAGCTGGATTGCGTAGTCAGTCACGGTGGACACTCCTCTAACTTTGATAAGGCATCCAGCAGCAAATGGGACTCCGAGCTGTATGAAGGTATTGGAGGGCGAGTTGATTTCGATGCACAGAATGAATCCAAGACAGATTATTTGTCGGCAGGGACGACTGAGTCAAAGCAACACAGTGCCAACAATTAATACATGAGCAGTCTGAATAAGGAAATTGGTGTAAATGGATCCTGCCAAACATTCAATTAATTTTGTTCAATTAAAATAGGCAAGAAGATGCTGAATAGAAGCAGAGTTGTTCAATAAGCACAGAGGTCTTTGAATCTGGAAACGCGAGAGATGAACTCTTTTCTTGATTTTACTTAAACTTCAGTATTTACCCTTGTGTATAATGTGATGTAAGACACTGTCAAACGAGGGAGGACGGTAATTAATTTAACCATAATTACATTTTCTGGTAATTAACACGGTTCTATTTTATTTGACGTTAAAATGATACAGTGCTGTGATGTTACCAACTTTGTGAGCCTTGATACATACAAAAACAAAGTGTAACATCACGCTTTTCATTCTTTTCAAATGATCGATGACGCTTTAATATAACTGGGGCTACAACATGTTAATTTTCTCAGTGGGTATAACACTTCACAACAGGAGCTTGTGCACTTAATTTTCCCGAGCCTCATGGCAGTGACAGATACGAGCTGACACATGAGCTCCTTCTTCTGTAGATATGTGAGACCTGCTGGGCCAATATAATACCACTTTGACACCTAAATCAGTGTGTACATGTGAGCTTTTCAAACATTAAAAAAGGACCAGTTTGCCTTTCCATGGATTTTTATTTTTGTGTGTCAGGTCTTTATCACTCATACACCAAATAAACAGGGACTAGACTACATCCAGAAGATAACGTTTGTTGAAAAAAGTCTTTTTTTCCCAGAGCTGATAAAGAAAGTAGTTAAGAAGTGAGACACCTCGCCTCTTTCTCTTCTCCGCTGAGAGTGGCATATGTGCCGGTCCCATCGGAGGCCGACAAGCACAGAAGCCACAAACAGCAGTTGCCTTTTAAAATATCTTTTGCTTCGGTCCTTCACCTGGCCAGCTGCCTTAAGTTGCATCATAACGTGGTGGCTAAAAAAATAGCGTGTCAGCTCTGGTGTTGTGTTTTCATCACAGCTGATTAGAGCTGGGGCCAAAAAACACCTGTGACTACTACAAAGCTGCTTGACACAGGAGTGAATGCAGATTGTACTGATTCACATGAAGGACAGAATCCAGATGTTACTAGGCAACCCAATTGCCGTAGTAAGTGTTGGAGAGATACATTGCTGCAAAACCACAGAGTAGTTTAAACTTTACATGTCTTGAGGTTCAATTGTTCTCTTTGTTCCAGTGCTGTGCTTATGGTCTGGTTGGGTTTAGGCACAAAAAGAACTTAGTTAGCTTTAGTAAAATAACATGGTTTGGCTTAAAATACCTGTTTTGGTCACCAAAAACATAGCCAGATGTCCCAAGGTCTCAAGGCCACAAAGATCTCCTTTAAAAGTGCAATAGTCTCCCAGTTACCAATGTTGGAATGCAGACTAACACTGGCTTTGTGGTTTGCCAGCCCTGTCTCCTGCAACCCCACATCCATCTCCGCCGACTGGCATCATGAAACATGTCATGTGAATGTGATAGTGCATAGCCTATGTCATGTACAACTTTTTAAATATCTGTGTTGTTTTGCCGAATGGTTGGCTGCTAGCGTTCTATCCTGGCGACTGGGCTGTAGTGGGTGTTTTTCTTCTCTTTTGTCAATAATGAAAGGGGTATAAGCCTTGCAACAAAGCTGCAATGAGTCATTCGACCTAAACAACAAAACAAGTTGTTTGTCAGTGCCTCAAAAAATGACACAAATGAATGTTTTCATATCTGGTAGTCAATAAATACCAATCAGGCATAACATTAAGAACACCTGCCTAATACTGTGACCTCTTGTGCAGCCAAAACAGCTCTGACCTGTCAAGACATAGACCTAAGACCTCCGATGGTGTCCGGTGGTGTCTGGCACCAGGCCGTTTTATAGTGGATCCTCAGGGTCCTGTATGTCGGGGGGTGGGGCCTCCATGGATCAGACCTGCCCCAGCTTGTCTTACAGATGCTCTATCAGATTGGGATCTGGGGAATATGGAGGCCTGGTCAACACCTTGGGCTCTTTATTGTGCTCCTCGAGCTGCTCCTGAGCAGTGTTTGTGGTGCGTCAGGGCACATTGTCCTGCTGGGGGGCCACTGCCATCGGGTAGTGTTGTTGTGATGAGGAGGTTTACATGGTCCACAACAGTGTTTGGATGGGTGGTGAGTTTCAAGTGGCATTCACATGAATGCCAGCACCTAAGGTTTCCCAGCACAACATCACACTGTGATGAGGTGATCAGTGTTATTCACGTCACCTGTCAGTGGTTTTCATGTTGTGGCTGATCGGTGTAAGTGCCTTTACTTGTGAGAGGGGTTGGTTGTTATTTGCGCATAAACAAGACTGCTTAACTTGGAATAAATAGCAGAAAACTAGACTGTGGTTAATGTATATCTTCTGTATGAAAATACATTACATTCACAAGGAGCAATTCAAGTGAGAAGTATACATTTTTGTGTTATGACTTTGTAGTCTTTAGATGATGATACCGCTGCCCATGTATAATTGCTTTTACAGGGTGTTTGCTCATTATGAAAAGATGAGAAAGACTGATCTTTGGACTGCACATAAAAAAAGTGTGAGAGGTCTACCTCTAACTAACCTTACCTCTTACTATTTGCTAATTTGTTTAGCCTCAGACATGTCCAATATTCTCTCTGATGCTGTAGAAAAGGTCTGTAAAGACTTCAGGACATCAGAAACTCCTTTTGACCATGTATGCAGTTCAAGAGAACATGACTGTGTCCTCAAATTAAAGGGCCTGAAATAACATTTATGTGTGAAAAAAGTAGCGTCACTCTTAATTAGAATCTCATGTGTATTCATGCAGGTCAATGTACTGAATGCTTGTATTAACCACGAGGGTAATGCATTTTTGCTGTTGCTTTCGATCCATTTAAATTTCAGCACTGACGCCACACAGCAGACCCAACAAGGAGGCCAATAACCCTTCTGAAATATATGTGCGTGAGGTTGTGGTTGATCTTTCCAATGAAGTGTTATTAAATTGAGTTGGATTTATCGCTGAAGCTATCTTAAAGAGGCTTCCTTTGTCCCCACAAGCTCCCAAAACATCATTGTCCCTTACTTTATTGGTTTGCTGAGCATACATTCACCGTTCCAACGTCATCTCCTGTATTTTACATTCATAACACTGCGTATGTTCTTGGCTTGGTGTTTCCTAGTGTAGTGGCCTCCTGGTGGCCGTAGCACTTTGAGTAAAACAACAAGTCAATTGGTTTACTCCTGTGGTTCAAACTCTGGCATCCAGGGGTCACCGTGGGCTGTTGATAAACCTCCCCAAAAGAGTTATTACATTTCCCCGCTATTTAATTTCCTTGATGATTGATTGAATCACATCACAAGGAACACACATCCAATCCAGATATGACCTGGTTTAGGACCACACTGTCAGAATGTGTTTTGTGCACTGTGATGTTTTTTTTTTTTTTCTAAATCAAATTTGTGCTTCTACTGGTGGGCCCTGGGGATGGAATTGTCGCGTAGGCATATAGTGTAGTGTAGTAAGAAGCTGAGTAATGGTGACGTTAAATACCCCAACATTTGTCTTTTATTTCTGGTGATTGCATTTACACTTCAAAAATCACACAAGTGGTGGTCATCTGGTGGATGATAGAACAAAATGTGTAAGTATCATAAATGTTTTGCTACCTGTACCCAGGGCCGTCCATGGCAATGCTAACTCTGGGTTAGCCTACAAATATATTTTGTCCCTGCAGCACTCTATTGAGGAGCAGCCACTGTTGAAAAGCAATACATAAGACATTTATAAGATCTTGTAAATAACTTAACAATATTTTGAAGACTGCGTAAGCCTTAAGAGTGCCCAAATTATAATAAATGTATTGAATTCAAGAAACTATCCAATTATGTAATTGTTAACATTCAGTTTTTGTTGCTTTATCACAATTATTAAATCTATTAATTAAGAGGAGCTAATATTCACCATGGCAACCGGATGCGAGAGGACGCTGGCGTTAATATCGCCACTTCTCCATCCACAACAAAACAACTTTTTCTGCTGAAAATATGAAAGCCAAACTGTCTTTACAAGCTCTAGAGCTGTGCTACAAACTTTGAAGGCTGCACACCTGAACGTCTGGCTCCGGTGGACTCACCTTTCTCCGTCGATCAGCTGTTAGCCCCGCTGGTCAGCTGTTAGCCCCGCTAATTAACTGTTGGCAACGCTAACTTCCAAACCGGCGTTCTCAATTCTCTGTGGGCTTCGTCGTTTTCGTTTCGTTTTCTTCCGCTTTTTCCCTGAGGGTCGCGGATGATGTTACCGCTTTATACCACCTTTTTTCAAGGTGGAGTGGGGGTTACTGGGGCCAAATCCAGTGACTCTATGGGCGAAGGCCAGGGTACTCCCTGGATGAGTCGCCAGCTCATCGCAGGGCCCTTACTGATGGCAGTGGCTGCCACACAAGGTGCCAACTGCACATCAGGAGCAATTTTAGGGTTCAGTATCTTGCTCAAGGATACTTCGGCATGTAGCTCAGTCCCGCCCCGGGGAGCCAGGGATTCGAACCAGCGACCCTCCGGTCATTAGTCCTCAGCTCTACCCTCTCTGTGGGCTATCCAGCATTACTCCGTTGGTCCTCTCTTCACTACAACCTCAGGATTATTCAACGCCTGGCTCCTGTATCACTCTCTCCTCTGCTACTGTGGTCTCCCCCGACCTGCAAAGATGTTGGTTAGTCGCTGCTCCGCCGCTGCTGACGGGGTCTTTAAATACTCAGTGCTGGAGCTCCTGGACCTTTGCTGTAACGTCACCCCAAACTCCATCGCTAGGATTAAATCTCTTGGTCTCCTTCGTCGCCCCCGCTATATGCACAGGGCCTCCAGACGCAAGTTTATGACGGACAATGCTTTTCCCTGCTGTGCTGACAGCAGTGCTGCTATTCCCTCCATGCTGACTGACAGGCGCTCCATCGCACCGGCTCAACGTCATCTAAACCAACCACAGGTGCGCACACTGAGCTATCTGAAACCCTTGGCTTGTGTGAATGGTGGTGTTTCCTCCACATCCACTGCATCAGCATTTGAGAACAACACTGCAGCTTTCATGCTGCTAAATCCACGTTCACTAAACAACAAAGGAGTACTCATCCATGACATCATCACAGACAGAAAAATTGACTTTCTCTGCCTAAATGAGACATGGCAGCATCAGCAAGACTTCTTAACTCTGAATCAAGCCACTCCCCCAGGGCTATGTTTACATTCAGAAGCCCCGCTCTAAGGGCCGTGGTGGTGGGCTGGCAGTCATACATTGAGCCGACATCCTGGTTAAACAACTTCCAGTGCTGAATGTCACCTCATTTGAATGTGCAGCCTTCTCTCTGGCTGGGCATACACAGCTACAGGTTGTCCTCATCCACCGCCCTCCAAAAGCCTCCTCCACCTTCCTGTCTGAGCTGTCTGAGCTACTCACCTCCATCTGCTCTATATCTACATCTACACTCCTGCTTGGTGATTTCAACATCCATGTGGACTCCACCAGCTGCCCCTTTGCCTCTGAATTCCTGTCACTCCTGGATTGTTTCAACATCACACAGCATGTTAAAGGTCCCACCCATGTCAAAGGCCACACACTGGATCTGGTGTGCTCCACTGGCACAGCTCCCTCCCATCTACAATGCCTGGACCTTGCTGTTTCTGACCACTATGCTGTCCTCTTCACTGTTCCTGTCCCTGTGCCGAAGCAGTGCATAAGTCGAAACATCACATACAGGAACATCAAGACAGTGAACACTCTGGCCCTGACCAACATCCTGGAAACCCACCTGGCCTCTGATCCCCTCGACTCCTCACTGGATGTGCTGGTGGCCCACTATAATACTGCTGTCTCCTGGGGTCTTGACTCCCTTGCCCCTCTTAAAACCCGGACTGTGTTATTTACCCATTCTGCCCCCTGGTTCACCATTGAACTCCGCACCCTTAAGACTACTGGTCGCCGCCTTGAGAGGCTCTATAAAAGATCTGGCCTCACCTTCCACCATGAATCCTACAAAGACCATGTTAGGTCTCATAAAGAAGCTCTCTCCAAGGCTAAAACAAACTACTACACCACTCTCATTGGAGACCAGCAAAATAACCCCAGAATGTTATTCTCCACCATTAACCGGCTCCTTAGCCCTCTCGATGTCCCCCAGCTTTCTGGTGCCCCTGACCTCTGTTTCAAGTTCCTGGACTTCTTCCAGGAAAAGGTGGCTACCATTCGCCAGCAACTCCTGGCATCTGCCACCACCCTACCACATGCACCTCTGACACAGATAGCTGATCCTCCCACTGTTTGCTTGCCCCAGTGCTCTCTCTCCTACTTCTCTCCTGTGGACTCTATTTCTGTAGCTAAGTTGGTCTCCCAGGCAAAAGCCTCCGCCTGCTCTCTGGACCCCATGCCAACAACTCTAGTGAAATCTTCACTGCCTGCCCTATGCCCCCTCATAATGGAAATTATCAACTCATCCCTAGAATCTGGCATTGTACCGTCCACCTTCAAAACAGCTTCAGTCACCCCCATCCTCAAGAAGCCAGGTCTGGACCCAGATGACTTACATAACTACCGGCCAATCTCCAACCTTCCTTTCCTAAGCAAAATCCTGGAAAGAGCAATTACCGCCCAACTCCAGCAGCACATGTCCAACCATGAGCTCTATGAACCCCTTCAGTCTGGCTTCAGGGCACGCCATTGCACAGAAACTGCCCTCATCAAGATCACCAACGACCTCCTCATCGCTGCAGATTCTGGCCACATCAGTATTCTGATCCTCCTGGACCTCTCTGCAGCCTTCGACACAATCTCCCACACCATCCTCCTCACCTGCCTATCTGACTACCTTGGTCTCACCGGTACAGCACTGTCCTGGTTCCAGTCCTATTTAACAAACAGGAAACAGTTTGTCACCATTGGAGACTCCAGTTCCACCCAAGCTCCAATCAACCAGGGCGTGCCTCAAGGCTCTGTGCTTGGACCCCTCCTCTTCACTATCTACATGCTTACCCTTGTATTTTACCATCTCAAAAACATCTCCAGACTCCGGCCCTCCCTCTCTGAACCTGTGGCTGAGACCCTCATCCATGCCTTCATCACCTCCTGCCTGGACTACTGCAATGGAGTCCTGTCCGGGCTCCCTTCCAAAACCCTGGATAGGCTCCAGTATGTCCAGAACTCTGCTGCCAGGGTCCTCACCCGCACCAAGCCCTGGCAACACATCACCTCCACTCTCATCCGCCTTCACTGGCACCCAGTTAAATCACGCATCACCTACAAAATTCTCCTCCTGACCTATAAATCTCTCCATTCCCTCGCCCCCCAATATCTGTCTGACCTCCTCCACCCCTCCACCCAGTCCCAGTCGCTGTGCTCATCAGGCGCACACCAACTCTCCATCCCTCACACCAAACTTCAAACCTTTGGCGACAGAGCCTTCTGTGTGACAGCCCCCACTCTCTGGAACACTCTCCCAGCTGAAATCCGCAAACAGACTTCTCTGGAGACTTTCAAAAGAGACTTAAAAACCCATCTTTTTAATAAGGCCTTTCAGCTCTAGATCCAGCCAAATCAATCAACTTTTCTATTTTTTTTTTAATCTTACATGTATTTTTTGTTTATCCATTTATTCTTTGTTTTGTTTGTTCAATTTTGTTAAGTGTCCTTGGGTACCCTGAAAGGCGCTATAAAAATTAAATGTATTATTATTATTATTATTATTACACTGAAATTTGCAATCTGCCTGACTTGTTCAAAAGGATATGGGAATCCAAGCCCTTTTTAGTAGACTGTGTTTAAACCACAGGTTCATCTTCAAATAGATTACATTACTCTGCAAATTAATTGTTGCAATTTGGATATAAACAATAGCTTTAGCACAGCTCACATTATTAGTTGTGTTTCGTCTGCTATGGCACTGGTTCAGAAGCTCTGGAACATTTCAGGAAGTTTCCAGTTGTACTTGAAGAACAGCCAGGGATCAAGTTTGGTTTCTGACCAACACTGGCACTTTTCCTTGTGGCTAAATTGCTTTATACGCTGAGAGTTTGGTTGCATGAACGATGCTGTGACCTTCTGATGGAGTTGGTCCCCTGGGCTCCATCTAGATAATGGATGCTCACTTGTGGGCGGGTGGCTGATGTGAGAGGAATTTTGATACCTGTCTGAGGTAAGGAATAAACAAGCTACACCATAGACAGTGATGGTAAAATTGCTGTGACAAGCAGCAGATGATGCTTGTATTCTTCAAGTCTTTCCTTCCATTAATATTTTATTACAAATAACCATGTTGCCGTCCTGCGATGAGCTGGCGACTCATTCAGGGTGAACCCTGGCCTACGCCCATAGAATGAAACTGGATTTGGCCCCAGTAAGCCCCGCAACCCCTTAGGGGGGAAAAGCAGCAACATCCCGCAACCCTCACGGATAAGCGGAAAAGAAAACGGAACGGAACGGAACGGAACGGAACGGAACCATGTTGCCATTCCATGATAAAACAGGTGGGGGTGGTTAAAAGAACCTCAAAAGAAATAAATATGAAAAGCTTATTCCTTTACTTTTTGCACATGTTGTAGACAGAGGGAGTGTAGAAAAAGGTTAGTCCAGGGAGAGTTGATTTTTAGATTTTAGATTTACAGTGCACTTTTTAATCAATCCATCTATTTCCTACCACTTATCTGGGTGTGGGTCACAATGGAATAAGATTTAGTAAGGTATCCCTCTCTCTCGCTATGAGACCAGATGGGATATACAGTTTAATTCCTCCAAAGTGTTTTAGGTGTGACCCGGGCTCTCCCAGTTGAGCATGTGGGGACATTTCAATGGGGCATCAAAATGAAGTAATGCAAAGGAGGAGCAATTCTACAATTAGCTCCACCTAAATGTCTGACATATAAAAAGATGGATGACCCCAATTCCTGTCTTGGATTCACTTGCTGCCGTACTGCGATTTGGAGCCAAAGTCATTTTATGGCATCAAATAACTAATCAAAACCAAACGTATCAGAAAATGTAAAGCTTGAACATAAATTAGAAGAGACAGAAACCACCTTTGGGAAATATCAAGTGCCAAGATGGTGCAGTATGATCTGCAGCCAGTTACAGCAGCCCTCTTTTACTTTGTCTTTCTAGTGTTTTAGTGTGTTTAAAATAATTTTTTGCAGGTAAGGAATGATTGATGGTCAGAGCTGCTGGCTGTTGGCTCTGCGCCAGGTGTGACTTCTCTACGCAGAGAAAAAAGAGGCTGCGGAGCTGGAGCGAAGCGTTGGGTGACGGTATAAACCATGTTTACCGTCTGTCATCATGGGAAACGTCAGATCCCTCCTTAATAGGATGGAAGAACTAATGGCGCTGACCTGGCTGCAGTGGGAGCATCAAGCAAACACATCCTCCCCTCTCCCCCTGCTTGATCTTTCCGATCCCTACCTTGTCCATCTGCTACCTGACTGCATAACTGTGGTGAGTAAAAGTCAGAAAAAAAAGTCGGTGAAGGTTTGGTCTGAGGAGGCCAGGGGAAGGCCGAGAGACTGCTTTGATACCACAGAATGGGAAGCACTCTGCAGCCCATATAGGGAGGACATCACCGTCTGACAGACTGCGTCACAGACTACATGCAATTCTGTGTGGAGAACACTGTGCCTTCCAGGAAGGCACAGTGTTCTCCCAACAACCAACCCTGGGTGAACGCTGGAATCAAAACCCTACTGGATGATAAGAAGAAGGTTTTCAGATCAGGGGACAAAGAGGAACTGAGGAGAGTCCAGAAGGAGCTCAGGCAGGAAATAAGGAAAAACAGCTTCATCAGGAAACTGGAGCAGCAGCTGGAGCAGAACAACACCAGGGAAGTCTGGAGAGGACTGAAGAAAATATCTGGTCATGGAAAAGGTGAAGGGACAGAGCAAGACAGCAGAGACCAGGACTGGGCAAATACTCTCACTGGAGATGGTGATCAACTTCCAGAGGAAGACACCAGAGAACATCCAGGGTTTTGACATAGAGATGGTGGCAAAATACAAGTACCTGGGTGTTCACCTAAACTGGACTGGACTGGACTGACAACACGGATGCCCTGTACAAGAAGGGCCAAAGTCACCTACATTTGTTGAGGAGACTGAGGTCCTTTGGGGTGCAGAGGACAGAACTTTGAACATTTTATGACTATGTTGGCATGGACTGTCCACTGTAGAAGAGGTTGTAGGCCAAGCTGATGTCAATCATGGACAGCACCTCTGTGCACCAGACCCCCTGCGCCAGACGGTGAAAGCAGCAGACTCTTAACACCCACTGTGTAAGAAGGAGGTCTACCGTAGGTCATTTATCCCCACAGCCATCTGGCTGTTTAACTCAAGCACTACCTGAACTACATTTACATTTAGGGCATTTAGCAGACACTTCTGTCCAAAGCGATGTACAGTGATTCATACATACCTTCGTACACTGATGGCGGTGGCTGTCATGCAATCAGCCGACCAGCACATCAGGAGCAGTTTGGGGTTCAGTATCTTGCCCAAGGATACTTTGACAGGCAGACCAGGGGAATCAAACCAGTGACCTTCCGAAAACAAGACACTGTCCACAGCTACCCCTGAGCCACAGCCGCCCCTGAACGATGACTTTCCACTCACTTCTTTGTTTGTTTGTTTTTTTGTAAATATCTTGTTTTTCTTCTATTTATTTTCTATTGAACGTTATGTATATTTTTCTGATTCATTTCCTGTACTTGTTGCATCTCGAGCTGTTGTAACAAGCGATTTTCCCTGTTGTGGGATAAAGCCAATCTTAAATCTTAAATCTTCGATTTATTTTACTGTTACTTTAAGTTTTTAGTTTACCTCATGTCCCATCTCGGGGAGGGGTTTATCACCGGTACTGCAGCCAGCTGCTAGCTGGTGATGTTTTGGCTTCACGCTGGAGGAGATGTCATGAAGTCCATCTTATTAGTACTGTATGCCAGTTGTCTGAGCACCTTGCCCTGTCTCAATGAGTGAAATCGACAAATTTCTGCCTCTGCCACTGAGAACCCTAAGCTCATGACCGTAAGTGAATTTTTGGAACCTAAATCATGAGGTCACTTGAGAACTTTGCCCTCAGGCCCGGCTGCCTCTTCACCACGATAGTCCAGTTCAACACCCACATTTTCTTTATTGCTGACGCCATACCAATTTTCTTATTGCTATTTGCCATTTGATTATGGCAGAGAGGTTTGTTGTGACCCATCAGTAGGACCTGCATCTCAAGGCAAATTGGTCCCAGACAAGGAGCCAGGATCAAGGTCTTGGTATGCTTCAAATGAAGTAATCTCGCAACAGCACCTGAACACCCCTGTGTGTCCCATGTACAGAAGCTGTGTCCTCACTACACCAGACCAGGGTTTAAGTCCACCCTGTTGCCCTCTGCTGTCATATAAACTTTTTAGTATATAACCCAAATATAAAGCTAACGCCTGCAGAAATAAATTCCTATTCTTGGTTACATTACTATGTAGCCATTGGTGGAAACCCAAAGTATTATAAGTACATTGGTGATACATTGACTGAAATTGATTTTCAGAAGGATTGGAAACTTGTGTACAATAGAAAACAAGCTGAGACTGTCCGAAAGCGCTCACCCAGTCGAATGATTTAGCCACAATTTTATTGTGTCTCCCGACTATCTGAAAAACACCCACAAGCCATGACTTTTGTTTAAAGTGCGATGAAAAGTGAAGTGGTTGTGCTTGCCCATCAAGTACCCACAAGCCCCAAGAGTGGGGGATGCTTCCAGTGTGAGAGGCGTTTGAATAAATCCATGTACATTTGTCATCTGCACTTCACACAGTCAACTTCAGTCAGCTATTGTTAGCCACTAAATGTCAAGTACATCTATAGAACAGTCGGATGAATGCCGCAGTGGGGGACTAAGATCACGTGGATCTCACTGTACTGTGAAAAACAATAACTGTTTTCTGTACCGCTCTCAGAAGTGGACGCATGCACGTGCACTTACACACACGCACGGACGCACACACACTCACTCACACACACACACACACTCACGCACACATGCACATATATATAAATCACACGTACCACAAAGTGCGACTTCATGTTTAAAGGTTGTGAGGACATTTTAATTTCTGAAGATGCCACAAAAATGAGTCATAATGTGACATCTGCAGTGATCCTGTTTGCCACAATAGTTGCATCACTCATCTGCCCTTCCACATGACACACTCATACACACACGCAGAAAATCCCAGTGAAAAAAAAAGAATGAATCACCTTTTGAAACTTGCTTTTGGGGTGAGTGCCATTCCGTTCCACTGAAGGTTCAGTTTAGAGGAAGGATCGAGATGGTCCAGATGGGACACGTCAGCTCTCATTTGCAGATCTGATGGGCACTCTGTCATTGCCACTGAGCTCTTACATGGAGAAGTTGTCACCTCCCTGCTCCTGCCGCTCTATTGCTCTTCAAGTGTGCTGACATAAGAGCGCAGCAATGTTCCTGGGTTTGTCCCTTTGACTACTGCAGCTACAGACAATGTCTAATCACTAGTGCCTGAAAACATATTGATCTGTGTTAAATTAAATGTATAAAAACAATGCTTGGTAAGCAATATATTGATTGGAGTTGTACTTGCCCTGACATTTTATTGTTTCAGTGTTGTGAACTCTCTACTGCTGCTGAGCATTCTCTGCACCAAGGCCCAGACAAACAGCAGTGTTATCAGTTAATAAACTGTGTCCATTACACAAATACAAGGCGTGTTAAGTACCACAACACTGATTCTATTTAGAAGCATCATCTTGGTATTTCTGAAATAAATCTATAATAATTGTGGCCAGGGGTGCGGAGTGACAGTGATTAACTGATGTTTCGATATGTTCTGGTGCTTTCTGGCTCAGCTGACCGTAGGACACAGTTCCATCTGAGCCTCCGGCTGCTGTTTCAGAACACACCTTGTTAAAGTGGCTGCATAACCAGGTTACGCACTCAGAATTATGTAGCCTAATTGGTTTCACCCTGCATTCTAAATAGTTTTTACCAAACAAAATAAAACAGTGTTCAAGCCCTTCACAATGCAGGGCTGTTGGCTGTACCCTAGCATGGAATTATACACAGGACAGCGTTGTGTACAGGTGAAGGATTGGCTGGATTAATATTGTTCAAATTTGAAGATTTACTTCTGGAAGCCCGTATTCTAAGATGTTTCAGTATTGTAGATTTTGAGATTCATTTATCCAAAAACTTCAGCCGAAATATGTGCATCTACTCCATCTGCAGCAGCACTCACAGGGAGCCGTTATCAAGTTATCATTCAGACGTTCACACATCACACACCTGGTAGTTTCCCATAGCAGCAATATTGTTCCATGTTTTTTTTTTTTTTTTTACAGCTTACAGGTGAAATTAAATATGTTTGACAAGAAACAAAAAAGCAAAAAGGAGCAAATTCCAAACTTATGGAAAGCCATGTGCTTCAAAATGAAGCTGAAGCTGATGTTATGTTTTTATTTTCCAGCCTGCAGGCTTCATTATCCAAAGAATATGATGGGCCAGGAAGGTGACGGGTGACACTGTTAAATAATAAACATTTGTCGTAATTAGCTGACTGACAGGGTTCCTGTTACTACTTGGAGAGCCTGCAGTACAGTTTTCAGAAAGTTCCTTGAGTGCTGTGTTACAGTTTTTGCCTAATGCCACTAAAAGTGGTTGCTATGCCCAAAGCATCACAACCTCTAACTTTGGTGACCATGCCCTAAACAAAAGCAACAACCCTGCAAACTCAATATATGCCTTGAACTGTGTTTAACATTCTCCAACACACTTCTTGCAAAACACTACACACGTTTTTTTACATAAGACACATTGTTAAAAAAGGAAATCTCATGCAATCATTGAGAAAACATCTATTTAAAATACAAAACACAACTAAAATTGGAAAAGCACACAGACTCACACACATGAAAACATTTACAGTTTTTCTCGATTGTTTACACACATTTTCTGAAAGCACGCCTCATGCTCTCAGATCTCTACACACAAATCAAAAAACACACACACAATGGGCAAAACCCCTCAATTCTCCTGCATAATGAAACTTTACATTCAAAACAATGTTATTTCTTCTCAAAATGGTATTTTGTTTTCAAATGACACACACAAACCATCATATGAATAGACATTTATAAAGACCAGTTGAACAATGATGTGCTCAATGTAAAACACTATGATGAATGGAAAACACTTCTTCATTCATCATAATGACTTAGGCCTTTTTTGTTCAGTTACACTTACTACAGTCAGTACATACATAAGTGTGTTGTAAAATATTTGAGAATATTGTTTTTAATACTCACAACACACAAATACCCACAAAAACAATGTACACAGTGTATATCCCAACAAACACAAAGTTGCATATACAACAATATACGGTCTACATACAAAACAACAGAAGAATTGACTGTACACAGTTACAGTAAAAAAAAAACAAAAAAAAACTGTGCAGCATGCTCTCCTCTGTTTTGGTCTGGCCACAGCACCTCATCCACATCACAAGCAATGTTTTCCCTGACCAAGCAGCAAGAGAAATATCACCTAGCATGGTGAATCCAGCCATGAAAAGCACCAACTGCTATATATCCACATGCATCTTCCATAGCTTGGAGAAGGGGTATACGCATTTGTGGATTTCGGTCATACGCTTTCTAACTCCAGGCAGAAAAAAAATTCTCAATAGGATTGAGGAATGGAGAATATGGAGGGAGATACATTAAACAACTATAAAGCGTGGTTGGGCAGTGAACCAGTTATGAACCAGAGCAGCCCAGTGGAAACTTACGTTGTCCCAAATGACAACCTACCTGAGCTGATCTGGTGGAATGAGTGTGTTGTGTAGGGTGTCCAGGTGTTTGCCCATGTGATGAGTCAGTACACATAGTAGGGCAATTACAGTTTTTGCCTAACGCTTAAACACTAAAAGTGGTTGCTATGCCCAAAGCATCACAACCTCTAACTTTGGTGACCATGCCCTAAACAAAAGCAACAACCCTGCAAACACAATATATGCTTTGCACTGTGTTTGAAATTCTCCAACACACTTCTTGTAAAATGCTACACACTGTTTTTTACATAAGACACATTGTTCAAAAAGGAAGACTCATGCAATCATTGGGAAAACACATCTATTTAGAATACAAAACACAACTAAAATTGGAATAGCACACAGACTCACACACATGAAAACATTTAAAATCTAATTGTAGACCAATCAGTCTAAGCCATAGCACTACAAATACACCTGATGTGAGCTCAGCTCCTTTGTGCCAACTTTGGAAACGTGGAGGCAGAAAGAGGAAGAGGGAGAGTAAGCGCAGCAGCAGGACGAGGAAGAGGACGAAGAAGGAGAGCAGGCAACAGTGACACTGCATCACCACTCCATCCTCGGTCCCTACAACACAGCCCTCATTATTCGCTTTCTGGACACACTTCATGACACAGTAGTCCAGGACGGGCCAGAGCAGCCCCAGTTTGTTGTCTTCTGGGATAATGTCAGTTTCCATCGGGCTGCTCTGGTCCGGGACAGGTTCACCAACCATAATAGATTTATTGCACTCAACTTGCCACCATACACCCCATTTTTTTTGAGGCATAGACACCTTTATTTGACAGTGGATAGACAGGAAAGGGGGGAGAGAGGGGGTGTGACATGCAGTAAAGGTCCTCTGGCTGGATTCGAACCAGGGTCCACTGCGTACGTGGCATGCGCTCTAACCACTTGACTACTAGGGGTGGTTAATCAGCCCAATTTCCCGATTCGATTCCCATTATTGAAGTCTAGATTAGATTATAAATCGACTTTCGATTATTAACAATTATCGATTCGATTTTCAATTATTAACGATTATTGATCTTCCATTTAACAGCCAGCTCAGTCAGCTGCTGAATTATTTTACTTCTCTTTTGAGTATCACCTCACAGCACCTTCAATATTGTATGGTGTAACTGTAATATCAAAATTATTATTTTTTAATTTGCTTTAAATGTAGTGTTTCAATGTTAAAAGAAAGTTGCCAAGGTCAGCAGCCGGACTCATGTTAGAAGCATTGTTGGTGACGAGAACCAGGGCGTGTTTATCTATTCCCCACTCGTCTGCCATTGCTTTGAGAAACTCACACATATTTGTGCTTGTGTGGCTATCATCCATAGCTTTCGTCTGAAGTACGTAGGACATTAGCTTCCATTAACTGCTGACATAATGAGCTGTAACGGTCACATATGAGACTGCTCTGGATGTCCAGGCATCGCACGTTATTGCTACCCTGTGAGCAGAGTTGAGGGGCACTTGCACGGAAAGGTTTGTCTCCTTGTAAAGATTTGGAATCGATTTAAGTGTGAAAAAGCTCCGGGATGGAATAACATATCTTTGCTCCAGACTGTGGACCCTGTAGCGGAAGCCAGTAAGAGGAGTACTCCAGTTTGTTTTACTATTTAAAAATTATTATTTTTTTATTATTATTTTTTTTTTAAATCGATTTTTGGAAATGTAATAATCGAATCATAATCGTCAATATTATAATCGCGATTAATTAATAATCGATTTTTTTCATCACCCCTAGTGACTACCTGCGCAGGCCATACACCCCATTTTTGAATCCAATTGAGGAGTTCTTTTTAGCATGCCACTGGAAAGTTTATGACCTTCAGCCACATGCCCGCATGCCTCTTCTACAATCCATGGAAGAGGCATGCGGCGACATTGAGGTGAGGTCCATACAGGGTACAGGTTGGTACAGCATGCAAGGCAATATTTTCTCCATTGCTTGGCATGGGAGGACATTGCCTGTGATGTGGATGAGGTGATGTGGCCAAATGCCAACAGGAGACAGGATCCATAGCCTAAATGTCTTCCAATAGTTCCCTTACAACACTTTGTTTTGTAGAACATTCTAGTTGTACCACGTCTTTGTGTTTTTTGTTTTTTTTTACTTTTGCAAAAACCTGAAAAACAAAAAAAAAAATCTGAAGTGTCTCCATTTTGTTTTCATGTGTCTAGATCAACTGTAGTGGATCAATCTTTTTCACAAAAAAAAAATCTGTATGACACTTTTAAAGTCAAAAACCATCCAAAGCACTGAATACAGCTGTGTTTTGCATAAAGCACATCTGGGTGTTGTTGCTGCTAGGAAAGAGTGCAAACAAAGGTGCATGCGTTTAATTTTTTGATGCTAAAAACAGTTTTGAAATGGGATTGTTAGGTTTTGTTTCAAGAGTTTCATTTTGCCGTATAAGTTAGGCGTTTATCTACATGTACTTTGTCTTACTCGACCTGCGTGTTAAGTTATGACACAGTGAGCCAAAGTCTGCAACATGTGTGTAAGCATTCGGCAAAAACTGTAACTTTAGAATTTTGAATGACAGTGTGTTCCTTGTGAAAACAAGAGATTTTCTTTATGAAAATTGTGCCAAATGCAGAGAATTGTGTGTAGTGTTTTGAGAGTGTGTTTGAGAACTGCAATTTGAGTGTAAAGCAGGAATTGTGCTTGTAGTTTAGCAGAAATGGTTCAGGGGGTCGGTGCATGAGTTACATGTTGTGGTCATTGTATCGCAAGTACCAATTTTTGTGTGTAAACAATGGAGAAAAACTGTAAAATCTAGACCAATCAGTCTAAGCCATAGCACTACAAATACACCTGATGTGAGCTCAGCTCCTTTGTGCCAACTTTGGGAACATGGCGCCAGAAAGTGGAAGAGGGAGAGTAAGAGCATCAGCAGGACGAGAAAGAGGACGAAGAAGGGGAGCAGGCAACAGTGACACTGCATCACCACTCCATCCTCGGTCCCTACAACACAGCCCTCATTATTTGCTTTCTGGACACACTTCTTGACACAGTAGTCCAGGACGGGCCACAGCCTCAGTCTGTTGTCATCTGGGATAATGTCAGTTTCCATCGGGCTGCTCTGGTCCGGGACTGGTTCACCAACCATAATAGATTTATTGCACTCAACTTGCCATCATACACCTTATTTTTGAATCCAATTGAGGAGTTCTTTTCAGCATTGTGCTGGAAAGTTTATGACCGTCAACCACATGCCCGCAGGCCTCTTCTACAAGCCATGGAAGAGGCATGTGGCGTCATTGAGGTGAGGTCCATACAGGGCTGGATACGGCATGCAAGGCGATATTTCCCCCGTTGCTTGGCAAGGGAGGACATTGCCTGTGATGTGGATGAGGTGATGTGGCCAAATGCCAACAGGAGACAGGATCCATAGCCTAAATGTCTTCCAATCAGTTGGACCATGTGTTTTTTTATTTATTTTTTTACTTTTGTAAAAACCTAAAAAACTAAAAAGAATTCTGAGGCGGTTCCATTTTGTTTTCATGTGTCTAGATCAACTGTAGTGAATCAATCCTTCACAAAAAAATCTGTATGAGACTTTTAAAGTCAAAAACCATCCAAAGTACTGAAAACAGCTGTGTTTTGCATAAAGCACATCTCTGTGTTGTTGTTTCTAGGAAATAGTAATTCAAAGGTGCATGTGTTTAACGTTTTGATGCTAAAAACAGTTTTGAAATGGGATTGTTAGGTTTTGTTTCAAGAGTTTCATTTTGCCGTATAAGTTAGGAGTTTATTTCCATGTGCTGTGTCTTACATGACCTGTGTGTTAAGTTATGATACAGTGAGCCAAAGTCTACAACATGTGTGTAAGCATTCGTCAAAAACTGTAATTTGTGGCTCGACACTGGCTTATTCCTTTTGGCTACAAAATGTGATTGTCCCTAAGTGAGCAACAATGAGATATCCAGCAACCCTGAAAACACAGCGGATGCTGAAAAGTTTATGCTGACCAAAACATCCCAGTGGATACTGAAACTGAATCAAACTAACCCAGACAGTGGACTGTTTAAGGCTGGAAAGGGCAATCTCTTGCGGATGGAATATTTTGTTTGGACTTTTTTGCAGTTGTCACCTACACCCTGCCCTATTTGGTGTGTGAAAGTTGCCGTTCTGTGTAGGTGTACATGTGGTATCCTTTTGTGTACAGGGTTACACGTACCTGATTATGAGTGACCCCTTTAATGTGATGTCAAGGAATGTCCTGGGTCTAAACTCAATGGTTAAAGGTACTAATTGTTTGGATTTTCTTAAACGTAAGCAGGTGTCAATTGCTCTGGGGGGCGGGGTTCCTATTCTATGCACAGCTTCATCACCTCCCCAAATATTCTTCTTCATGAGGGAGTCCAACCACCAAGACTTTCTCATTCTCCTAGAACACATGCCAATAAATCTTCATGTTCACTCAAAAATCTCTCCTAATTGAAATGTCGTTTATCAAGCACATCTGCCGGCCTGGCTATTCTCGGTATCCTTGATGAATAGCAGCTATGATG
Source organism: Sparus aurata (assembly GCF_900880675.1). NCBI lineage: Eukaryota > Metazoa > Chordata > Actinopteri > Spariformes > Sparidae > Sparus > Sparus aurata. The sequence continues at coordinate 18,164,568 of NC_044189.1, forward strand.
CTCAGATGAGGGCTTGAAAATTGTTTCTGTTTTTTCTCTTTTACTTTTCCGACAGCGATGTGTTTTTTTTTTCTTGTGAAAATGCACTTTTTGTAAGTCGCTTTGGGCAAAAGTGTTTAAAAAAAGCCCTAAATGTAAATGTAAATGTTTGAATCGGCGCTGCAGCCTGATGCGGCAGGGTTTGTATTACCATCACAACTGGGCTATCTGCTTGATGCCGTATCTTAAACCAATGATGCTTCCCTGCAGTCATCTCATAATATGATAGAGTCCATCTCTATCATGAACGTGAACAATTTATTGTAATAACATGGAACGTTTAATGTTAAAGGAGCACTCCAAAGGGAAAAAAATGAGCAAAGAAATGTTCTCATTGGCCGTTTTTTCTTCTGCCTAATCAAACTAAATAAACTCAGTTTGTTTCCATGGCTGAATAAACCAAATAAACAAGCTGACCTAAAGGACAACACAATTTATACTGTTTAACTTTGTTACAGTTTTTGCCGAATGCTTACACACGTTGCAGACTTTGGCTCACTGTGTCATAACTTAACACACAGGTCGAGTAAGACACAGCACATGGAGATAAACTCCTAACTTATACGGCAAAATGAAACTCTTGAAACAAAACCTAACAATCCCATTTCAAAACTGTTTTTAGCATCAAAACATTAAACACATGCACCTTTGTTTGCACTCTTTCATAGCAGCAACAACACCCAGATGTGCTTTATGCAAAACACAGCTGTATTCAGTGCTTTGGATGGTTTTTGACTTTACAGTTTTTATTGATTGCTTTGACCTGTTTAAACAAACTGGAATCCACTCGGTTTTCATCATCACTGTCTCAGCAGAGCACAAGACACCTCTTGCAAATGTGTTAACCCTTTCTCATTGGATTGACACATTTTCCCCACCCTTTTGCAGAACAGTTAACACGGATGTCATTCAAGCAGTCCAAACTCCATTGTTTTAGCTATGGTAACCAAACAGAAACCATCTGTTCCTAACTATTAGAAACTACCTACATCAGTATGAAATCACTAAAGCACCTGTATGACACTCCTAAACACAAATCTTCAATGAGCAATCAGTCTGCAGGCCTTAAAAAGTGCAGCGGCTGTGTTGTTCTTTGCCAACATGGATTGAAGAGGTCTAAGGCAGATGAGAGTGAGAAATAGGTGCAGAGGAATGTCAAGGTTGGATGGCATGCAAGAAGATTTTTCCCTTGGTTCATTGCAAGAGAGGATAATGAATGTGATGTGGATGAGGCCATGTGGCCCCATCGTCAAGACAGAAAGGACTGAGTATCAACAGTGGCTATTTCTTATACTCTACAGTAATAGATTGTTATACTTTACTGTAATATTTTATATCTTTAACTTCTTTTCTATGTTTTAAAACAGGTCAGTTGTTCAGGAAAATGCTTGCTGTGAAGGTGCAGAAATGTTTTGTGGACTATGAGACTACCAGCTTTCTTATTTTCTTATACTCTAATAGATTTTATTTTGGTTTCCATGTATTTTGTGTAATTTAAAAGTTTTTCTCAATTGTTTACACACAAAAACTGGTACTTGAGACACAATGACCACAACATGTAACTCATGCACCAACCCCCTGAACCAATTCTGCTAAATGAGAAGCACAATTCCTGCTTTACACTCAAATTGCAGTTCTAAAACACACTTTTTTCAAAACACTACACACAATTCTCTGCATTTGGCACAATTTTCATGAAGAAAATCTCTTGCTTTCACAAAGAACACTCTGTCATTCAAAATTCTAAAGTGAATTGCCCTACTATGCACACTGACTCATCAAATGGGCAAACACCTAGACACCCTACACAACACACTCATTCCACCAGAGCAGCTCAGGTACGTTGTCATTTGGGACAACGTAAGTTTCCACTGGGCTGCTCTGGTTCATAACTGGTTCACTGCCCAACCACGCTTTATCTCCCTCCATATTCTCCATTCCTCAATCCTATTGAGAATTTTTTGTAAAGTGTATGACCGAAATCCACAAATCCACAAATGTGTATACCCCTTCTCCAAGCTATGGAAGATGCATGTGGATATATAGCAGTTGGTGCTTTTCATGGCTGGATTCACCATGCTAGGTGATGTTTCTCTTGCTGCTTGGCCAGGGAAAACATTGCTTGTGATGTGGATGAGGTGCTGTGGCCAGACCGAAACAGAGGAGATCATGCTGCACAGTTTTTTATTTTTCTATTTTATTTTTTACTGTAACTGTGTACAGTAAATTCTTCTGTTGTTTTGTAGGTAGACTGTATATTGTTGTATATGCACTTTGTGGTGGTTGAGATGTACACTGTGTACATTGTTTTTGTGGGAAAAATAAAATATATCTGTTACCGTGTATTTGTGTGTTCTGAGTATAAAAACAATATTCTCAAATATTTTACATCACACTTATGTATGTACTGACTGTAGTAAGTGTAACTGAACAAAAAAGGCCTAAGTCATTATGATGAATGAAGAAGAAGTGTTTTCCATTCATCATAGTGTTTTACACTGAGCACATCAGTGTTCAACTGGTTCTTATAAATGTCTATTCATTTGATGGTTTGTGTGTGTCATTTAAAAACAAAATACCATTTTGAGAAGAAATAACATTGTTTTGAATGTAAAGTTTAATTTTGCAGGAGTATTGAGGGGTTTTGCCCATTGTGTGTGTGATTTTTGATTTGTGTGTAGAGTTCTGAGAGCATGAGGCATGATTTCAGAAAATGTGTGTACACATTCGAGAAAAACTGTAACAGTATTTCAGTTTTCAGCCACAGTTCGAAAAAAAGAATCAATGAAATCAAAAAATGCATCAAAGAATTTCTGATTCTGGATTCAATTCTTTGCAAGAACGCAAATTTGACAACAAATGGCACTGGCATGAAAGCTACGTAGAGTAATAGGCCACAATGACAAGCAATGGTGCACCGATTCGCACTGAGTGCTGTATTTTGTATTTTGTTGTCCATTGTGTAATGGTTGATTGGAAGAGCTCATACACTTGTTTGCAAGTTGTGTTGTTTGAAGGCAAAATTAGCTTTTGTTGCATATTTTAAATGTTTTGGCACACTTAGAGCCTTTTGCAAACAAAATGAGTCATTTTGACCATGAGTGCCACTGTTTCGGCCTGTGTGTTAACTGTTTTGAAAATGTGGAGTTTGAGTTGACTGCTGCATCAAAGCAATCAATAAAAACTGTAACTGTTCTGCAAAAGGGTGGGGAAAATGTGTCAATTCAATGAGAAATGGTTAACACATTTGCAAGAGGTGTCTTGTGCTCTGCTGAGACAGTGATGATGAAAACCGAGTGGATTCCAGTTTGTTTTAACAGGTCAAAGCAATCAATAAAAACTGTAAAACAGGTCAGTTGTTCAGGAAAATGCTTGCTGTCAAGCGGCAGAAATGTTTTGTGAACTATGAGACTACCAGCTTTCTAATTTTCTTATACTCTAATAGATGTTATTTTGGTTTCCATGTATTTTGTGTAATATTTACAATATTTCAGTTTTCAGCCACAGTTCGAAAAAAAGAATCAATGGAATCAAAAAATGCATCAAAGAATTTCTGACTCTGGATTCATTTCTTTGCAAGACGGCAAATTTGACAACAAATGGCACTGGCATGAAAGCTACGTAGAGTAGTAGGTCACAATGACAAACAATGGTGCACTGATTCTGTAGTGCTGTATTTTGTATTTTGTTGTCCATTGTGTAATGGTTGATTGGAAGAGCTCATACACTTGTTTGCAAGTTGTGTTGATTGAAGGCAAATTTAGCTTTTGTTGCATATTTTAAATGTTTTGGCACGGTTAGAGCCTTTTGCAAACAAAATGAGTCATTTTGACCATGAGTGCCACTGTTTTGGCCTGTGTGTTAACTGTTTTGAAAATGTGGAGTTTGAGTTGACTGCTGCATCAAAGCAATCAATAAAAACTGTAAAAGTCTCATACATGTTTTTTTTGAAAGATTGATCCACTACAGTTGATCTAGACACATAAAAACAAAATGGAGACACTTCAGATTTTTTTTTTTTTCAGGTTTTTGCAAATGTGAAAAAACAAAACAATACACAAAGACGTGGTACAACTAAAATGTTCTACAAAACATAGTGTGTAAGGGAATGATTGGAAGACATTTAGGCTATGGATCCTGTCTCCTGTTGGCATTTGGCCACATCACCTCATCCACATCACAGGCAATGTCCTCCCTTGCCAAGCAACAGGGAAAATATCGCCTTGCATGCTGTACCAACCTGTACCCTGTATGGACCTCACCTCAATGTCGCCGCATGCCTCTTCCATGGATTGTAGAAGAGGCATGCGGGCATGTGGTTGAAGGTCATAAACTTTCCAGCACAATGCTGAAAAGAACTCCTCAATTTGATTCAAAAATGGAGTGTATGGGGTGCACAAGTAGTCGAGTGGTTAGAGCACATGCCACATATGCAGTGGACCCTGGTTCAAATCCAGCCAGAGGACCTGTAGTGCATGTCACACCCCCTCTCTCTCCCCTTTCATGTCTATCCACTGTCAAATAAAGGTGTCTATGCCTAAAAAAAATGGGGTGTATGGTGGTAAGTTGAGAACAATAAATCTATTATGGTTGGTGAACCAGTCCCGGACCAGAGCAGCCCGATGGAAACTGACATTATCCCAGATGACAACAGACTGGGGCTGCTCTGGCCCCTCCTGGACTACTGTGTCATGAAGTGTGTCCAGAAAGCGAATAATGAGGGCTGTGTTGTAGGGACCGAGGATGGAGTGGTGATGCAGTGTCACTGTTGCCTGCTCCCCTTCTTTGTCCTCTTCCTCATCCTGCTGCTGCTCTTACTCTCCCTCTTCCTCTTTCTGCCTCCATGTTTCCAAAGTTGGCACAAAGAAGCTGAGCTCACATCAGGTGTATTTGTAGTGCTATGGCTTAGACTGATTGGTCTACAATTAGATCTTAAATGTTTTCATGTGTGTGAGTCTGTGTGCTTTTCCAATTTTAGTTGTGTTTTGTATTTTAGATAGATGTGTTTTCCTTTTTGAACAATGTGTCTTATGTAAAAAACAGTGTGTAGTGTTTTGCAAGAAGTGTGTTGGAGAACACACTTCAGCAGAGATGGACAGAGTACTCGACCCCAGTACTTGAGTAAGAGTACAAATACTACTGGTCAAAATTTACTCCGTTACAAGTAAAAGTAGCTCAGTCGACATGTTACTCGAGTAAGAGTAAAAAAGTACTTGCTTTTAAAGGTACTTAAGTATCCAAAAGTACATGCTTTTAAATTTACTTTAAGTAAAAGTAAGAGTAAGAGTAAGAGTAAATTTCTTGTTTTTCACATCAATGAATTACTATAATTTTTTCTAAATGAATTTAAGGACCTTTTAACTCTTGTTTCTGAGAATTAACTCTTTGAAATCACCTGCACTGATGTGCTTGCTTTTAGAACCACAATGTTACATAAAGCCTGCAGAAACACTTATACAAATAAATACAATGATGGGGATCACAGGAGGACAGCACAGTGATGTTGATAGGTTTTCAATGTAGTGAGTCCCCGGGACCCACAGGTGGTGAGTTGAGTGGGTCCCTGGGAAATTCAATGGGTCCCGACTCCCCAGTTAAAAAGATTTCTTTCTTTCTTATATTATTCTTTCTTAAATTTTATTGAGTGTTAAAGTCCTTTGATGGTGGTATGATATGGTTATAATAAACGGATATATTCATGTATGTTCAAAATGTATCTGAAATTAAACAAATAAAATTCCAGATCTGAAAAGTTTATTGCAAAACAACTGTCACAGTGGCATATGACATTCAAATCAAACAGCATTTTTGTAGTAACATAAATAGCACCAAAATAAATTACTAAAATTCAAATAGTCTGCTGACCTGCACCGTTTGGGCATAACAAAATGGCGGCTGCCATTCAATGTAGTTTTCATCACCACCACGGGATTATGTTCTATTTATTTCATTACAGCACGTCCCCTAAACGTTCAAATATAATCGACACAAATGAGCACAGCATCGAGCAGTGGAAACGTGGGTTTATTTATTATGAAGTTCGTATTTTTAATTGTTGAAATCAGAAGTGTAGTAAACTTTTCAAAAGTGCGGGGGATGGATGTGGTGGTGGTGGTGTTTTTTAACACAATTTTGGGTCGGGAGGTGATGATAAATGACACTTAAATATTAAATCTGTGTCTATAATAACTACACCCTGACATGTAAATGTGACATCTGTCTTGATTTGTTTAATTATAATATTTATAATAGAAGCCTACTGCAACTGTACTTTTTCTTTTTTACCATTAAATGTTATTTTATACATTATCATATTTTATAATGTTCTGTCATGGAGTACATCACTTCACTGCTAACAGAAGAGAGAGCTGCTCACTGCCAGTTGCAGCTTCTTATCTTGATCTGCAGTCTCTGTTAATTTTTTGTCATGATTGTTATTATTAGTACTTAGATTATCAAAAATCACAGTTACATGTCAGGATGTGGTTATTATAGACAGATTAAATATTTAACTGTCATATGTCATCACAGTAACAGCATTACATACATTAGCAGCTGTAAACACATAAAAACATTATAAAACACATCATGTGGTTTGGTGTCGACCTGTATTCTGAACGTATCAGGAATAATCAACGTTTATAATCATCAGAGAACGTTACAGACATTGGGCCTCATTCACCAATATCTTCTTAAGAATCTTCTTAGATTCTTTCTTAAGTTGTTCTTAAGAGGTTCCTTAAGAAAACCCTACGTCAAATTCACCAACTCGTTCGTAAGCCTCAGAATTGTTCGCAGCTGTGTTCTTACATTGATGAAAGCCGCAGGAGCAATATATATGCCATTGTTTTGCGGGCCTTGGATGGAGAAATACCACGTATAAATGGGGGGGGGGGGGGTTTACTAATTGATGGCATGTTTCCAATTTACTTGATTTATCTTAAATCATTGGTACATTTAATTTATTTTAGAATTTAAATTCTTTGGAAATTCCCCAAAATATGAAATGAATAAATAAATGAATAAATATGACAGAATTATCACTGTAATATTGCATTTTATTGAACTACACAAGAGAAGAAAACACAACCATGCCAACACTTCGGCACTGAAATGTGCGTAAGAGTACTCCTGAGTGTTCGTAGGATTTGTTTTGCCTAAGAAAAAATCCTAGACAAGAAAAAATTCATGAATGCCACAATCTTTGTAAAATCTTCGTAAGTGGGACTTAAGAACAAATTTGTTCGTAAGAACGGTTCATGAATTAGGCCCATTGTTCTTGGTGCTCTCCGTTTCCAGAGAATTCACAGAGAAGCTGGAGAAGTTTGTGACATTTTCATCCTGGATTTTTGTGAGGAGGGAATTAATCGCCTGTCCCAAATAAACGCCCGGTCTGTTAAGTAGATGAGACAAATACACGCCCGGCTATTATTTGGTATTTTACGGTAGATCCCGCCTCATCAGCACGAGCTGAACAATAAATCTAACTTAGCAAGAGAGGCGGGACTTAAGGCAGAACAGCCAATCATCATCCGGTCGGTCCCAAAGCCGGTGTCATGATTGAAGCAGCAACAGGAGAGGGAGGAGAGAGGAGGCAGCTGCAGCAGAGCAGACACAGAGCGGCCGCAGTACGGCGTTTGTGCAAAACTGCAGAAAAAGTGTGGGTGTTGAACCCTCTCATCGGTAAAAGTGTGGGTGTTAAAACACACACATCCCCCACGAGTGCGATGTCCCTGGTTGAAATGAAATCAGCAGTGACGGGCTAGTTGTTTTAGTAGCGGCTAAATTAGCATGTCGCGATACTTTGTACAGGGGATCACGTCTGCGCCGAGTAGATGCGCAGAGGGTTGAAACAGCGCTTGTCCGGTCTGCTAACAACTAGGTTTCTTTCGCCAGTTACTGATTAAACACGAGTTGTTTAATGTTCACAATGTATCGTTTTTCATGGGAAAAATGAGGTGCGTCCCCGGGACGCATGGATAGTGAGTTTAGTGCGTCCTTTCAGATTTTAATGCGTCAGGGACGCAGGACGCGTACCTAGCAACATCACTGCAGCAGATGATTAAAACTGTAACCAAATGAACATGCACCGTCCAACTAACTCTATCATTTAGCTAAGTTGGGAACTGGAACCCCCTCAAAGACCAATGTTGTCCCCAGACCACTGGTTGAGAATCACTGCTTTACAAAAAACTACATCTGATGCAGCCATTGTCGCGGTTTTGTGTTGACAAACGCAGTCGAGAGCGTGGCTACTTTGGTGGTATCCTTATGGGGAGGGATGACGTATTTCCGCTTTTACGTAGATCCCAGTGGAGAGCGTGGACTGTGATAGGTTTCCTTCTTTGACAAACACAGCTTGTGTCCAATAGTATTTTAGAAAAAAAAAAAAAGAGCAGACCTGAAAGTAACGAGTACTTTTCAGCCTTCCTAGAAATTAACTCGAGTAAAAGTAAAAATATTTGTCTTGGAAATGTATTCAAGTAAGAGTAATAAGTACCAAAGAAATCTAATACTCAAGTAAAGTACAAATCCTCTGGATATGTACTTAAGTACAGTACTCAAGTAAATTTACTCCGTTACTGTCCACCACTGCACTTCAGCATATAGCATATATTGTGTTTGCAGGGTTGGTGCTTTTGTTTAGGGCATGGTCACCAAAGTTAGAGGTTGTGATGCTTTGGGCATAGCAACCACCTTTAGTGTGTAAGCATTAGGCAAAAACTGTAATATGTGGCGGACCCTGCCATCTTTCTTTGTGTTCTGGGACCTTATTTTCCTCTAAGAACAGCTTGTTTATTCACTGACGGACAAAATAAATGTGATTATTTATATTGTTTCAATGCCTAATTCACACAATTTGCTTAGGTTCTGCCCTCATGCTTGGGACACAGCAAGATTTGGCTGTTACTGAGCACGGTGGGTGGCATTGTGATCGGCATGTGTACAGTGAGGAGGATTCATAAATGCATGGGGCTGTACAGAGGAAAGAATCAGTCCTCCTCCCTCTGGACGTAGCGTCATTTCTCTTTGGTCAGCTGGAGGCACCATAGATGCGAGCTACCCAGCCCCACTACGGACAGTCCTATCTTTCAACATTGCATTCACCTTTGACTGCATATAAGCAAAATGCTCTGTTTAACTGAAGGAGGTGGAGGAGCGCTGCGGTGCGTCTCTGTGTGTCATGTGATGCCAGATCGTAGTCCGCTGATCAGGCAGGCCAGGTCATAAAACCCATCAATCTGATTAATGGGGGATGTGGTGCGGGTGGATGAAATGATTAAATCTATTAAGGTAGTTTGATTTGGACCAGTTGGAGTACGCGATGATGACCCTCGACATTTGCTGCTTGCTGTGTGGTTATATTGCTTCGTTCTTGCTGTTGCGAGTGTAATTGTGGCATCACACATCATGATCATAGCAATTTTCAGTGATATTTTGGTGAAATGCAATAAGTTGTGCGTCCTAATGTGCTAAAGCTAATTTGCTGATGATAGACTGCTTTTGTAAAAACAAGGGAGAGGGGACGATATAAATGGTAGTCTCCTAACTCCAGCAATGATAACGCTAATCTAGTGGAGGACATCATGATGTCTTAACACAGAGAATTATGATGAAGAGGAAGACAGTGATAATGAAAAACAGGAGGTAATGTTAGTGGGAGTGGATAGCTGGACTCAGAGGGCAATAACTAGCCTGTGGAATGGGGACAGAAGAGCTTCCACTGCCATAGCTGCTATCATTCGCAAGAAACATGGTGGTCCAGTGGATCGAAGCCAAGAGTCAACGTGAATTGAAGACAATTTGAAAATGTGGATTTGAGTCAAAGGGGTTTATTAACTCTTGGTTCAATAAATGCCCCTGACTAGCTGCAATCTAACAGGAGTTGTGTACTCTAGCCTCCACTGTGAGATGGCTAGTGTCACAAGAAACTACCCCAAAATTTGGGGTAACTACCTCTAAATCTTATTTAGCTGTAGGCAGTGCTACAGTAATTTTTGCATCTAGGTACAGTATTTTGTAAATCCACAGCTAATTCTTGTTGTTGCTATGACATTGGATTGTGATTTGCCCTGCCTGTTAATAAAAACCTTTCCCAATGCATTTCATTTGTTCATTCTAATCACTCATATCTCAGGATTAGCAGGCTTGTGATGTAAATGTTTCGTTTTGTGCATTTCGATAAGCCTGTTACCCTGAGATCCCTGAACTTTGTTTTTCTGAAGTATTATTTGTGCTGTTTGTTTGTTGCATCAAAATTCACAAACTTCTGCTCTTAACAATCCAGCCCCTCGAACGATAAACATATCAAAGTGGGTCATATTTTTAGCCTTGTAATTAGCAGACTTATTGTTGTGCAAATTATCATTACCTAGTAAGCAAACAAATTCATCTTTGCAGGAATGACTCGAAGTCTCCCTTCATCATTCCCAGCCAGTCTAAATGACTGCAGGATTGAGTGAAATCACTCTGATATTTCTATGAGCAATGACGAAGAGGACAAAGCCCAGACATTATCAATCACACTCAGACAGGGAAATACGCAGGAGCTCCCCTGGCACTACTACCACTACAGTGACAGACACAGTAAGAGGGAGGGTGTGGCCCTCATTCTCCACCCCCACTGCCGCAGTATTTAACTCAATTGACAAGAAACCTGCATCAGAATGTCTGAGTATTCCTGTAATAGTACTGGGCAACCACTTTTGTACTTAATTTCTTTATTCATAAAGGGGAGCCAGGGAAAGCTGTTCTGCCTCATGACGTTTTTGCAGTATTGAACCACGTCAGGTCAGGACGAGATACAGGGTGCATACCAAGCGGAATGTGTCCAGTTTGAACTATGAGTTCAATGATAGCGCTGCTGTTGGCTACAGACCTGCTCAGGATGAAAGCAAAGCATTTCCTCAAATTGTCATACAGGATTTGAATGGGATTTTCTAAATGGAAGCACCACTGTCTTCCATTCATCCATTTATTCATTCTGTAAGTCATCATTGTTAGTGGAGCTGCCTCCTAGCGGTTGTTATGAGGTATAGCAGGTATACAGTATACGCTGCACCAAGACCAATGACTCATCCTATCTGCAAAACTATAACATGCATTGTGCCCAAGGATGTTCAAAAAAATTATCTAAATATACCATGTGTGGACAAAATAACAGAAACATCTGACATTTAAATATGACAAAAAAAAGTTTTCATTTAAATTTTCATTAACATATCATTAATGCTAAATATCAATGACCAAATAAGCAACTTAAAAATTGGACAAACTTAGTTTTTTGACATGATGATATGAAAAGTTAATGGATTACAGTCCTGGGGGGACATTATCATCCAGTTGATGCTGGCAAGTGCCAACCTCATATTTACACTGAGGGAAAAGTTAGAGGATCACCAGGTCAGTAAGACACTTGCACATTACCTGGGAATCTGTGAAATATCGATCAGTCTGAAATCATTGATATTTGACAGGATAAATTAAAACACTGACTTGGAAAATTCAGGGGATCAAAGTGATCAGCCAGATGACAATTGACAGTGAAGTCTAAAAACATTGACGGTTGTTGTTTATTATGGCTGAAGTTGATACGAGTAGAGAAACTAGCAAAAGCAAGCTAGATTTTGAAATATTCAACTGAGAAATTCCACCATCTCCCTTCAGGACTTCCTTTAAAACCTTCTCCAAAACACATGAATGTGCACTGCCTGACTACGCCGGCTGACCTGTTGCTGTTACACTGAGATAGCAAAACCTAGAACCAAATGCAGGATGTATCCTGCAGACTGGCAGAACTTTATTTCCACAAAGAATATCAGGAATGGGTCACTAAATAAAACAAGCAAGCACTGGGAAAACACTGGGAAAAGGGCTGGGCTGACGATGGCGATGCCATGCAGACGTGGTGGGAGAGCATACTGAGAAGGAGCACAGGAGGGTAACTGAACACTGGAAACAAGGCAATTGTGTTAAATGCCACAATCATATAAACACAGGAAAAATCATTTATAATAATAAATAGAATAATTGAATAATAAAGGCAGTTACTGCTAACTACTGTGGGTGTATGTTTTACATGTTACTTGCCGCTGAATGAGTCAGTTGCTGATGCATGGCTTGTTACACAGTTGACGAGCTGTGTGCTTTGTGCTAAGGAGTGCAAGCACTTCATTGTCATCAATATGAGACTTGATAGTAGCTACTCACAGCAGTTATAAGCTAGTATGTTAGTTGTGGGAAATTTTGGCAGCACAAATTTTGGGGTAGTTTCTTGTGACACTAGCCAGCTCATAGCTTGAGCGATCGATTTATTGATGCTGTAAGGATGGTAAGAGAAAAAAATGAATCTAGATAGCTTAACCAATCCTAGGATTAGTTCCAAATGATCAAAAGTCTCAGTTAACTGCTTCATCAGGTGCACTTTGCACAGAAGTACAGGTAGTCTCATTTGTGGAGGTGCTGAATGTGTTTTCAAAGTGTTCAGTCCCCTAGTAACTCTTCTTTTTGTTCTAGTCTCAATCAACAATGCTCTATTATGTTCACCAGCGAATTGCCAGCTCTTTTGATGTATGGCATGTTGTGTACGAAGGGTTTATCAGAGCTTTGGTGCAGAAAACAGCTGCTTCTGAATACCATTTTGATGACAGCCATGAACAAAGTTCCAGTGAACTATTACTATATAGGTAAACATGTTGATGAAGGTTCTCAGTCATCCAGGTCATGGTCAACATCAGTGCTGTATCGTAGGCAACTGGACTTGTTTCAGTTTCTTGAAGACTTTTCACCTCTCACCCAAGGGGCTTCTTCAGTTCTAACTAACTGGAGGAGAGTTGCTGGCTTTTAAACTCTGTGTGGGAGTGTCCTTACAGAGTTGTTAAGGACACCTGTGAGCTCTGAGTTTCAGAGTCGTTAGGGCCACTTGTGGGTCATTCAGTGCGTTTACATGACACTCAAGAAAACCGAATTACTGGGTTAGTCAGACTATGATCGGATTTTTAAGATGCATGTATACACCTTAGTCTGACTAAAATCGGACTGGATCGGATTTCTCATAGTCGAATTAAAACACCGATTGATAGTCGCATTACTCCTGCATGTTTCCTTCCCGGGGCCGTGATCTGGAAGTAGAAGGACAGCGACGGCGGTGTCTTTCCTCCGAAATAACCGCAAGAAAGAGCGCCATTGTGCATCTAGTTTGTATAATTATCATGTACACCATACGAAATGTACAAAGATGTAACTTCATCTCGCTCTTTGTACACCATCTTTCTTGAATGCCGAGGCAGTTTGTTGTTGCTGGTGACGTAAAGAGGTCAGCCGGAGATGGCTCTGTTACTACTAGTTGAAATGGGTACAGCGCCACCTATTGATAAATAATGTCGTAGGCCACCTCCTCTGTTAAAAGAAGGTCGTTCCAGATTGACTAGATGGATTCCTTTACTCCTCTTTCAAACTGTCTGCCTTCTCTGGCCTTCCCATGATGGCTGTTAATTTATGGAGAGGTTGTTTTGTCTCCCCAATGTCCAAATCTGTGCGATTCTGGCTGCACTGAACAACATAAACTACATTACTCTGTTTATGTCTAGGTGTTTTGTCCTTAGGATAGACACATTTCTGCCTCAGGGTGTTGGTAGGTTTGAAGTGAACCGGGATATGATGTCTATTGTAGACACTCCTGAGTTTCTCAGATGTTGCCGCGACATAGGGAATGACGATGTTACGCTTTTCTTCTCCTTCTCTCTGTCTGCTTTATCTCTATCTTTTAGAGGTTTTGACAAGTTTCAGCTTGAAACTTTAAGTAGAGAAACACAAAGCCAAAAATGACAAAAATGGACATTGAGAACCTCTTTTCAGTTTCAAAATCAGTTACTCATGAAAAAATCAAAAAATTATTTTGCTGCACATAATTAGAATTAGATTCACATGCGTCAGAAATCAGATTATACCACGCTGCCCTTGCTCTTCAACAACATCCACCAACCCATCACTACAATTACCACACCTTCTTTCTTTTTTCTCTTGCACTTTGGCAGGATGTGTTCTTCAGCTTGCTTTTTTTTATTACGGGTGCACAGGACAAGGTTTTTCTCCAGGGGCAGTTTGAGATATATAATAGAGGTTTCTGTCAATACATGCTTACAGACGCTGCCACTCTCTAGCTCTGGAATTATTCAATCATCAGTTTTTCTGTCAAGGCCTCATGTTCACACTGAAAGAAAAATTCCATCCACTGAAGGCCTGACTGTAATTTCCTGAGGTGCTGTTCAACAAGCTGTACTCTGAAGCTTCTCTCTGCGTTTTTCTCAATCGACGACTTTTACATGTACGGTTTCCATATGTTAATTCAAACATATCTATTTCTATTAAAAAACAAGTTTATTTCTCTTTCTTGCCACGCTGTGTAACTTGAAATTCGTGTGATGTATGTTTATGTGAAAACATCTCTCCTGTTGTTTTATTACCGCCATTGCATTTATTAGGAGTTTATTAAAGATTGTAAAATATTCCAATCATTAAATTTCTGTATGAGAACAGATGTGAATATACATATTATATTCAATTTAATATATATATTTTACCTTACTGCTTCTAAAACATGATATAAGGATGTCTCATGGAATTCAGCCAACATGATCCATTACCCACTGTGTCTTCACCACGATGACCTTTGTATGAAGTCAGCTGATGAATTTGTCGGCAATGTTGAAACCTGAATGAAGCGGATGAAAAACAGGTGTCCTCTCACATCTTTCCTTGTGCCTTCTGTTTGAATGCCAGTTTTACTGAAATTGAAGTTGAAAAGCTATAGGGCTCTATCTTAACGATCTGAAACGCAAGTTTCGTTTCGTTTTCTTCCGCTTTATCCAAGAGGGATGCGGGTGATGTTACCGCTTTTATACCACCTTTTTTCAAGGTGGAGCGGGGGTACTGGGGCCAAAACCAGTGACTCTATGGGCGAAGGCCAGGGTACTCTGGATGAGTCGCCAGCTCATCGCAGGGCCCTTACTGATGGCAGTGGCTGCCACGAAGGTGCCAACTGCACATTAGGAGCAATGTTGGAGTTCTGCATCTTTCTCAAGGATGCTTTGGCTTGTAACTCAGTCCCGCCCTGGGGAGCCAGGGATTCGAACCAGCGATCTTCCAGTCACTAGTCCTCAGCTCTACCCATTGAGCTACAGCTCAGCCACTATGTACTATCGCCTCAAGTCTCTAAACGCACCACCGGCTCCTGTTGTGCCCCTTCCTCCATCCTCCTCCTACCCCAACTCCATCTCCGTCCACCCGCTCCACTAGGAGCACATCGCGCATTGCCACTCCCGGACCCTCACGGCTACGGCGGGCGCGTCGCATATCAGAGGGAAACAGAATTAGTTCTTCTGTTTAAATCTTTTCAACTTTTTTTTGTATGGTTTGCAAAAACGGGAACTGCTTCCTTGTAGATGAAAGAAGCAAAGTGTATGCACGTTGAGCACACACTACAGTATGGCCAAGCATGCACCCTTAAAATAGCATCTGAATAAGCGCCACTGACTTTAGACTAGGTTTTTCCTGGTCTGTTGCGGAAGTGTTTTCTGAAACGGCAAAATAGCACCAGGGAACGTTTGCGCTGGAACACGCCTCCTCTTTTCGCTGAACCGCCCCGGGAGCGCAAAGTCATTCCCTAATTTAAGGACGTGCGTCTGTGGAGGGAAAATTCCAATGTGCGCCGAATGCAAAATAGGAATTACACAAGCGCCAGTGTACAAAGTCAATTGCGCTTAGTGCAAGATAGAGCCCTTATTATTCTGTTTAAGCTAATACTTGCTGTTGTGTTGCTTCAGAGAATGCCAGCTGGCTTTTTGAGACACGTCCAAGTATTGATCACTTTGTAGTAAATGATTATATGATCACCTATGTTAGATGGTGGTGGAGATAAAGTCTAGCAGACACTTAGGCGTGGGTAGATTAGTTTTGGGAGCTGAAGCAGTAAAAAAAAACGATGCAAGCGCAACTCCAGGCCTCTGTCTGAACTACGCAGCTCCACATGTACAAGTACAAAAGCGGTAACGCCCAAACCAGCACGCAAGGGTTGGTGGCGGTGTGTTGTTTAATTTACGAAATAAATAACTAACTGTATTCCGTGTTTAGGTAACAGGTCATTGAATTTAAATGCCAAACCACTGTTCAACGGTCTGTAATACTATGATGACAATTATTCTCTTTTATTGTGACAGTCACAAGGTAAACAATAGCAGTACTGCATTCAAGGTTCATTTAATTTTCATTCTGCAACACAGATTTGTACAAGAAAATGTAAGCTGTAGTCCCTTGCTACACAAGATAATAGTGTTGTTTTGGGTCTCCTAACTTGTCAAATACTGACGCTTTGGGTTAGTGGGTTAGAGCACGTCCTACCGACCCAAAGCGTCAACATTTGATGAGTGAGGGACAAGACTCAACAATTAACTATCATACAAGATGAAGCCTTTAAGGTGGACCAACTGTTCTCATTTGAGTGACGAGACGGTTCTCTGGTGTACTTTCTGATAATGAAACAGCCCAAAATCTAGAATTTTATGCCCTCAATGCAATCTGGAAATGGTGTTGACTATCAATCATTTTCAAGGTATCATATTGAAGCTAGACTCCAGTATCCTGACGACATCAGTTCAATGTTTGGGCTTTCATCAGTTGTGTATGTAGCACTTATCATTTTATTGACAGCATTAAATGCATTAGCTGGATGTGTTTCGCTGGTGACTGCTTATGGTGTACATTTCCATTCAGTTCTGTGGACATCCGCAAAGTTTTTGAGGAGCACTTGCGTAATATATGAAAATAATAATCATGCTTTTAATGTGATTACTCGATGGCCCTGCTACCCATTTGACAGTATCAATAGGAAATGGGTTTTCAGTAGGTAAATTGACCGTCAAGGGCGCAAACAAGAGGCGCTGATTCTGCCCAGACATAGAGTCTGATCTGCTGTCGGCTACTGGGGAGTTTCCTCCTGTATGTTGACATATTGTAAAAAGTTCATTTCCTTTTAAGATGAGTGCTAGGAGCAGCGGGTAGCAGCAGGTCTACTAACCAAATACAGCTGCCTGTCTTTATAGTTTAATGTGGGACCTGCAAAATTATTACCCTGAGAGATGAGGGGAGGCGAAGGGGGGTTAGGCGATGATGCAAACTTACGACTATAATGAGGCATTACAGTTTATCACTCCACAACGGAAATTACTGTCCTTGTTCAATTATGTATTTATCATTTGGTGGGTCATTATGATGGCCATTATATTCTAGATTTATCAGCCACGGATAGTGATCCCTCACCACATCTGCGTGACTTTAAGATCCATTTTGGAAACTGAAACAAGACAAACAACATGTCACGATATCCACCCCTGCTCATTTACAGCGTCTTCAGTTTCCTTTTCAACTACCGTATTCAAACCAACAACTTAATAATCAAAACTGTGAATTAGTGAGAAACGGCTCCTGCTTCGTATCTGCTTTGATGATTTATGCCCGAGCTGAGACGTGACGCTAAAAGCTGCTTGTGTTGTCTGCATGTTTTCATTCAGTAACTCCTAATACATTATCCAACAACCGCTGTTCATCTGAGGGGTGCCAGGAAAAGAATTTACAGAGTCGGCGTAAGTGCTCCTGCTTTCATTTAGCAAAACAGTAAGCTCAGATCCAGGATGTGAAATATGGGCCAGTAATTTCCTCTGTGCATGTAAATGTTCAGTTTGGAAAAAAAGAGAGCGACATAAAAAGCAAGTGCTCAACAGCGAGTGAAATAGTACCTCTTGCACATCTCATTGATCTTGTGACCTTTGGGAGGCAAGTCTAAATCAGTCACATCACATGAATATTCATGATAACAGCAGGTTAGTGTTGTGTCAAATAACTGCTAATCACTGATGCGGCCTCTTCTGTTACGCTAATGAAAGGCTTCAGTGTCTCTCTGATGAACTGCTGTTCTTAATTCATTTTTTTCACCATGCTTTGGAGAGAGTGGGATATGAAAAGCTCCTTAAATATTGCCTGACAACACTGAATTCATGCAGAAACACCAGCCTGTGTTCAGAATCACCAGCAAATCCGGTTTACAATCTGCTGCATGAAACTTTTTCAATCAAATATGAAATTCCTTCTCAAATAGGAAGTACATGTGCGATAAGCAGATAGTGTATACAGGGAGAGAACACAACAAATAATGCAGATGACATCGAATTTCAAATAAAACTGTCTTTTGTTGCTGCCACCTTGGTTCGATTAAACTAATAGTGGGTCCCAAGGCAAAAAAACCCACCTCAGGGCTCCTCCTCCTCAACGGCCTCAAAATGACCCTTGACCTGGGGGCCTTGATGCTCAGGGGCTCTGACACATCTGACTTTTCTGTCTGGTGGGTGATTGAACCTTCACTATTAGTGACTGATTCACCACAACAGTAATTTTAACCATAGCCAATTCATGAAATGTGATCAAAATTAGCCCACAGGGCACCGGTCTAGATAGTCAACTTCCTCCCCATAAAAAAAAACCCTCAACAATTTGGGAAGGGAAAAAAAAATTGTGAAAATGCAATATGCATGTCTTTTAGGTATTTTATGAGGTTGCTGTTTTGTATCACACAAATTCTCCAGGGGAAAAAGAAAGTAGTCTTGAGTGCCTTTTTTATTTCATTTTGGAGTTCATGAACCGTAGAAGTCGCTCCCTCCAGAATCATCCCTGTCTGTGACAGAGAAGCTGAGGTGAGCCAGCTACACAACGATAAGCTCAATGATGACACAGGATCTATTATATACACTTTATTGTCTTGCAATAAACACATGCTTTTCTTCTTTTTATCATTTTCAGCAAAGCAACTGTTGCTGTAAAAACTGCTTCCATAGTCAGTAGTTCCGTAGTTTAGTTTGGAAGACTAATGAGAAATATGACACCATGACAGAGGTGAAGACTTAAGAGGACCCTGACAGAGGAAGCTCAGAAGAGAGCAGAGACAGCAATCCAGCACGAGGCCAGACGAGTTTAAATCTCAGACCGACGTTTAGCTGTTTGCTTTGCTAAATAATAGGCTGCAGATGGATGCCAAGCTATACATGTTGCTTTTGAGTAGTAGGTAATATGGTCTGCTAAGTTATGTCCTGTTGTATTTACTTAGTGTTACGTCCACAGTACGTGGAATGACACGACAACCAAAGATTGATGAGTCAAAGTTGGAGTGACAGTAACGATTTATTTTTAGTCAACAGAAAATCAGAAGAGGCACACAAAATGTGGGGGAAATGTGGGCATGGTGGTTGGGCCAAATAAAATAAAAGAATTATAACAAAACATGGCCTCACTGGACGCTATCTGAAAGAACCAAAAACAAACAAAAACCTAACTATCTTATCTAAAGAAAAGCTTCTCAGAAACATACACGGGTGGCACCAACCAATATCCTAGTGTCTCTAGACATGGAAATAACTAAGGGTGTAGGAAAATGTATAGGGTACCCCCAACTCACCTATCAGCCCACAATTCCCACCACATACCTCTAAGTCCTTCTATGTCTGCTCAGACAGACAGACACATACACACACACACATGTCAGGCAGGCCGGGCACACAGCAAGGGAAAGAGAGCTCGTGAACTCTGATAGCCGGCCCTTTTATTCCCGGCTCCGAGTGCAGATAGGCCATCTCCAAGCTCACAGGCTGAAATCATTCAGGTTGATCACCTGAAAACACAGGAAGGGAGGGGGAGGAGAAAACAGGAGGGAAAACACAACACACACGGGCCCTTTCTGGCACGTAACATTAGTGTTACGGCTGTGTTGACAGTGTTATGCGTTGTGAGTATCTGTGTTGTCCCTCTTCATAGTCATAGTCAAGAGCACCTGTGTTTTTCTTGAGTTTGATAGTGCATTCAACTGATTGAGATCTATTGAATGTTATATCTTGGTAATTCTAAAATACTATCTGAGCCGATGGATCTTAGGCATGGCATGATAGTCACAGAGCCAATTAGCCCCACCACCTCTAATCCAGTTTGCGGCCCATTTTTCCATTAACCTAGATCTCTCTTACCTTCCCTCTTTACCATTCTACATTAAAACCCTCCACATTTTATCAGAAGTGAATGCTGGCCATGTGTAATCATGACTGCCATGTGGGATCCCATAAAACCAGCCATTTGGCGGCGCAAGCTGGAGTATTCATTACTTAATGCACACTGGGTTTCCTCATCCCTCCGCACACAGGCTAAATGACTCTCTGGTCTCTGAAGTGCATGTCAGTCTCTATTCTAATTCCAGGCAAAGGAGCTGCTTTTATCCATTCCATCATGCTTTCCTTTCACACCACACAATGAGAGGCATCTTACATTCAAACATTAAACCTGAGTGTTTTCTCTCACACTACATTATGAGTCCATTTTTAAAACAAAACTGATCCCTGAACATGTTTTCACAGCTATTGTAAAGACAAACAGATCATTCGCGCCATTGTGTTCCTGTCTCCAAAACACATTTACAGCATAGATGCTGTAATTCCTGCCAACGAGTGCAACCAGATGTACTACAATTATAACCCTTATAGACTGGTTCATTGTCTACTGACAGTAAACGAGATGTTAAGCGCTGCACTCCTTCCACAACAGGGTAATTACCATGGCAAGAAAAGAAACAGCAGTCCCCTGCTATTTTGGACCTTTTTGCAAAAAAGGGACATTATGAAGTCTACCACATCAACATGTATCAAATTGGAACATAAGCCAGCCGTGAAACCCTTCAAAATGTTTTTAAAGTGACATTAAACATGACAACAGGTGAGCTGTATGATGATGAAACTTACTCAACAGTACAGAAGTTGTCCCATTATGATAGTTTCAGTATTCTCAACCGTCTATAAAGGTACTGGTGTCATGGTTTGGTCGTGGCACTCACCTGCTCCTTCCCTGTGTGTGTGTGTGTGTGTGTGTGTGTGTATATGTGTGGGTGTGTGTGTGTGTGTGTGTGTGCGTGTGTGTGTACTCACAGCTCCACCTGCCCACCTGAGAATTGTCTTCATCACTATCAGACCACACAGCCTGCCTGTGTCCCCCCCCCCCCCCCATCTCAACATCCCTGCTTGTTTTTTTGCAAATACCTTTGAACTGATTTCCTTCCGGCCCTCTGTCCTCTGCATTCTGGGTCCAACACAAACTACAACTGTACTGAATAAAAAGAACCTGCCTTTTTGTTGAATCTTTCCATTCACTCTAAAGAAAAAAACACATATTATTTTGCCACTGCAATTATCCCCCATTTACTGCAAGACTCGTCCAGCCATGCTGAGGCTTTTACACAGTAGTAACCAACGGTGAGCCCAATGGTGCCTGGCACATATCATTGACCTTTACACGGGCAGGCCCAAGTATATTTGGCGACACATTTTAGCATTTTACACTTGTACATTTCTTTTTTTTGTCTGTCTGAGAGAACAACGCTTTCTGTGATCAATTAACACTCTTCCCCTCCCATTGACTGTCAATCACACATTCTCTGCAGACTCAGACAGAGATGCTCTCTGGTGTTACATCCATCCCGATTGCGATTCAACCATCGTAATGTAGGCCTACTTAGCAGATCCATTCACACTGCACTTTGAGTGCAGGAATCAAAAGTAGATTCTCTGCATCGTTGTCTGTGTGCAAGTTTCAGATGTGGAAACGGCAGTGTTGGGCATGTTACTTTTAAAAAGTAATTAGTTATAGTTACTAGTTACTTCTCCCAAAAAGTAACTGAGTTAGTAACGGAATTACTCCACTATAAAAGTAATTAGTTACCAGGAAAAGTAACTATTGCGTTACTTTTATTTCTTCCCTCTTTTGAGCTCGGCAGTCATTTTAGCGTACTCTACATATGTATTCAGAAAATTTATTTCTGCATGGCGGACCGGCACCTGCTCTTCCCGATATTTTGCCAATGAGTGCTCTGAAGGAGTCTGAGTCAACTGTTGATAACGGGAGCAAGTTCTCAACAACATACCTGTCTATCATTGCATTCAGTTCAGTCTGTGTCACAAAGTTTTGTGAAGCGGTTAGCGGAGCTCACGTTAGCCCCACCTGGCCTGCTATCATCATCAACAGCGTCAGCAACAGAGTTTTTGGCCAGTGTTAGTGTTGTAGAAGCGTGTGCCGCTGAGAGATGATTCATTAGATCAGAGTTGCTTACATCGTACGGACACTGACAAAGGAGATTAATGTAGTGTCTGTACTTCCACTTTGAAAACGTTAACTTTCCCTCCGTACTCGCCATTGCTGCAGTTCACCTCTGCTAGTTTGTGTGTGTGAGGCTGCTGTGTGCATGTGTGGTTTGTGTGTAAACCGAACATTGCTTCTGACTGGCTTAAGAACTCTCACTCAACGTTAGAGAGCCAATCATCATCACTTATGCAGTTGTCTCGCCCCTCCCTCCTCCCTCACCGGAGGAAAAAAAAACAGCTCTGCAGCTCCGGTGGCTGAGAGCCGAGTCGGATGACAACAGCTTCAATGAGCAGCTTCAGTTTGTAACGCGCCACATTTAATAGTCAGTAACGGTAAAGGCGTTGTAACGATGGAAATAGTAATTAATTAGATTACCCGTTACTGAAAAAAAGTAACGCCGTTGGTAACGCTGTTTATTCTAATGCCGTTATTCACAACACTGGGAACGGGGGACAGCTTCACTGATCCGCCTCCTGAGATAACATCAGCGGCGCATCAGAGTAGAGACACATTCTGTGTGAATGAAGAAACCAGAGGCTCGGATCAGGGGTGTGTCGACTGATGGTGTAAACAGATCCTTCACTCAACAAATAACAGAGAAATGTCCCGCAGAGCATCGTTACATGACCAAACAACAGTAACCTGGTAACTGGTAGTGTCTTTGGCACGAACATGAGGAAAAAGATACAGCAGTTATATGTTGAGAAGTGTCTGTCATCCTGTCTGTCCTACTGACTCTCATTCCTGCCCGATAAACTGTCTCTGGAAACTTGAAAAAAATCACTGAGACGGTCAGCCCTTCCGACCGAGACTTCAGTGGACTTTCCCCCAGAAAACAGCCTCCTTGCCTGTGAAAGAGAGAGTCAGACAGGGTCCAGTTTACTGATAGTGATTATGTAATTATGTAATTTCGAGTGAAAATCTTAACTTTGTCACTTTCCAGGATGCATGGAGGGTCAGGAGCTCAATCACAACATGTTATAACAGCATCCACATGATTGTAAACAGTCAGCAGGTACATGTTTAGATAAACAGTGGGACACCGGGGGAAACACGCTGAAAAAAACATACAGACGTCACCATCATGAAGTGTACCGTCACTTCTCTTTTGGATCTGCTGCACTGGCTTTAAGCCAGAGCTGCTTGGTTCAGTGTGAACAAACAAAGACAGAGTGATGGCGGAACTTAATCGAGCGTGATAATGCAGATTCTCTGTGTGAAAATGGCTGCTGTTATTTTGTAGGCTGCAAACTTGTAAGGGCACCTGATTGTTGCCAATCATTCACATCAATTGATGGTCTGTGACTTCCTGCGGTGGCACTGACTCGTGTTGATCTTAGGGCGCAGGGATATAATTTGTGCAGATAATACTTTCCAATCTACGGGTAACTGTTTCCATTTATAGGGGTTTGCATTTGCCATGAAGATAGTTTCAGGTTGAATATTCTGCTCCTCTTTTTGATAGCTTCTTAACCAAGTATTTTCTTGTATTCTAAGGCTTATTGTAGTATGTTGCTGCAAGAACTTCTCTATGAAAACATGCGAATGGCCCTGAGAAACACCTCTGGCTGAGTTTTTGTTCCTGATTCATGAAAAGTTTTCAGTTTGCAAAAGCATGGGTCAAGGCTGTTTGGCCTTTGTTAAAAGCCAGCATGGAGGGGTTTTATTCAGCAAGCATGTAGCATTGACATTGAAGGTGTGGAAGTGGAGTATCCTTCAAGGTCCTGCTGATGGAAGGAGCACAGCCATGGCCCTGCACTCTAGAGTGATTAAATGGAGAAGGTGTGAGGGACTCTTGTCTTAAGAAAAGCTTCCATTTCTCAATAAGGCTGAGATATTTTCCATTCTACTCCATTTTCAATGCCAATTTGTCAGCAAGCACCTACTAGAGTGAGGATCACATGTCATTGCCATGTCACTGCCATGCACTGTAGCCGCTGATGTGCTGGAAGCATTTATGGAGCAATTTAGATATGATAGCTGCCCTCTCTGCCCACTACTTAGTGCTAAGCCTTATTCTCATGCTTGTAAACACACAGGATGTTATGCAGTTGATATTTTTAACAGTTTTTATTCATTTATTTATTCTTTTTTTTTTTACCAATCATCAAATGAACCCCACATGAAATTGAGGTCATTTACATTTGCTATCATGTGCACGACAAATGAATAAGACACGCTCAATCTCATATCCGATAGCAACAACCAACAACACCAACATGAGTCACACCGCTATGACATCACAACAATGAGATTGGCCATTTGCAATGATTGTCCGTGGACCACAAGAATGATGTTTTCTGATACGATATCAGATATACAAAAAACACACCATTGTTCAAATTGTTGATACAGTTACCGGAGTAAAGTCTCTCCCTACTGCTTTATAATGTCTTTTAAATTACAATCGCAGCCTAAAACAAGTTAATATGTGCTACTAATTAGCTGAGCAAAGGCTTGTTACTATCCTCATGCATTTAGATGGGACCTTTAGACCTTTTATACAGAGGATATTCTGACATATGACAGAAAAGGCACTACTCCTTATGGAAACGAAGGAAAGCTTCTGTTGGGGCTCTTGTTTGTGTGACAGTGTCTAGAGATGCCCACACACCAACATACAGCAGTGGGCCTGGCTGTCGGGAGCACCTGAGGGAAACCTGGTGGGGTTGGTTGCTCTATGGGCCACTCCTCCTCGACTAAAAACAACATTAAAACCTGAAGTGACAGGTTCAAACAGCTTGTGAGGACAGGCACATTTCATCACAATTCAGTTTAAATCCTTGAAGCAGAGGAGAAGCATCCTCCTCAAGCTTAGCCATCTCTGGTGAAAACTTATTTTTTGCCCCTAAAGAATTTAAAGCGAAGACACCCGATTAAAAATGTAAGGCTTGTCCTTTTACATTTCATCAGTCTTGACAACTGATGAGCTGAATATGAATAAGCAGCGTATAAAAAACACCGCCTGTTACAGACAGATTTTAGACAATTATCAGCCGTAAGATTTCAAACTTGACAGAACCAAAGGGTCATTAACATTTCCAGAGGTATGACAGCGATCCACTGAGAACATCCGGGAGGACAAAAGGCAAAATGTGAATAAGTCATCAGACACAATCTCATCTAATGTGTCTCTAATTGTCCCGGAAAGTTTCAACCTTTTCAGCAGTTGGCATTACGCTGTAAAGGTGACAAGTGATGAGGAGATGAAGCCTGGGTGTATTTTATTACCGTCTATTGCTGCATGTTCCTAAAAGCACTTGTATGTTCTGCTGTCATATTCAAGGTTTTTATGTGGACATAAGCAGCTGTAAGAACTTGCCCAGAGTCACACTCATTGGTGTACCCTGATGGGGAGAGAAGCAGAGACAGTATTATACTGCACATGAATAAAAGACAAACCTCTGATAACGTTTCAGCCACAGAGGGTCTTCAGGTAAAAGTGGAGTTATGATGTCAGATGAGGTATCTGAGACATTTTCAGAATGTGTCCACTTCTCTAATCTTATTGTCTTCATGTGGTTGGACAGAGCAGATGCGGTGGGTCACACATCTGTACTGGATTATCAAAGTTTCAGGACACTGTAACATGTTGACACTTATTTTCCCGATCATATAATATGATATAGCAGCAAACAATATCATTCTGACTTGATATTAGTTCAATAATCATGTCATATTTTGTTCACACTCGAGAGATACAAACTGTGAACACTGTCCTGGTGTTTATGTGGCATTTGATCTAATCAGGAGGTGATGATTTGTTATTTCATCACAAATATTGTTAGTGCAGATGTCTGTTCACCTCTTTACCTGAGGAAGACCATCTGTGGTTGAGCTAATCAGATTACATCACATAAAGACATTTCTTTTTTATTTATCAGTAATCAGGAATCAGGTCATTTGGACTTTTGTACTCTACTGTTAGTAGCAATTTAGATTTTTGTCCCCCACTGTCTCTACATATTAAACTGGCAGCTCTCAGTAAGACGGCTAACTGTGAAGGAGAGACTAAATGAAAAACAGAGATGAGTAGAGACCGGACTGTGGATTCTTCTCACTAGAGAACAAAACAGCATCAGGTAATAACAGGTAAAAGCTCTTTAAAAACAATACAGTAACAATACAATTACAATTGATTTCAAAATCCTGGCAACAGTCCTGTTGATGAGGTAGACATATTCATTTATTGTTATTATTATACACTGTGGCTGTGCAGGGCTCTTTTATAACTGTCTGGTGAAAACCACATATCCGCAATTTTGGTGTTATTGATCTTTTGATAAAAATGAAGGGTTGAGACAATTCTATTTCTTAAACCTATGTGGTGACTCTACTCTAATATGCAATGTGGTCCTGCAGTGCTGTTTTCATACCCGGTGAACCTGGTGTATAAGTATGTGGCCAACTTTGTCTTAATGCACCTTGGTGGAGTATGTCACGTTGTAGCACCTGTAGCACCTGCAGCGCTCTGCTGCTTTCAGATGGCGTTGAATAGTCATTGGCATACGTCGGGTTAGTAGCGATAATGTGTGACATTCAAGTGTGTGTTGTTTTGTGTATCCATACTTGCCAACATTGGGTTGTGAAAAATAGGGAGATTTTTTTCATCGGTGTATAGGCCCAAGTAACAAGGTTCCTTCGCCAGGTGTGCGATTTATTTGTCATAATTTCTTGCCTTGTATTTTAAACCACACATGTCCAAAATTCTTAGAACAGTGTTTCTCCTAATTTTTTTTTATAGCAGCTGTGCTCTGAGTTGATAACCTAGCAACACTAGGGGGGTCTGGGGGCATGCCCCCCCCCCCGGAAAATTTTTTGAAAAATGACCCTTTAAATCTCACCTACTCGTGAGATTTTTGAAAAGAAAATCATTTTCAGAATTTCAGAATCAGAATCTAAGACATGAGACAAAATAGTGTAGAAGCTGACATTGCTGCTTGAAAATATGTTAACATCCTAAGCATTTCAGAAGTCAGTGAGCCACATGACATGGAAGCTATTGAGAAAAATAATCATAATTTCTGCATATTAATATTCATATTAAATAGAGGAAGCACTAAAATACAATAACAATAGGTGTCTTACTCGTCCAGTTTACTGATACAATCTGCAGCTGGTTTGGAGTCACTGGGTCACATGACATGAGAGATATTCTAAAAAACAGCAGTTATTTTGTATTAATATATTCATGCTAAGTAATTTAATGACGGTCCCTAAATCAGTCTCCAGTGATTCAGCGCGAGGCTCTGAGAGGTGAGCTGACCGTCCTCCTGCTGCTGACACTGGGAGAACCTCAGTAAAGTCTCAGCTGGACCCGAGTAGATATCCACAGAATATCCAAACTGAAACTAACTTCACCCCGGTTCGATGAGTCGCCTGTTGCAGCCTTTGAATAAGATGACGAGGATTTCAGTCACTCAACTTCAACGGTGACTTGTAGAAATTATACAAATAGCAGTAATGACAATAATAATCGATTTCAAGATAACTTGGGGTGTGGTGCTTTCACTGTGTGCAACTTAAATTCCCCATTCGCTCGTGATATTAAACAGACAAAAATTACGTCATCATCAAAATCAAATGATTTTGGCAGGCCAGGGTTGCCAGATACTGCAACAAATATAGGGACACAATCTTACTTGTTTCCTTTACTGTAAAATCGGGAGATTAACAGGAGAAATTACTGACCAGGAGCATCGAGGGAGATAGGGTTAAAAATCGGGAGTCTCCCGCGTGAATCGGGAGAGTTGGCAACTATGTGTATCATTGCATTATAGTCAGTCTGTATGATTTTATCTTAAGCTTTTTATGTTGGCATTGGGGTGAGTTTGAGTTTGTGTTGCTGGGTTTAAAAATAGGACAGGTCTTTTTCAAATGTCAGGTCCGTTTTTTTATTCAAGTCCCAGCTCTGCTCTTATTGGCTGTTATGAGAGCTGATGAGTTAACAGTTATACCCAGGCATGTGTGGTGGGCCCGTCCTGTCCTGTGCACCTGGCCTTTCCACTCTGCCAGGCCTAGAGACACAGCTGCAAGCATGCTGCATCACCACCACCTCTAACAGGCCTGATTCTAGACTGCCTTGATTGGGGGGGCAGTAAGAAATGTTGATGGGTCACCAACTGCTACTGTTTTGAGTGCCATAGAGATGACGTTTTTTTTTGTATGCCTACCAGTCTATGATGCCAACCCAGATGTAAGCATCGCAGATTTGCCGTGGTTTCATCGGCAAAGCTCTAATGGGAATTCTTTTTCTGGATTGACGAAGAAAACAAATTTTGTGGCCAACAAATTATTGATGTCAGTCTACTAACATATTTTCTATTTCAATTTGAAGCTACAATGTAATTGGCATTTTACATTTTAAGCCCACCTCCACCTCCCTGATGTAGGACAACTTTATCAATGCCCAATTATAATAAGTTATCTAATATTAAATGGAATCTAAACCTAAATATTGCGCAAAGGGCAGATAGAACTTTTGATGCACGGAAAGAACACACACTTTTGAGCCCCAGTGATGCTATAAACAAGTGCACCAAAACATGGACATATCAATGCACAACCCCAATGCATAACTAAATCATCAGAGCCAGCTGTTCCATAATAAAAATGTCTTGCCATCATTTGTTATCCACGTTTACCTCTTCTAGATGAAGCTGCACTTGATTTTAAAAACAAATCAGTCGGTTTGCAGCATTTTTCACCGTTAGCCTACAGTGCTCTCAGATTTCTCTCTCTCTCTTTTCTCCACTCACCCCTTGTGTCGCTTGATGCCTCGATTCTTTTTTTTGCTAGCTTAATCTCAGTCAGTTTCCAATTTTCAATCTCCAACTTCCAACAACCACGCAGACGCGGTCCACTCGATTCAGTCTTGAAATTCCCAGAAGGCATTGCTTCATTTTTAACTTTTGCAAATAAATAATCAAATAAAAAAATGGAGGTAGATTTGTATTATTTCAAACCATGCACGTTTTTGAACATCTGAATAAGAAATTCGCTACAAAAGAATGCAGACTGATGTAAAAGTTTGTGACTGTAGAGGGTAACCATGACTGATATAGAGACTTGTATGTGGTATATAAATAGTGATCAGATGGTAGTTTTAGCAGATGTGAAGGAATTAGAGAGACTCAATTGTCATTTAACCACTGACTAACGCTTGACAGGGAACAGAGTGATTAGTCAGCCGAGCCATAAGGGCTTGTGGTCCCTCTGGTATTTTTGTTTAAACAATGTTTAAGATTGTCAGTCTGTCACATACGTTTTGGCCCACCACCAAATTTCCCAAATTCATTGTGGTAGATATGACGGGAGGTTGGGAAATTTGGTGGTTGGGCAAAATGTAAGTTTCTTTATAATCTGTGACAAAGCAATTTTGTAAACAGCGCTATAAAAATAAATAAATAAATCTTGTCTGATTGGTTGATGCTATATTATTGTGCACCACTTTCTCGCGCTTCGGAAAGTCGTGTGTGCCTGCCTGGGTTCCCTGTTTCTCCTTGCCAGATGCTGTCGGAGGCTCTGGCCCCAGGAAGTAACGTTAAACAGTGGCCGGCGGCGCTAACCTGAATTTACAGGTTATGGAGTCCCCTCTCACTAACGTGTGTTGTTTAATCCTGTCGGCAGGGGTGGGTGAGGCTCGTGGGCCAACAGGACTAACAGCGGGGCTGGCAAGAGTTGAAAGTTGAAACCCGCTTCACAACCGGTACGTAGCCTGCCCGTGTGACGCTTCCCATGCCGCGGAGCGGGACAGAGACAAACTCGGCAGCAGCCGCCGATGGGACTAGGCTACTACAAGCAGTTGCTAGTCGACATGCTAACAACTAACAAGCCTGGAGTGCCCGTAGTATCTAATGTGATGCTAACTGAGAGAAGCTGCTACTGACTGTATGCACGGTACAAGAGAGAGAGAGACACCGGCTCTGTTGGCAGAAGAGCCATGGACTGTGATTACTCTGAGCAGCATTTATGGGAATACGTTACAATATTATATATTTGTATATTCTTTTTCTTTTCGGAATGAAGCGGGGTCGGTTTGGTGGGGCAGCAGAAGCATTTGGGGGGGGCGTTGCCCCCCCCGTGCCCATGCCTAGAACCGGGCCCGACCTCTAGCTATCTGTATTACAAACCAGCCACCACAAAAACACAGAGACAACCAGAGAATATTTGATCGGTGTGAGCACCAGGGGATTTTTGGCCTTCACACCACAAGCTCAGGATCTTTGGTTCAGGTTATGCGTGGGTGTCATTTATCAGAATTTGCCCTTGAAAATGATGCAAAAGTTTCCATCCACTCATAAAGAACATGTCAGTCTTCAGTCCCAATGAGTTCTACAGCTCTCATGTTTCTGTGATGAATGAGTGGAACACAAACTACTTTGTCACAAAAACATTCATGAAGTTTGGTTCAGTATTTTTTTATAGGTCTTCTGACAATGTGACCAAATCTGCTGGATCAAAACTATACATACAGTATAGTATACAGAAATTCTAATATTTGGTTAAATGTCTCTTGGCCATTTCTACCTCAGTTAGCTGCTTCTGATAGCTGTCCACAAACTTCTGGTAGTCCTCCTTTTTAACCACTCCTCTTGATACAAATGATGAAGTTCATTCACATTTGTTGACTACATTTGTTGTCCTCCTGGCACAGACTTGTTTCTTCAGCACAGTCCAAATGTTCTCGTGCCAAAACCAAGTAATTAAGAAAGTAGGAAGGTCATTCCAAAACCTCAGTTCTAGCCTGATTGATCCATTCCTTTACCACTTCTGATGTGTGTTTGGGAACATTGTCCTGCTGGAACACCCAACTGCACCCGATCTTCTGCTGATGATTTTAGGTTTTCCTGAATAATTTGGAGATAATCCTCCTTCTTCATTATTCCATTTACTTTCTTTAGAGCACATATCCACTGGCAGCAAAGCAGCCCCAAAGTTGTACAACACTGTTTAAGCCCATCCCTCATATTGTGAATAGAGGCTGTATTTTCTTTTCAGCATTACTCAAAATATCCTATTTTTTCAGCGTTGCTCAGAGGTCTGAGGATGTCTTCAGTCTCAAGACTCTTTGATGCACAGGATGCTCATGCTGTTGTTTAGTCTCACTTTATCACACTGAGAAGGTGACAGTATAATTACAACTTCATGGCACCAAGTGGGCGAAGGCTTAGAAAGTTTTTCTCTTCTGGATTCAGTGTCAATGTGTGCATTTAGTTCGCTGCCCCCCTACAGAAATGAATTGAGCCAGTGAAAGATGCTGCAAGCACCATACTGGTATACCCTGATCCCCTGCTTTGATGCCGGAAATACTCCTCAACCATCCCTCGATGGCTTTTAGCTCAGCGCCGTCTGTTGAGAGGCCGGAATGAGCCAAAACACAAACAGAAGCAATTCCTAGACAATACTTGATGCCTGAGCAGAAGAATTTTAATCATTAGAAACAGAATAGTGATAACACTGGGGGAACACACGGTTGTCTCTCAGAATAGCAAAGTCCATATGCACTGGCTTTCAAAGGCACACGCTCTCTTTATTCCCAGTTGTTCAGATGTAGAACACAGCATATCTGAATTTAATCACTTATACTGCAGGACGAAAGGAAGCGTGCTTCTTCCAATCCAATACTTTTTTGTCAAGCACTCTTTGAAGCTGTTTAAGAGACCTGACATTTCAAGTTGTTTTGTTTCTACAACTGCATTCTACATTCTACATTTTCGTTTAAGTGCAGATTTGGTTAGCTTTAAGTATTGAAGAATAGCCTTACACAAGAGCATTGTGTGATTCTCTGCATAGTCTAGATATGCTTTATTTCACAGGAACACCTAAATGTAGAAGTTCTCTTTGTAAATTATATATTTTTTTCATTCTATTGACAATTTTATTTTCCATGTTTATGAGGTCAGGTAAATTATTTTAAAAGGAATGTTTTCAAGATCAATTTCATGTTTAAAATGTGAAAAAAGTAACTTTTTTGTGCACTGTGTGCAGTTTTCAGGGCTGTAACATCTTATTTCATTTATTATTTTATCAATGCAGCAGGAACATCTAAATGTTGCAGTTTACTTCAAAAAGTAGTTTCTTTTCAGATTTATATACAGCATAGCAAGATTCTACTCAAATAAAACTCAGACAGACTGACTGACATGTGATGTGCATTGTTACAAGAATATATAGCTAGATAAATTGTCTCCAGAAGTGAATGATTCAACTGGTTGGAAGTGAAATTACAATTTTTGTTGCTACAAAAATGTGTTGTTTAATGTGTTTGGAAACAGTTTATGCAAATGTTGCCATTTTTTCATGTTCTAAAATGAAACAATTAATAAACGATGATACAATAAATCGTACATTGTACACATCATACATTGTCTCCAGGCATTCCAGTGCAACAACTTTTGGAATCACTGATCTCTAATCCAACCAAACGCGGACATTTTTGAGGTGACAGTAAAATAAGTGAATATTAGTACTAGTCTTTTCAAACACAATGACAGGTGTTATGTGGTTTCATTATTTAATTTTACTACTGCAGTTCAGCTGCTGTCCACTCAGTGTCCTTTTCTCTTTTATAAACACATTCCCTCACATATAATTAGTCTGAATCCCAAGTACCTGTTGTTGTACCGTTGGGGCTATTGATCAGTGTAAGCAGCTGCATCTTCCAGTCTAATCTCTGTTCAGACAGCTACACATTCATATCATTGACATTAAAGGTTCACATAAACAGCCCCTTATGTTAGCACCAAAGCAGTTACACAGGGCCTTTTATCTATATTTCAAGCCTTTGTTGGTGCCTTGTGGGATAGAGGATTGAATCTGACCTTTGCATTGATCTCATCCTGCTTCTTGTGGTAATCAGATGAGTGAAACCACAGCCATGTGGGAGTTGAGCAATTATCATTGTGATGGCAAGGAGGTCTCCTTCCTGTCACAGGTCTGAATGTGTTAACACCTGCTAAAATATGGAACACAAGGGATCACTGGGGGGATGCTGCTTTGAATCGTCTAATAGCTTTCATTCCAAATCAAACAGAGAAAAAGAGGCTGAGGACACAGATGGTATTTATTCCACCTCAGAAATTAAAAAACATCTCAAAACTTTTAAATGACTTACGAGGTTAGCTCTTATTTTAAGTTAGCTAATGTCCAAAACCATATTGAAATGGTTATAATTTTTTTGAATGATGTCTGCAAACTGTGTTTGACATCATCTACTCAGCCCCATGCTGACTGATAGTCTGGGAAAGTTTTTTAGTCACACACACAACACATTTCTGGAGCTTCACAGCCTGGTGATGAAGACTAGCAGACAGCTTGTAACTAACTTTAAATCATGAGCATGGACAATTTATTATAGAGACCAAAACCTGTAATTATATTTATTTCTGCTGTAAACATTTTACCTTACATTTTAACATGGAGTCTTATGGGGATTGACTTCCGTTTGCTTTTGTGTTACTGTACCATCTGTTGCAGCAGAACGCCTGAATATCATATTAATGCTTAGTAAACTTTTACTTTCTGACAGGAAAATGTGTTTTCTGAAAATGAAACTTTAAAATACATTTAAAATTTTAGGAAGGAATAGTCAAAATGGCTCAATTGTTTTAATATTTTATTAATAATCATCTATAAATAAGAAATGTAACTATTTATTATCAGTTATACCAGCTCTTGTTTGGGGAATCCTAACCTCCTCTTGGCTGGCAGCAGGCTCTGTGGCCCTCACACAGCAGGTGGTCCCAGCTCATTGTGTCGTCACATTTTCATTAACTCAGATTTAATTTTTTTGCCATAGACCTTTGTATTGTTGCTTAATAAGCTGCTGTTTGACATACAGGTAGTTTCAGTAGGGTTATGTCTGTTTTCGCTGTTTCGGCACACCAATCTCTCTGTCTAAAGACCTCTGTCCCAGTCTTCTGCTGCTCCTGTTGGGTTGACTTAGCCTTCAGAGCCACTTTTTACTATAAGAGTGTCCTTAGGTTCATTAAGAGGAGCAGACAGGTGGGCTGTTCTACCATACAGAGACGCTTCAGCTGCGTCTGCCAGCAGAGGTGGTGTGTTTACTGGGGCAGCTACAGCTAACAGGCCACTGCATTGGTTCTGCTGCTGGCTGTTTGTTTTAAAAAACCCATCAAGCACAAGCACAACCCATTAACATCACACAGCCAGCATTAGCATGCTAGTTAGCCATGTAGTCTGACTAAGGAGTAAATTCATTGTGGCCCACTGATTTCACTCCTTCTCTCAGGTTGTACCCAACCAGGAGGGTTTGGACACAGGAGGAAGGCTGTGAACAGACACCTGGCCGCAGGTGCAGGTCCCACTGATCTTCCTCCCGCTAGTCCAGCTTGTCCAGATAAACAGGGCCATGAAAGTCTCTGTCAGCATAACAGACATGTTATCATTTCCTAACTGTAAGTTCAGTGGCTGTCTGGTGTTCATGGCTTGTGCTTGTGTTTTTTCTCGAGGTTAATTAAAACAAACAGGCAGGGCTGGAGCTGATGCAGTTGATTGCGAGCCATATTTGCCCCGCCACTAGTTGGCTGTCCAAGCTGCAGTGTCTCTGGGCTCAGTTTGTGGAGCTCTACCAAACAAATCCAGAGACACTGATGATAGTGATGATCGGGGTGTTTATCCGCAACACTACAGATTATAAATTGCTGAGACGGACATTACCATGGCTGCAGTTTTGTTCACAGTTCACAGTTTGAGTCAAGCATGGAGAAAGCAAGCAACAAATTCAACCTATCAGAGACGGAATAGGTCGGGTCATGCGATAAGTGAGATTCATGATAACAAGATTTTTCAGACACGTTTCTTTCTTCAGGATCAGACACCACATGATACTATTTCCTTTTTTGCAGGATGGGGGTGGCAGGTGCTTGTGAATGGGGTACTCTTGTGACAATTGTCAAACTATTGAGGGATCAGAAAGCTGCCTGGTGTCTATGAGTTAATTAGTCCCCATGGGTTTCAGCAGCTGCTCAGATACCAAGGCAAGCCTTTTTGATGGGCTCAGGTCCTACTGAGACCTGACCTTTTGACTCGGCTTTAGTCTACATTAGGTGGTACAATTAGTCTTCAAAGGTCTTGCATGCTATTTTATCTGTCATTGTCCATTGATAGGGAGAGGAAGGGATATTTTACTTTGAGTTGCTTTAGACTA
The DNA here is from genome assembly GCF_900880675.1 of Sparus aurata. Taxonomy (NCBI): domain Eukaryota; kingdom Metazoa; phylum Chordata; class Actinopteri; order Spariformes; family Sparidae; genus Sparus; species Sparus aurata. The sequence goes on from NC_044189.1 coordinate 18,199,999, forward strand.
TTTCTATTTTATTTCCAGGTATATAAGGGTCTATGAAAAATCTGATTAAAAGGTCATTATACCTCATACTAGTGCTGAGGTGATGGATAATATATAGAAAATACAGAAAACATTGCTAGAAACCTTACCAACACAAATGTACACCAAAATTAGGGTATACCATATATTCAGGGTTTTAAGGCCCAACATACAACAGTCAGCCTCACTTGATGTCAGGAAGCAACTATTTACTATGATATAGTGGAGTAAAGACATCCTGAGCAGAGAATGATATCATACCCCCTCTGCGTGTTATTATCATTATAATTATCATTGAGCTTCTCTTTTTTTTCTATTGGACAGCTGGTCTGGTCACACGTCCATGTTTGGGCATGTGAGCTAGGGCTGGGTATCACCAGGTACCTCGCGATGCGATACTATCACGATATTTTGCCCACGATAACGATAATATCACGATACAGCGAATCTGCGATAATCAATATATTGCAAGAAATTTCATCCACAATACATCACGATATCTGTGTCACTGAAGAAATTCAGAATTTATTGACTGCTCTGAATCCATTTCACAGGAATGACAAAACATTGTCAATCAATTTCACATGAATGACAACCAAGTAAACAAAGAGTATAATGCACAGTGTCTCTTCTTAACACACACACTGACTACAACTATCATTAAATATCTATATGTGTGGGTTTCAGAGCTACTTAAACCATTTTTTAAATTTTATTTGGTTGTATACCTATGTTTGAATAAAGATAAAGCTGTCCTTTTGAAGAGGGGTGGTGGTGGTGGGCCAAAAAAAAAATAATTGTTTTTATTTTATTTTATTAATTTTTTTACATTTTGTAATATCGATATTTGGCACCAGTGTATCGATAACGTACCTCAAGACGAAATATCGCGATATATCTTAGTATCGATATTTTGGCACACCCCTAATGTGAGCCCCATCCCTTTGAAACCACTGGACTGCATTCATAATTACAATCAATGAGCAGGGTTGTGTGTGTTCTGACTTGTGCCACTTTTGGGGACAAACACCAGAGTCAAGACATTTGCATGAAAACCTGACTTCCTAACAATCAACACTTCGAAAGTAGCTTGCAGAATTCAGAATAAAACCATGAACTCCCGTGGGGAGAGTGTGGACGTCTGCGTAAAAACCGTGAACTTGGATGCTTGCGGTCTTGATGCTGATGTTCACTATGGTGCTCAGTTTGGCATTTGGGACCTGACCTGACGAGCGACCAGACAGGAGCAGCAGAACAGCAGATTGAGAGAGGCCGAAGAGATCAGTTTGTTTACCTGCAAGACTACAGCTTATAAACCACCAAAAACAGACATTTCCAGAGCTACTGTGTGAGTGAACAATATGAGTCAAGCATAAAGAATGCAACCAACAAAGCCAACCAATCAGAGGTGGAGTAGGGTGGGTAAGAACATGAGTGGGATCCATAATTCCGTGTGTGCTATGTGCCAGTCTACCAGAACAGGGGCTGGACTCAGCCAGGCTGCCGACAAAGGAAGAGGGGCTGGACTCGGCCCATTGACAGATGTTGGCGGGCACCCAACAGAGGACCACTGGCCTGATCCAGGATGATGCTCAAGGGCAGTAGTTGCATTGTCCAGCCCAGAAACAGATGAGAAGTTCGCCAACTCAGGAGTTGGAGGAACATTGATCAACCAAGGATGAGGCTCTGGACCAGACAGTGTGTCGGCCAACCCAAAGACAGCAGAGGCATCAGCCAGCCAGAGACAGGAAAGATGTTGGCCAACCCAGAGACAGACGAGGTCTTGACCAACCTGGAGACATCAGAGATGAGAAAGTGGCTTGGCTCTGGAGTGCTGTACAGGCGTGGCTCTGGGGCACTGGAAAGACTTGGCTTCCGAGTGCTGGGCAGCAGCGAAGATGAGCAGCTGGGCAGCAGAGAAGAATGACATTTGTTGGAGCCGCTTCCTTATGGGGGGCCTCCCTGTTGGTGACTCCAAGGAGGGATCTGGCACAGAACTTGGTGTTTCAAGATGCTACCCAGCTTCAGGGTGAGGTCCAATAGGAATGAGATCAGGTAGTCTGGATGTGGCTGGGTGACTCATCTTTTCTGAGAGAATCCTCATGTAGGCCAGGTGAGTCCGCCAGAAAAGATCCACCTTGAACTATTGGGATCTGTTGGAGGTGTCACAAGTCCTAGTGCCAGTCAGCTCAGTCTTTGGCTGGGCGCTAGCAGACCCTGAAGCTTACGCCTGGAGCTTCAATCAACCAGGGTTTTAACTGCAATGGCCGTTAGCTTTTCTGAAATGTCCATACTATCATTTAAACAAAAACACAGACTGTTCATATAGGTAGGGGCCACATGGGTACAGTGGCTTTTTGCTCTCTCATTTGATCTGTTGTAAGGGTGCAGTCCTTTATATCCCTGGGAGTCCTCATATCCAGGGACCTTTCCTGGGCAGCCAACACAACTGCAACAGTGAAGAAAGCACAGCAGAGACTCAATTTCCTGAGAGTGCTCAGGAGGAACAACACCGAGAGGAAGCTGCTGGTGGCCGTCTAACAGGCAACCATTGAGAGCATACTTACATACTGCCTCACAGCATGGTACGCAGACTGCTCCCCTGCAGAAAGAAAAGCCCTGCAGAGAGTAGTTAAATCAGCTGAAAAAAGTCACTGGCTGCCCACTGCCCTCCCTGGAGGAGATTGCCACTTCATGATACCTCATCAGAGCCAACAACATCGTCAGAGAGCCTGCACAGCCCAGTCACCACCTTTTTGAACTGCCTATAGCACCCCTGCCCTATGGCAAGCACTACAGGTCAGCCAAATATGCACCTCAAGATTCAGAGACTGTTTTTTTCCCAAGGCCATATCACCGCTTAACACAAAATTACATTGGGGCTCACTTATCTTTAACATGCTGCCATCTACTCACACCTTAAACAGCCTTCATAAGCAATATTGTTTACTCACTTTTTATACTTAGTTGTTATATTTATACTGTAATATGTTATTTATTGTTTTTGTGTATTGTTGTTATTATTTATCCTGTAATTTTGTTGTTGCATTAAAGATAGTGGCACTCTTATTTTGTTGCATGCTTAGCTTGCAGTTAGAATAAAGGCATTCTGATTCTGATTCTGACAGTACTCCTCCTATCCTCCAGTTGAGCACTGATGTCTACTAATTCCATATTTTTGGTCAGTTTGTAATTTTTGGATGCACTGAATGGGACCCAAACACAAGACACAGGCAGACAAGCACTGAACAAAAAGCAAGCTTTTAATAACAATAGCCATCATCCAAAATTCAAAAATTCAAAAATAACAAAATACAAAGACCAAACGCAATAAACCAGGGTATATACACAAGGGCTGATTACCTAATAGGACACAGGTGAGCACAGAAAACAGGTGGGAACTTACACTAAGGGAGAGAATAAAAAGTTAAACATGGCATATGAGGGCAGAACTTCTAAATAAAACAGACTTCTTTCCTCAGGCGGTGAGACTCACATTTCTTTAATTCTAGAGTTATCCAACCCAAATAAGTTGGAATCCTATCAGGCGATCAAGAATGACTATATTGATACAACCAGTCGTCTTGCTGATGGTCTCGCTTGCTTATGTGCGTCATGTCAATGAAGCAGTATTAAATTGAGACTTTTTCAAAACTACTTTAAAAACCTAATGCCATCTGGAGTAACTTAGGCATTATTCCTGTTATTGAACAAGGTTATGTATTCAAGTTTTATCAATACTATGTAAGTCATGCTCACCTTCCTTCCTCACTCTCTGACGTACAGTCACATTTGATGGTTTTTTTGGATGATTTCTGATGTCCCCCGACAGGCAACCAAATGGAACGCACTGTTAACTCATCAGAGAGAAATAATATTCATTTTTTTCTAGAAACTTCAACATTTAAAAATTTTAATGGAAGATAAAGTGATCACTACTACTACTATTACTACTTAAAAAATTCACGAAAAAAAATTGTTAACACTGTCCAAAATTACTCGCCGCTCATCTGTCTCGTCAATGTATAGTGTTGGCCTCAATAAAAGGTTCAAAATGTTGTTATTTATGATTCACAGTATTACTGCACTTGAGGAAGTGACTACTCTGTTCCGATCAGTTCACAGTCATTTATACAGTAGGTGTTATAGTGACCCATGACAGGGATCTCCAAAATGAGGCCCACGGGCCAAAGTTGGTCCGCCACATGCTGTGATTTGTCCTGCCAGCATAAAAAATGAAAAAAATAAAATTAATTCAACTTGATTAAAACACATAATCACAACACAATCATTAGGGGAACTTGGGATCCTAGCGCCATTTTGAATCTGAAGTATACAACACCACTGTAGCACCAGCCTGAAAAACTGTGATGTGAACAACTTGCTATCAGAACATTGCATATGGATGATTTTAAGGGCTGAATACAAACACAAATAACGTTCGGTTACGGGTGTAACCTTTGTTTTCTGAGTGAAGAGACTATCTCTCCACCCCTTACGTATGGGGGAATCGACCTACCAGGTCGTGTAACGTGGATACTCTTTAAGACACACCGGTTGTACCAGCCACACCCTTGATTAGCTCTGTATAAAACACCTGTGACGGCGTGGGACTAGTGCTTCATATTGATCGACACACGTCTCCGAGCGGCCCTCTGGTGGAGAGATAGTCTCTTCACTCAGAGAACAAAGGTTACACCCGTAACTGAACGTTCTCTATCGTATCGAGACTATCTTTCCACCCCTTACATATTCCATATGTATGGGGAACCTCTGTAAGACACCCCGCCAGGAGACCGTGCGGACCAAGCATAAGTGCAAATAGATAGATAGATAGATAGATAGATAGATAGATAGATAGATAGATAGATAGATAAATGAACTATTTACACTATTTACAAGCCCCCTCCCAGGCCTGATGGCACTGCCAGACGCAAGTGCCCCTGCCTTTAGCCCAGTGGCCAGCCACTTACCTGGGCCTACCAACCCCGCAAGACGCAAGGGTGTAGCGGAGGGGTGAAAGAAACTCAGAATTACCTGCCAGATGCAAGGCTGCATACATTGAACAGAGATCAACTGAGAGCCCCTTGGTCCTCAGTGTGGGAAGATAAAGCAAAACGAAAGCACAAAGAAAATAAGGCTCGGTTTCAGGGCTGGGGTGCGGCTAGCACCCGCTCTCCAAAGGATGGGCTAGCTGCTACGTTAAGAGAGTAGTATTTCACAAAGGTTGAGGGCGTTGACCAGGTGGCTGCTCTGCAGATCTCCTGTAAGGAAGCCCCTTGCCATAGCGCCCATGAGGTTGCCATGCCTCTTGTTGAGTGGGCACGGAGCCCTTGTAGAGCTGGCCCATCTGTTTCCATGTAGGCCTGCTGGATGGCCTCTACGACCCATCTGGTCTTGATTTTGACAGCGGTTCGCCCAAGCGCTCTGTTTTAAAGCATACAAACAGCTGGTCTGTCTTGCGCACCGGTTTTGTGCGATTCAGATAAGACAGCAGTGCTCTGACTGGGCATAGGGCCGAGGCCTGATGCCCAGTTCCATCTTCCTCCTGGGTGGGAGGCAATGGGCGGAGCTTGATGGTTTGGTGCAGGTTGGCATCGGAGAGTACTTTTGGAAGGAAGGCAGGGTTAGGCCGCAGGATAACTCCCGCATTCCCTGGGAGCAGCTTACAGCACTCCTGGTAGACAGATAAGGCGTGCAGCTCCCCAACTCTTTTTGCTGAGCAGACTGCCAGAAGTAGGGCAGTCTTTAGTGATAGCCACTTCAACTCGATTGGCTCAAATGGAGTATGCTGGAGTGCCCCCAGCACTCTTTCTAAGTCCCATGGGGGCACCATCAGTGACTTGATACGCAACGTTTGTCTCTGGGCCCCCTTCAGGAATTGTGACATGAGGGCGCAGCAGCTTCCCGGCAGGCGATTGCTCCCTACCCGTGAAGCCTTAATCGCAGCTACCATGCCTCTGAGGGTTGCGGCGGATTTTCCCTGGTTCAGCTGCTCTTGCAGGAATTGCAGGATATGCTGTGATGTAGAGACGAGGGGGTCCACTTGGTGGACTTCACACCAAGAGGCGAACTTGCCCCAACGGAAGGCATATGCCGCACGGGTCGAAGGTGCCCTCGCTGACTCCAATGTTTGGATGACTGGATCTGGCAAGCCTAGGGCCCTGAACTCTGCCCTTTCAGGGGCCATGCCCACAGTTTCAGGCCCTGTGGGAAGGGGTGAAACAGGGCGCCACGTGCCTGCACCAACAGGTCTCTCTGGATGGGGAGCTCCCAAGGAGTTCCGTTCAGGAGTGGTGCAATCTCTGAGAACCATGGCATGTGGGGCCAATTTGGAGCCTCCAGGATCACTGTCGTGATCTCGAGCCGGATCCTCTGTAGGAGGGGGTGGAGAAGGCTGAAAGGGGGATGGGCATACAGCAGGCCCTGGGGCCACTGGTGAGCCAGAGCGTCTGTCCCTAGTGGTGGGTTGTCCCTCCCCAGGGAGAAGAACATTGGGCAATGGGTCGTCTCCCTGGAGGCGACCAGGTCGGCTGCTGCCTTCCCAAAGCAGTGCCAGATCTGTGCAACCACCTCTGGATGGAGCCTCCACTCTCCTGGCTGCGGGCCTCCCCTGGACAGCAAGTCCGCAGCTGTGTTTAGGGGGCCCGGCAGGTAGGTAGCTCTTAGTGAGAGGAACCGCGGGTGTGCCCATGTCCATAATTTGTGGGCCAGCTGCCCTAGGTGGGGGAAGCCCAGTCCGCCCTGCCTGTTGACATAGGCTGCGGCCACTGTGCTGTCGGTCCTGACTAGTACATGGCGGTCCTGCAGGCGTGGGAGGAATTGTAGAAGCGCAAGGTGAATTGCCAGGAGCTCGAGAGCGTTGATATGTTGGTTCAACTGCCTGCCGGTCCAGGCCCCCCGGACACCTAGGCCTGCGTGTACAGCTCCCCAACCTAACTGTGAGGCATCTGTTGCCAGAAGTTGCCGATGTGTCACAGGCAACAGGCTCAGCAGACATCGCTGCACCGGTCGCATGTGCAGAAGGCCGAGTGGGACTATCTGGACAGTGGCTGCCATTAGTCCCATCAGACGGAGACAGAGCCTCCAGCTCACCTTTGTGTTGAGGCGGAAGTGGTGGAGGCAGGCCCTTATGGCCAATTTCCGCTGTGTGGTCAGGGAAATTGATGCTGTACTGGAGTCCAGGGTCATACCTAGGAACTGAGTGATCTGTGATGGTTCCAGTTTGCTCTTTTTTTCGTTTATATGCAGCCCCAGGTTCTTGATGTGCAGCAGCAGCCTGGCAACATGGTAGCGGCACATCCGTTGTGTCTGGGCGCACACCAGCCAGTCGTCCAAATAATTGAGGACCCTGAGGCCTCGTCGACGAAGGGGTCCGAGTACTGCGTCCATGCACCTTGTGAATGTGCGAGGTGCAAGAGAGATCCCGAAGGGGAGGACCATAAACTCGTAGATTCTGCCCCCAGATTGGAACCGAAGGAAGCGCCAGTGCCCTCTCCAGATTGGTATCTGGAAGTAGGCATCTTTTAGGTTGACTGTGGCAAACCAGTTGCCTTGATTTACGGCCTGGCGTACCCTTGGGACCGTGAGCATCCTGCACCAAAGGGGTCGCAGATACTGGTTCAGGCCTCTTAAGTCCAAGACTGGACGGAGGCCTCCGTCCCTTTTGGGGATCAGGAAATAGTGTGAGAAGAAGCCTGCCTGATGGTCGGCCTTCTCCACTTCCCTGATCGCGCCTTTGGAGAGGAGTGTTGCTACCTCTTGCTCTAGAATCTGCTTGTGCAGCTCGTCTTGCACTGTGGGCAGATGACCGGATGTTGACAGTGCGGGTTTGTGAGAGAATTGCAGGCGGTACCCTTGGGTCATGGTGGAGATGACCCATGGGTTGGCCCCTAGTGCAGCCCAGGCTTCGACCCGCCCTAGCTTGGGGCCTGGGTAGCTGGGGCTCGGCGGAACATCAGGAGCGGGGTGGTATGCTATGTGGCTGGAATGCATGTTCCCATCGGTGAGCCAGCTGTTGCCTAAGGTCTCCTGGGCCCCACCCCGGTTGTGGTGGCAAAGCTTGAAGTGAGGGGGCCCGAGGGCAACGGCTCCTTTGCAAGTAGGCTGGTGGACCCGAGAGCTCACTGGCATAGTGCCTAGTTTCCTGGGCCTGTTGGAGCATTGTTAGTGCCCCTGATCTGAACATTGCGGCAGGTTCGATTGGCAGCCCCGTGAGAGAGCTACGGTCAGCTGGCTGGAAGCGGGACTGTGCCAGCCAGAGGTGCCTTCTTGCCACCCTTTCCTGCTGCTACAGCCTGCTCCTTTATGGCCAGTGAAAGAAGGGAGGAGACGAGCTGAATTTCCTCCATTGTGGTGTCTGCCCCACGAGAGAGGTGGCGGAGATAGAGTGAGAGGATAGCTGCTGTGTTGGCGAGCTTGGTCTGGACTGCCATTGCACTGTGTGTTCTAAACAGAAAGCCATCCATTGTCCTACAGTTCCTGCTAGGACAGCTGGTTTGTCCTAAAGTTGACCCTGCTGGTGACACGAGGGCAGCCAGGGACTGGTCGATTGGCGGGGGGCGTTCACAACCAATACGCCCTGCTTCGCTAACATTTGCTAGCCTCCTGCTAACACTGGACCAGAGGCAGGCTCGCATAGGCGCACGGAACTGCGCCAGAACAACAGCCTCAAAGTCTGGCAGGAGGGGCACTCTCGCCCACACTGGCCGCGCTGCCTCCCTCTCCTCGAAGCGAGAGGTGGGGAGGTGTGGGTCCTTTGGCAGCATGATATCCAAGGCTGCTGCTGCTCGATGCAACACCTCTTGGAGCTGGGAGACTGCTGGCCGCTCTTGGGACCCTGGGCTGGTCTCAGCTCCTGGGCTGGTCTCCTGCCCTTGGCTTTCCTGCCCTGCTGTCAGTATGCTCTCATCCTCGGAGGGAAACAGGGAGAGTGCATCCTCGTCAGTTTCCACTTCTGAGTACCCCGGGGCCTGAGAGGAGAGGCTGCTTTCCCTGTCGGGGGATTGCAATCACTGCTTTGTCATTGTTGGAATAGGAGTGGGGCCGTTTACCCGCAAAGAAATGGGCCCGAGCCTCCCTTGTGCGCCGGGGCATTATAAAGCCATTCATGCAAGCTTCGGGGTTTTCTCTGGCTGCCTCTGCATGTTGGAAGCCCAGACATGCTATACACTTGTCATGCCCATCCTCCATAGGTAGTGTGATGGCGCAGGCCACGCACACGTGAGTAGTTGCACTGGCCATGTCTGCAGGCAATTTTGGTTAATGGTCACCCTTTTTTAAATTTTTTTTTATTTATTTCCCGTTGCTTTTCTGTAATTTCTACAACATACTTACCTGCTCTTTCGCGTTCTTTCTCTCTTTTTCCTATTTATTTATTTATTTGGGAAACTTTTCCTTTAATGGCCTTCTTTACCAGGTCCCTGCCTTTCTTTTTTTTTTTTTTTTTGGTGTCTCGTGTGATTACGTCACAGCTGCGCCACAAGAGTTTGTTTACCTCAGAGGGGTTTGCCTCTGTGGGCTAGGCTAGGTTAGCTGCTGGTCTGGGTCTTGTGCAGGCTTATGCAGCCTACTTTTGCTTCGGGCAGACAGACCGATCGCCGGCTGTAGCCCCAGCTCTCCTCGGTCGCATTGACACCCAACATGTGTAATACGCCGTATGGGGGAGTATATGAGACAAGTTTTTTCACTGGGGGAGCAGACAGGTCAACACCAGCTGTAGCCCAATCTCCCTGGGTCGCGTTAGCACACCACCGTGTGCAATACGCCGTACGGGGAATCGCTTCTTCTTTTACTTGTGGGGACCAATCACCCCAGAATGGATACCCGGAATACAACCACCGGGGAGAAAGCCTCGCGACAATTCTCCCACTACTTAACTGCGATTTCAACGACAGGTAAGCGGCTATAGTTGTATTCTTCCTAAAGTTTATGTCTTTGTATCACGCACGTCTGTGTGGAGATCAAAAAAGCACTAGTCCCACGCCATCACAGGTGTTTTATACAGAGCTAATCAAGGGCGTGGCCGGTAAAACCGGTGTGTCTTAAAGAGTATCCACGTTACACGACCTGGTAGGTCGATTCCCCCATACATATGGAATATGTAAGGGGTGGAGAGATAGTCTCGATACGATAGAGAACTGAATAATTAAATGCTTAACTAAATAAACAGTGTACATTTATTGAACATTATATCTAATCTTTAAGCATAGTCTTTACACTATACAAGTAGCCTGTACAAGTCAACATTTAGCAAAATTTGCTACAAAGAGGTTTTCAAGAAAGCAGGAAACAAACATTTTTGTACTGTTTGTTTTTCTACCCTTTAAAAACAATTATTTGCATGTTTTTTATCTTGTATCCCTGACTGCGAATCAAGTTTCCCATCCCATTTATGGGATGATAAAATGACTGACCAAAAATCCACTACATTCCCAAGGGAAAAAGGGAGCATAAGGTAGTGTTATAGTTGCCTTAGGTAGCACAAGTGGGTTCCAAGCATCGAAGGGTAACCATCATACAAGGTTAGTGGAGTGTGTACATGAGTGCACTGGCAAATGGTTGAAATACACACTTTACTGAAAATCACAGCCAGACTTCTGTAGACCAGATCACAGGAGCTCACACCCAAAACACTGAGCGTACCAGGTTAGCCTAAAAATCCCATTCTGGAGACCGATGGGAATTACTGAGAAGTGGCTGAAAGAGCACCTCACCATCATTGAATGGACACATTGGTTTGCAAGTGGGCACAAGGATGGTCCACTTGGGTGATTGCTGCATAATACTCAGAGCCAATACAAAGTAATGCACAATAGGCAATATGTATGTTCTGTATATATTTACATTTAAGCTGTGAACATTGTTTGTCTTTGGTATGTGAATGAATACTGCAAGTATTCTTGTTTTTTATATACCTAAAATACATCTATTTTTATAGACTGTGCTGCAATTAACTGTTGAACGCTTGTCTATGGAAAATGGAGTTCATCTTAAGTCATGAAATTAGAATTATTAATGCGTGCCTTGCACATGATGCCTCTGAGAATCTTAAATATGTGAGCACTGGTAAACTTCACATCTCAAATATGTTCCCATATTCCAATATTTTCTTTTTCCCCTGTTAGAGTGATCCATTATGTTCTTATTGAGGTGGAATCCTCGCAGTGAAATCTCAAGGACAAGGTTGTGTATAACTCTTGTATTTCTCAAAGAAAGGTTTAAACACGAAGAAATATGTTACAGGGAGCATGAATGTTTTGCTACAAGCACATGTGACAAATCAGATGGCTTTTCTACATTTGCTATTACAGATACATAAGAAGTGAACAGAAATAACAGAAAAGAACCTTTTTTCAAATTTGAACCAGTTATGTTATGCAAGCATCAAACAGAGACAAATAATTCCAATATTTATTTTGCAGTGCCACTGAAAGTAGTGATGCACTGACCTGAAAGGCAGTAAAATCTGACACTGCATTGCCAGAATTAAAGCACTGCATAAAAATACATTGCTCTCTCCATTATATATCTACTTTTTGACAAACATCAGACTGCTACAGCCTAGGGTGTATTTATACTGTAGTTTTTAGTGCGTGGCATGAAACTTTTTTTGTTGAACAGAGAGAGAGAGAGAGAGAGAGGGAGGGAGAGAGAGAGAGAGAGAGAGAGAGATTCCATCTGGCATGAGGGTCTTTTCTACAGACTGCTCAACAGTGGCATTGGAGGAAAAACATATGATGTAACAAAATCTATGTAGACAAACAGTAAATGTGCAGTTAAAATAGGAGACAAACAAACAGCCTTCTTTCCCCAAGGTCGTGGGATGAGGCAGGGATGCAACCTTTGCCAATCCTCTTCAATTTATACATCAATGAATTTGCATGTCAATTAGATCAATCCACGGCACCTGGCCTCAACCTGAATGACACAGAAGTTAAGGGTCTTGGTGTTGCTATCACCAGCAAAAGAAGGTCAATAGCAGCACCTCAACCTCCTGCATACATTCTGTCAGTCCTGGGCCCTGACAGTTAACCCAAAGAAAACCAAAATTATGATCTTCCAAAAGCAGTACAGAAATCAGGACAACACACACAATTTCTATTTGGACACCACTAAATTACAACATGCAAAAAACTACAGATACCTTGGCCTCAACATAAGCTCCACAGGAAGCTTCAACTTGGCTGTGAAAGATCTGAGAGACAAAGCAAGGAGAGCTTTCTATGCAATTAGAAGAAATATCAAACTGGACATTCCAATTAAAATCTGGCTAAAAATGTTCCAATTTGTATTAGAACCGATAATTCTCTATGGCAGTGAAATTTGGGGACCAAAACTAAATCATGAATTTGACAAATGGGACAAAACAATAATAGAATCTTTCCACACAGAATTCTGTAAGAACATCATGCACGTCCAGAGAAAGACACCCTCCCCCTCATATTGAAAATACAAAAAAGAGCAATTAGATTTTACAATCACCTAAAATCTAGTGACCCCAGACATACCAACACAAAGCCCTTACCTGCCAAGAGCTAAAGCCAGAGAAGAGTCCCCTCAGCCAGCTGGTCCTGAGGTTCTGTCCAGACAACCCAACATGCCCCGGACAGCCTCGGGACCACAACACCAAGCCAATCAGACCAAACCAAATTATCAACCAACAAAAAGAAATCTATATCACATATTGGAAGGAAACAACTAAAACACAGAGTAAATTAAAATGTTATCTGATCCTAAAAAGAAACTTCACATTAGCAAATTATCTGAGCACAGTAAAAGATCCTAAATTAAGAAAAGCCTTGACTATGTACAGACTCAGTGAACACAGCCTGGCTATAGAGAAGGGTCGGCACAGACAGAGCTGGCTGCCAGAGGAGGAGAGACTCTGCTTCCACTGTGACCGACAACAGGTCGAGTCAGAACTGCACTTCCTCACCTCATACCCCAAATACCAGGCTCTGAGAAATGAACACTTTCCCAAAATAATAAAAATACACCCTGAATTTGAACACACAACAGACATGGAGAAACTCCCATATTTACTTGGGGAAATGCCCAACTGTGAGAACATTGCACACACACACACACACACACACACACACACACACATACACAGACGTTCACAGTCTTTGTGCCTGCCATAGACTGAGAGACAGGAAGTGACAATCATTTTTGTTGTTTGTTGTTTTCTTCTTTTTGTTATTACAGTCCTGTTGTGACTATGACTGTGATTGAGTCAATCACAAGTTATACATATTATACATACAGTATAACTAATTTATTGTAAATATTGTTTTCTTTTATTGTTATTATTATTTTGAATTCCAAACGTTTGCTTTGGCAATATGTACAGTGTTACCTCATGCCAATAAAGCCAATTGAATTGAATTGAATTGAATTGAGAGAGAGAGAGAGAGAGAGAGAGAGAGAGAACAGATTTGTGCTGATTCCAGCTGTGGGTCCACTTATCATCCACTTCATTTCACTCTTTTTTTCTAACCTGACGAAGAGGTCAACTCGAGGGCTTAAAAATTAGGCCAATTCGAAAGTACCGAAAACTGAAGTTCCTTGAATGGCCACTTGAGGCTTGCTCGATAAGTAAGTCCACATAAGATCCCATGTTAAACAGCAGAAATCTATATAGCAGAAATGAACATGTTTAGATGCTGGTACAAAGAAAAACGGTTTTGGTCCATAAGCTAATTTCTCTTTTCATGACAGCTGTTCAGGTATCAGTTTATATAACTCACTTGAGCGACAGTGGTGTGGATGTTTTTTGGAGCACATTTAATGCAAATATTGGACTAATAGGGTTAGCTGGGGTGAAGTCATGGTGGCTGTTTCAACTAATGTCACCATCGGGGTTGGGAGGGTTAATTTAAAAATGTATTCCAATACAGTTACATTACCTTTAAAAAAAAAAAAGTGCATAACTTAATCACAATATAAATGTAATGTAACTTGGTTACTTTCCTTTACTGTTGGATCAATACCAGACATATGCAAAAAATGAATAGAAAAGGTGAATTCACAGGCAGAACAGCACATCTACTCAGTAGATGTTGTTGTATATTTTACATTTTACAGTTTTTTCGATTGCTAAGACGCATTGGTCGAAACTGAAGCAACATGTTCAAAACTCTTAGCACAGTCTGCAAAACAGAAATGCATGTGGGCTAAACTGTGTCTCACTTTTCATTGCTTTCAGACGAAGTGCATTAAGTGACCACAGTCACCGAAATGAAAGAAGTCTTTTCTCATTCACTAGTTCACACCTGCAAAACACTATGCTTTAACATCACATTTTTCAAATGCTAACACACTGTTCAAAACAGTTAAAAACACACTCAAAACAGAATGATAGGGGAAAAAACACTGGGAATTTCTGCTGCAGCCACATTGAAATCTATTGAAAATTAAATCAAAATATTGACAATAAAAACAAATAAAACGAAGATGCAATTCCAAACAGCTGATGGTAGTTTTCAGCTGAAAACTGATTCAGGTGATCTGTGTTTGGCCTCATTAGAAAGCATATACAAAAGGAGTGGCTTCTGATTCTTTTTCCTGTGCAAGTATGGATCGAAGAGCAGCGGGTGAAGTTGGTAGAGAGAGAAGAGCAGCCAGGAGAGGAAGGCTTTCCACACAACCAGCTCTCCTTGCTGGATGCAATGAATGCTGGTTGTGGAGATATTTCTCCGAAGCCTGCCAGGGATGGATCAGACATTCAAGAAGATTCTACCCTAGGTGCCTTGCCAGAGAAGATATAAGATGTGACGTCGAGGAAAACATGTGGCCGAATGCAGATGACAGGGTCTGAATATTACAGTATACATGTGTTGTTTTTTAGTTTTATCTCTTACTGTAATTTGTATTCTACCCCTTGAATTCTGAGATTCTGCATCATTCTGTTTACGTAATCTTTCTTTTTTGAATGGTCCTGAAGTACTTATGCAAAAGCACAAAAAAGCACTTGAATAAATCTCTGCATTCCTGATTCAGTGTTGTTGCAATATATTACAGCATATACAATAATTTAGAACAAAAGGTCCTATATAAAATACTGATTTACCTGACAAAAATCATTCTAACTTGAAATATAAGATGTATTTGATGTAATGTTCTTTGTTGTTAGTATTTTGTCATTCTGTTTGTTAAAGGTCCCATATTATGAAAAACTGACTTTTTCTGGTATTTGGGGTGTTATTGTGGGTCCATGGTGCTGCCACACACCTAGAAACTTTGAAAAAAGACTATCCGTGCTTTCTTGAGTGAGATACAGATTTCTAAAGGGGTCCTGCCTGCAGTTTCCAGATACACCAGTCAAATTTGCTGTGGCTGTCGACGTCGACGGCCACTCATTTGCATATGGCTACCCCACTGCCCCTCCCTTCACCGCACGGTGTCTCCACCCACCAGGTACAGCTACCGTCTCGGAGATCCGCCATTACGCTATTGAAATCACCATGTCCAAGCTCAAGGAGAAGTGCGCTGTTGTTGGTTGCAAGGACCAGCACAAAACACTTCATCGTCTCCCAGCTGCAGAGGACAAAAGAGCTGCATGGACTGAATTTATTTTTGAGAGCAATGTCCCAGCTGAAGTTGGCAAAAAACTGTTGGTGTGTGCGAACCACTTTGACGCTGACTGTTTCACCAACTTGGGCCAGTACAAGGCAGGAGTAGTCGGCAGACTTGTACTCAGAGGAATACTTGCAGACCAAGGACATGTAAGTATACAAATAATGTGCTGTGTGTTCCTGTAGATAAGGCTGAACTCGTGCCTGATGTACTGTGTGTTTTATTATTGAGAACAAGGTATGGTTAGCGGCTAACTGCTAACATTAGCTTCTCTGACCACACAAGTTAGTGCTACAGCAGAATCACTCTGTGTATTACATTTCTGATCTTGCACATTATGTAATGCGTGTCCTAGGGAAATGTCTGCATGTGCAAGTATTTAGCTGTTTTTATTTAGCAATTTTACACGAACTAACCAAGCAGTGTCACATAGTACCAGCTAACGCTAACCGCGATCTTCCAAGCTAATGCTAACCGCGAGCTAGTTCGCGATCAACACGGTCTCCACATGCAAACCCAGAGACCCGGTCGGTCAAGCGGTACATACACACACCCTCCACCGGGTCTAAATTTTCAGGATTTTGTGAAATAATGCATTTGAAAACGTTTTCTAAGCTGGAATATGTTGGCATAGGCCAGGGCAAAACGAGTGTACTGCTGAGTGCTACACAGAGTTTAGATTCTCTGCCCGAGCCCGAGCCCGCCGCTATCCTCGGACGGGCCGGGCCGGACCGGGCCCTTGACCAAGTATTTGTGCTTTTTTGTTTTTAATAACAGCTAGAAAAACGCACATCTCTCTCCTCCCTCCATTTTTGTGTTGCTGCGTGGTGTTACACGTGAGTTATCCTCATGGTAAAAACGTGACTTGAGACGTACGTGACATCACTCCCCGAGACGCAAGAAGAAAGCAAGAATATATATTTTTACTAAGGAAAATGACCAAAATAATTCTAATGCACAGTGACTTGAATAAATAACTTTAATCTGATCACTTGTTTGGAAATGTTAACGCATTAGATGCAGCCTTTAGTGCTAGAATTATACTGTAACAGTGCTGTCATGTGTTACTCCTATCCATATCTGGGAATTCTGAAACTAATAATCCCTGAAGACCTCTCGGACCACACAGACAGGCAGCACAACTCTCACTCTCCACCCCAGAGAGCCCCAGCACCAGCTTACAAAGCTTCTGTAGGCTATATTGGCTGAACACAATTCAATATAAAGTCAGCACTGAATGTTTACACCCATGGCAACTAGATACTTTTTTTTGTTATTATTTTCATATTGATATCGAAGTTAATATATAAAGTCAAACTGTTTCACTTCACATATTTATTTTCTTATTATTATTTCATTCATGTCAACACATGTTTACATATGTTTCTTACAATAAAACATCTTTCCTAACTGTTCTGTGTTTTCATTGTTTGATATGTAATTTTCATGGTAATAAGTAAAAGATGAACCACAAGCAATGTAAGATAGAGGAATCAGTTATGTACTTTTCATCCTAACACTTTTGCGATAAATTAATAGTATTTATGTGACTAAAAGCTTACTGCACTATTCCCCTCAGACGTAAAGGTCCATAGTCTGTCCGATAAATGTTCAGTGCATTCTGCGGTGCAGACACATTCAGGCAGACACGTTACAGGCCAGGAGGGTCCACCATGCATGATGGTGTCTCAGGAAGATGCTGTAGTCTTCGTTTAACCTAGAAATTATGAAAGGTAAGTGAGTGACGATAGATTAGAGAAAAGAGACAGAAAAATGACAACCATGTTTGCCCAGTGTTCACACTTAATTGTGGTATTTCCATACAGCAGATATTCTCAGGTTATGTAGGCATTTGTACACATTGCCACAGGAACACCTGCTTTTATGCAGAATTTTTATTATTCACTGGAAACTATAATCGCTAATCACGTCGCATTTTTTCTTTGATAATATATCTAAAGTTTATAAACCGTTGTAACTGGTAAAAAAAACCCAATTCTGCTGGTAGAGAGGTGATGGGAGGCAACTGTGGCTTATTGAAAACTTGAAAATTGCTGGCAGTAGCTAATTACAGGTCGTCACTACAAATAAACAGGTTCTCAAGCAACGTACCTGGCTACATAAAGGTAAATATTAATATACGGTCATGCTTTTCTCTTGTAACTGCTATTGCTAAATTGCATCCGCGTTACTTTAACTGGACAGCAGTAAACACCAGCCGAGGTTTGGCTAAGCTTTATGATGTAACGTTAAACACTTGAGGCAGGAGAAGGGGGCTGTTATTTGAAACAACGCGGGGCAGACGGCCAGTAAGCTCGTACAACTTTCGTTAGTCTGCAGTAACATAAAAGTAACGTCGAGGTAACAAACTTAACTACTAACCAATGAGAAGAATCCATGTTCGTTCTTACTTTCTTCTGGAGCCTCTTGGCCGGCGGCCATTACTTCCAGAAACTCCGCCGTTGCAATGGTCAAATGATGCCGTCCTCACGTCTTCCGCAGACAGGAAGAAGTGGGCGGCACCGTAGGCGGCGCGCAGTAGCTCATTAGCATTTAAAGGGAAAGGCACTGAAACAGGCCACCTGGAGCAGGGCTGTGAAACTGGTGTTTCAAGAACCCTGCTGTGCTCAATCCTTCAGCTTATTTCGACCAAAGCATGTTACTAACATTCCATTTAGACTTCTAGGAACCATGTTAAGAAGCAGAAATGAGCATAATATGGGACCTTTAAGAGTGATTGTGTGTGTTTCCAAAGTGAGACAATGTGCTAGTGTTTTGTTGAATGAGCTTCTTTTGAGATAAATATGGAGTGTTTTGTTGGTGAGACACACTTTTGGGCATGAGATTAACTGTTGAGCTGAGCTGCATGATGGAAATGCAGACTGTGTTAAGAGTTTTGAACATGTCTCTTCAGTTTCGAACCAATGCGTCTTAGCAATCGAAAAAAAACTGTAAGACAGCTTGAAGATGACCTGATGACTTCATTCCACTTCTACTCTTACAATATATTTTAGCTTTGCCTCCATCCACATCCTTCTCAGCAAGGCAGTTCAGCCCTTCTTGGGGAGCCCCTCTTGGGTGTTCTCTGATCAGTGAGATAATTATAATTCCTCCAGTGTGTTTTAGGTCTTCTGCCCAGAATAGCTCCTCCCGAACCATTTCAACAGGCTCTTTACCACACGAAGGAGCAGAGGTGCCACTCCAAGTTTCTTCTGGATGCTTGAGCTCCTCAAACTTCAGGGTGAGCCCAGACAACTTGAGAGGGATTTAGGATGGGGACAATGCTACCACTGTTACTCACAAAATCATAGTCAAATGAATTTCACGATGGTAACATGCTGTGAATTTATTCAAGAGTTTAGGGGCTGTAGGAAAGTTAGAAGGGGTCGGTTGCCTTACAGAGCTAGAGACGGTTCAGTAACTTTTCCATTCTTTGATATTTATTATAAAAAATGTTTCTAAAAGGTTAGACAAATAAATCATTTTCATTAAGTCCCTTAACCTCTATAGTGTCTATCTGATAGTCTGGCTCTTAAAATAAAAAAAAATAAATTTAAACAACTGAAACAAATCTTTAAAAGCACATGATGCAATACTCTTTCATATACAGCGTCCACTCAACTCACAATGAGGCCATAAGACTGTCCTAAGATGTCCTTTGTCTGATGGTTGCACTGTCAACGACAGGATCTCTTAAAGATTCTTCCCCTGCTAATTTATTATGAAACATTCCTTACTCATTCAGTGCTCTGACCAATAGTGTGAGTGAGTAAGAGGTGTGTGATCACACAATAACAGAGCCATCATCCAAGCTCGAAGGAGTAAAAAGCCAAAGCTAACACGTTATGTCACATCACTGAGTGGCTCCAAAGCATAAAGATGGTGTGATGTGGTTTGTGTGAGTATGTGAACGGATATTGAATGTTTGCTGCTGGGCACCCTGCTACAGCGCATCGCTGTGGTGAGCTGGTGGAAACATGCCCAGATGAAATGTCATGCCTTTTTATGAAGGTGTCACTCAGACGATTGACTCTATTCTCTCTGCTGCCTCTTCACATTAGGCTCCTGATTACTGTTAAACTGGTTGAACCTCCCTGCCCTCCCGGACTATCTCTGTGCATTCCAGACACACAGATCAAACATCACAACCCCTCTTTATCTCTCACTTTACAGAGAAGAGGTCATCCATAAATCTATAGCAACGAGACTCCTCATCTTAGTACAATGCAACTTTTTTCTTCTCCTATCTGCTAATCTGACACACTAATTTTAACAGCTGATAAACACTGTCCCTTTACAAAATATTCAACCAAGGTCCCTGGTTTGATGGCAGCACAAATGGTTGCTGACTGAGCAACTCTTTCTCACTCCCAATTTGTCAAATACAGTCGGTGGCCATACACTTCTAACTTTGACACTATAGGTACTCCTCTAGTGTCACTTTTTGAAGTGCACCTCTAGTGCAGTAATATAACCAGGTAGTTTTGGTACCTAAACCAAACCAAACCGCTTTGTTTTCTCAAAATTAATAATAGTCCGAAAGTCTCACATGAATTATTACATTGTATATTTATATATATTCTATTATTTCTATGTTCTAGTCTATATTTTTTGTAATTTTTTTTGATGAAAAAGGGGATATTTTACAATCTACAATTTCTTCACATCAAATTTACATTGTATCTCTTTTCATCTTCTTTTGTGAACATATATGTTCACAAAAGAAGATGAAAAGTTGCTAAGTTCGCCATTGCCATTTCATAGATTCTTGTTCCCTCTTCATGAAAATACTGTCAGCCAAACTGGATACAGAGTCTGGAATCTTACATTCTTCCCCTTTAGGTCCCTCCATTCCTCAGCGTAACGCTTTCTATTGTTTAGGATTGCCAGTGCATAGCCATGGTCCATGACTGATCCTGTGGTGTCTCCACGTGAAGCCTTTCTATGTCCTTCATTCTGATGCTGAGGACTCTTACAATAATCGATTTTGGCTGGACTCTGGTCAAAGGTAGCAGTATGGGCTCTGTGGGCTCATTTCTGTTTGTAGGTCCTTTTTGGAGAAGTTATTAAGAGAGAATATTGATATTCCAGACACTAAGGGGATCACAATGAAAGACCACCTTCAATTCCCTCTGGCAATCCTCATAAATCCTTATGTTTTCTTTAAGTGAGCACCCTTCTTGGTCTCTATGTTTCCACTGTTGCTGCTCTTGTATTGTTAGCATTCCTGCAATCGCTACTTCCATGATTTGCAGCCTATCCTCATTCTCTACAATCCTTGCCTCAGTGTCATCCAGCCTCAGTTAGCTTTTATTATCTCACCGGTAATGTCCTGCTGAGGGCCAGCCTCGTGTTGCTGTGCCTCTTCGGTATTATCAGCGTTGTAGACTGATATTTTACACTGTTTTCAAGTCGACATCCTCGCCCCCTTGTAGATGAACTCAACGTTAGCCAATATTTTCTTTATTTTGACTCTGAGGGCACTTTTGATTTTAACTTTTAAACAAAATGTCACCACCTCTCATACAAATGAACAAACATACTCACTCTCACCACACGCAATGCACCGGTATTCTATATAATTTCCAACCCTGGACTCTCACCATTTCATCAAATATCATTGCTAATCACAGTAATTGTCACTGTTTATTGTCTATATATTTGCCCATCATGTCTACGTACATGTCATGTTTTCTTGTTGTTGTTTGTTGTTGTTTCCATGTTGTTCAACTTTTCACCCAAAAAGAATAATAATGTGTCTTTATATTTAGATTTGATAAAGGTGTTCATGCTAATTAAGGTGTTAATTCATACTATATCATTTAATAGTTGATTAATTTTAACAACAATAAAGACACATCAATTGATATCAGTTTATGAAGTAATAAGCATTAACTAGCAGTCAATTAATAGATAACTAATGTGTCAAGTAATCATTCATATGGTATTTAATTGCAATATTTCAATAGCAACAACATTAACAGGGACACTCTTTAAGGCTATTGTTAAGGTTAAGGAAACCCTTTTTTTCATAAATAATTTTCATTTGGAGAAAACTGTTCTAATAATATTTAAGGGAAATGATTGTACTTGTACCGGTCCATCCTCCAGTTTATGACTTACTTTCGGTAAAGATAGACATTCCTTATTGTGTATGCTTTACTGTTTAATCAGCACTCAACCATAATTTACCATTAATTGATTGAATATCGATATACAGTGGGGCCACACAGCCCCTGCAGAACAGACTAAACCCCAGCTGGCACATGTTGTGAGTTACCTTTTTTTTAATTCATTTTTCCTTGGTGGATGGTGGATAATCATTGTGCTGCCATGGCTGAATTTCTCCCCAGCGGGTAATCAAATTATGATTCACCCACCAGGTAATTTGTTTTTGTAGAGTACGGTGATTTGATATTTGTAGAGTACCTTATTTTCCTAAATGCTTTTCCTTTCCTTTTCCTTGGTTGTAATTAATGTAGCCCACTGATAACACTACCCATTTCACCATCAGTAAAGGATGTTAACTGCATGAATTGCCTTAACCTGAGTTATTTTCATTCACCGTAAGTGAAGAGCTGCCAAGTCTACACATTGACCTTGAGATTCACGCAATCGAGCATCTTCACACGGTTGCGCGCTGATCCTCCTATTTCACATAGTGAGATTAAAAAAATTACAAAAACATGTTAATTACTTTCCCCCTAATATTATAATACATTATATTATATTGTATTGAATGATATTATTTATATT
This sequence comes from Sparus aurata, assembly GCF_900880675.1. Lineage (NCBI taxonomy): Eukaryota > Metazoa > Chordata > Actinopteri > Spariformes > Sparidae > Sparus > Sparus aurata. Next base: position 18,222,352 of record NC_044189.1, read on the forward strand.
TCTTAACTTACTGCTATTCCTATTCTGTCTCTAATTGTGATAAAGTTGCAGGAAATTTGTTCTGAATTTGCAAAACCATCTGAGCAGGGGAAGGGGGCTACCTGACCAATGACAGAACAAGACTGAATAATGACATCACAACAGTCGAGTCTTGCTGTAGACTATGTGTGTGAACATCTTTCAAGTCACCACTTTACTGATAATATTTCTTGCATGTTCACTGGTGTATTTAGCGTAAAGACAGAGAGGCAGAGAGCACCAGGATGCCAACAAGGCAGGGAGAGTAGCTGACTGAGAACATGAGCAAATATTGATGGTAAAGACCAGATAATGACATCACAACAGTCTAATCCTAGTGTTTTATTTAAAATGAGATATTGCTCTAAATATGGCTTCAAATTGCCCCATTTTTTCCACCAGTCACAGGTTCCTACCACAAAAATCTCACTCCAAAATTTTGGTGAAACTTGGCAGCCCTTTGGGATGTGGTGGAATGTGAGACTCACATCATGGATGTGCAGCCGACAAATCTGCAGCAACTGTGTGGTGCTATCATTTCAATATGGACCAAAATCTCTGATGAATGTTTCCAACACCTTGTTGAAAGTATGCCAAGAAGAATTAAGGCAGTTCTGAAGGAAAAAGGGGGCCCAACCTGCTACTAACAAGGTGTACCTAATCAAGTGGTCAGTGAGTGTACATAGCCATGTTATGATGATGTGCTTACGTTTTGTATTTGTTTTTTTCAGGAAAAAGGAGTAAAAAAAAAAAAAAAAAAGGAGGAATTGTTTTAAATAGGCTCTATGCCGAAGGTCACGTGACCAAACCGGAAAACAGGCTTATCCACTACCGTTTTTCCGGACAAGCTGAACTGCACGGTAAAAACAAAACCCGACTACGGCTAGCGACTACTTTAAGCTACTTTGCGGCTTTTGGCGCTGTTATATCATATCATATATATGATATTTTTTTCAAAATGTCGAGTAGAGAGAGAGAAAAAAAAATGAAGTACCAGAAACGGGACGGTGCTAGTAACAACAGTTTCTGCTGTGTTCCTCTGTGCCCCATGTCAGGGAAATGGAACAGCTCCGTAAGTTTCCACACATTTCCAAAAGATGAAAATCAGAAAAAGAAATGGATACACAATGTGAGACGGGAGGGCTTGGTTATCAAGAGGAGCACCACAGTCTGCAGTAAACACTTCTTACCGACAGATATTATTCAAGGAGGAAACCGACGCTTGGTAGCCGGGGCGCTGCCTGTTTTGTTTGCCTGGAACAAATCCACTCTGCCGCCAGTCAGATCAAGTGTCTGGGAGAGAAAACCACAACCTGTCGAGCCAGAGGATGATCCTGAAGAGGAAGAGATGTGCCCTGAACTACTGCGTCAGTGCCATGACTATGATCAGAGACCAGAACCATCTGCTTTGGATATGGCATGTGAAAAAATACAGCAGCTGGTGATAGAGGAGTTGCAGAAGAGGTTAGCTTTCACTGCAGCAGACGTTTGGCTTGCAGAGGTTCCTAGGTTCTTCACCAGGTATGTTATATATTGAATATGATATTCAGTGTGCATACTGCATAATTCTGGCTATGGCTTTGTTGCAGAGTGGATTGTGTCTATATTCATCCATTAAAATAAAAAAAAATACACTTAATACACTAACATGGGGTAGAATAGTTGATGATGGCTGGTATAGATGTATTTGATTGTGGACTCAACTTTAAAACCAGATGATTACATTTTATTTCAAACTATGCTGCCAGGAGCTACACATTAGGCTACTGTATCTGCCACTGCCTCCTTGCAATATCTTTCAGGATGAGCATCAAGATAGGTTGTGCTTCTTAAATGTAATACTGTACTAAATTTATATATTAAAAGTAATACTGTATATTTCTGTCACAATGGTACGTGCTAGGACACAGGCATCCATTTCCAGCACAACAGCAGCTCCTGATCAGGCCCTTGCTGATCCACCTTCTCGACCGGTAGGCATCATACTAGAACATTTTGTTTTTACAAGCAACACCCAAGAGAACATTACTATCTGGTAAATCAGTATAAGTATCATTCATATAAAAGCATCATTTATGATGACCAGGCAATAAGTATCATTAACACCAAGACTTGTCTCACACCACCCACCAACAGGGCCGATGCCTTCAACTGATTGATGAACTGTTCCTGTTCTTGGTCTACCTGGCGCTGGGTTTGAAGGAGAAAGATCTGGGTCAGCGGTTCAACATTCATCAGTCCACCGTCAGCAGGATAATCCTGACTTGGGCAAATTTTTTCAGCAGCACCGAGATCCTCCCAGTGGCACTGGCAGGTAGTGGCACCACAGTGGCAGTCAGTGGCAGTCAGTGGCAACCTGTGGCCTGTCCGTGGCATTTCCTGGCACCCGCTCGGTGTCCAGAAACGCCTCCCTTGACTCGCTGCCAATAAGGGCGGGGCAACATTTCCTGGGATAACCCGTGTTTGTTGTTACGACTATCACTTCCGCCATGGAGTCATGATGATTTCAAAATAAAAGCATAAGGGGAAAATCCGCTGCTCGTTTACTTATTTTAGTGTACAACGTTTTGCACAATTTCTCTCTGTTTTGTACTTCTTGATTTTATCTAAATATATATTAATATCTGTTTCATAGCGTAAATGTGAATGTAAAATACTGTACATATTGTACTATTCTTAATCTTATATTTAATCTTTCCCTGTGTTTATATTATTCTTATCCTTTCTTATCTTAAGCAGCGACACAGTGACAATAGACGTGTTAGAAATATTCCTAGTATGAAATACAATTTAAAAAATATATTAATCAACAGTTGCTATGCAGTTCCACAACATGCTATGGGATGCCACAGAATGCCAGAGCCTGCCAGAGCCTGCCACAACATGCCACAGAATGCCACTACATGCCACAGAATGCCAGAGCCTGCCACAACATGCCACAACATGCCACAGCCTGCCACAACATGCCACAGAATGCCACAGAATGCCAGAGCCTGCCACAACATGCCACAGAATGCCACTACATGCCACAGAATGCCAGAGCCTGCCAGAGCCTGCCACAACATGCCACAGAATGCCACAACATGCCACAGAATGCCACTACATGCCACAGAATGCCAGAGCCTGCCAGAGCCTGCCACTACATGCCACAGAATGCCAGAGCCTGCCACAACATGCCACAGAATGCCAGAGCCTGCCACAACATGCCACAGAATGCCACTACATGCCACAGAATGCCAGAGCCTGCCAGAGCCTGCCACTACATGCCACAGGATGCCAGAGCCTGCCACTACATGCCACAGAATGCCAGAGCCTGCCAGAGCCTGCCACAACATGCCACAGAATGCCACAGCCTGCCAGAGCCTGCCACAACATGCCACAACATGCCAGAGCCTGCCAGAGCCTGCCACTACATGCCAGAGCCTGCCAGAGCCTGCCACAACATGCCACAGAATGCCACTACATGCCACAGAATGCCAGAGCCTGCCAGAGCCTGCCACAACATGCCACAGAATGCCACTACATGCCACAGAATGCCAGAGCCTGCCACAACATGCCACAGAATGCCAGAGCCTGCCACAACATGCCACAGAATGCCACAGAATGCCACAGAATGCCAGACCCTGCTTAATACTTATTAAACTTCAGAGAATATACCTGTGTTGCCCTCCCCCCCCCCCTCTTTTGCATTGGGCACGCAGTGTCAATTGAACGGTGTCAAGAACCCCCTTTATTTCTACTCCAGGTTGTACGTTGGGGCGGGCGGGCGCGGGAGGGGGGTTTGAACTTTAAGTACGTGTGAATGTATATTTATAGTTATACCCTTTGGATCAAATGCAGTGGTTTTTATGAAGCAGATCTACAACAGACAGATTTTCTTTGAAAGGCATTTACAGACAACATAAATTGGGCAAATGAGAGTGAGAGTGTGGATTCTCAAAATGTAGCTATATTTAAAAATATGTGCAAATACATTAAGTTAAAAGCCATGTTAACGCTGAATGTCATTTACTGTGTTTAGTAATACTCTGATGCAAGGAGTCTCCCTACACCTACAATAAACAACTAGGCTAATTACACTCATCATACCACTACTCAGTGTTGGGGAGTAACGAATTACATGTAACGACGTTACGTAATTTAATTACAAAATGTACGTAATTGTAATCCGTTGCATTACTGGGAGAAAATATGTAATTAAATTACAGTTGCTTTTGGAAATTTCAATGATTACAACTTAAGTTTCATTTGAAAAATCGCCGCAAAAGCTTGGATCTATCAAATAGTTTTTCACCCTCCTGGATTCATGTCAAACCGCACGGCGGCAGACTCACTCAGCAGCAACAGTGTCGGCGGCACACAATATGTTCCTGGGCTGGAAATACAAAAAACACTTAATACAGACAGAAGTCAGGCTTCCCTGTATAGAAAGCTGGCTCTACCCCGGCTAGATCACCATGGTAACTTATGCTTAGCTCATAACCTGGTCCCGACCAGGTTCTGTTCAGAGTTTAATCATAAAATCGGCTATAAAAGCGCTGCTGTTTCACTATTTAACTCATTTACAGCTGGCGCCACCTTTACTTTGAAAGTCCAGTGGAGCTGGATCAGAACGGAGCATTTGTACGGAGGGAGAGATCGCGCTGATCCGCTGCTGGTTACTTTCTCTCTGAGCGTCTCTACAGATGTTCAGCTGAGGAGACACGCTGCTCAGCTGATGATCCGACTCGCGTCAGGAGGTCATTTATTAGACTATAGCCTGTTTACTTTATATACAGTCAGTCACCACTGAAAGAAGTTGTGCGCTCACAGCAGGACAGATAATTTAACTTAATGTGGCCATGAATAAATTAATTGTTTCGCCTGTTATGTGTTGCCCAAACGCAAATCTTGAGTAGGTCTACCAGAGACTTTCTACTAGAAGGACTTTGGGTCTACTCTGTTTTCTCACATTTAAAAAGGTCTTTGTACAGAGACAACATGAGATTTGCTTGTAGCTACAGCACCTAAAAAACCCACTGTAACCTACTTTCATACGCACACCAGCCTCGCTTTCAATAAAACACCACTGGTATTTTATAATTTCGATCAGTGAAATATATGAAAACAATATTTAACGCAGTTTAAAACAGCAGTTGTTGTGGCTCTAAAGCTTCATATTTAAAAGCAGCTCAATGTAGAGCTGTCAGAAATTAAAATCAGCCTCCTCTTGTCATATTTGCAGCAACACTGTTGCTTCAGGCTGTGATCAGGCTTTTTGTATCGCTCATACACTCTTAATTAAAACAACCTGCTCCTCTTGGCTGAAATGAGCCCGTTGTCGCTCCATTTAGTGAGGAAGTGAGCCTCCTTCGCAGTACAGGCCTAAGGTCAGACTCATACTATATGGTTAAACCTTTGAACTGAAAGGTTTATCACACTATAGGTCTTAAAATGTGAAAATGGTTAGCAGTTGAGAGATTTCATTCAAAATTAAGAAAAGTAATAAATGTAATCAAATGTAATTAGTTACATTACTTTGAGAAAGTAATTGAAATAGTTACACTACTATTACATTTTCAACAGGGTAACTTGTAATTGTAACCAACTACATTTCCAAAGTAATCTTCCCAACACTGCCACTACTAATATAAGGAGAAGCTGATGAACAAGACTAACACAAGTTTTGCATTTAATAGTATTATTAATGATAATACAGATGATATTCAATGAACATAAAGAGGAAAATAGCACTTAAGGCAACTGGCTGTGGGATTCTGTGGCAGGCTGTGGCATTCTGTGGCAGGCTGTGGCATGTTGTGGCATGTTGTGGCAGGCTCTGGCAGGCTCTGGCAGGCTGTGGCATTCTGTGGCATGTTGTGGCAGGCTCTGGCATTCTGTGGCATGTAGTGGCAGGCTCTGGCAGGCTCTGGCATTCTGTGGCATGTAGTGGCAGGCTCTGGCAGGCTCTGGCATTCTGTGGCATGTAGTGGCATTCTGTGGCAGGCCCTGGCAGGCTCTGGCATTCTGTGGCATGTAGTGGCAGGCTCTGGCAGGCTCTGGCATTCTGTGGCATGTAGTGGCATTCTGTGGCATGTTGTGGCAGGCTCTGGCAGGCTCTGGCATTCTGTGGCATGTAGTGGCAGGCTCTGGCAGGCTCTGGCATTCTGTGGCATGTAGTGGCAGGCTCTGGCAGGCTCTGGCATGTAGTGGCAGGCTCTGGCAGGCTCTGGCATGTTGTGGCAGGCCCTGGCAGGCTCTGGCATTCTGTGGCATGTTGTGGCAGGCTCTGGCATTCTGTGGCATGTTGTGGCATTCTGTGGCATGTTGTGGCAGGCTCTGGCATTCTGTGGCATGTAGTGGCAGGCTCTGGCAGGCTCTGGCATTCTGTGGCATGTTGTGGCAGGCTCTGGCATTCTGTGGCATGTCGTGGCATTCTGTGGCAGGCTCTGGCATTCTGTGGCATGTTGTGGCAGGCTCTGGCATTCTGTGGCATGTTGTGGCAGGCTCTGGCAGGCTCTGGCATTCTGTGGCATGTAGTGGCAGGCTCTGGCAGGCTCTGGCATTCTGTGGCATGTAGTGGCAGGCTCTGGCATTCTGTGGCATGTTGTGGCAGGCTCTGGCAGGCTCTGGCATTCTGTGGCATGTAGTGGCAGGCTCTGGCAGGCTCTGGCATTCTGTGGCATGTAGTGGCAGGCTCTGGCAGGCTCTGGCATTCTGTGGCATGTTGTGGCAGGCTCTGGCATTCTGTGGCATGTAGTGGCATTCTGTGGCATGTTGTGGCAGGCTCTGGCAGGCTCTGGCATTCTGTGGCATCCCATAGCATGTTGTGGAACTGCATAGCAACTGTTGATTAATATATTTTTGAAATTGTATTTCATACTAGGAATATTTCCAACACGTCTATTGTCACTGTGTCGCTGCTTAAGATAAGAAAGGATAAGAATAATATAAACACAGGGAAAGATTAAATATAAGATTAAGAATAGTACAATATGTACAGTATTTTACATTCACATTTACGCTATGAAACAGACATTAATATATATTTTGATGATATCAAGAAGTACAAAACAGAGAGAAATTGTGCAAAACGTTGTATACTAAAATAAGTAAACGAGCAGCGGATTTTCCCCTTATGCTTTTATTTTGAAATCATCATGACTCCATGGCGGAAGTGATTGTCGTAACAACAAACATGGTTATCCCAGGAAATGTTGCCCCGCCCTTATTGGCAGCGAGTCAAGGGAGGCGTTTCTGGACACCGAGCGGGTGCCAGGAAATGCCACGGACAGGCCACAGGTTGCCACTGACTGCCACTGACTGCCACTGTGGTGCCACTACCTGCCAGTGCCACTGGGAGGATCTCGCTGTCTCTCAATTTTTTATACACCACATTGGGCGCTGTCGGGATATGGATGTCTCCTGAGGATATAAGAGCCAATATGCCGAGTGTGTTTGGCAAGTACTCAGACACCCAAGTCATAGTTGACTGTACAGAGATGAAATGTCAGGTGCCTTCATCTTTACTCTTACAGAGTGAGATGTATTCACAGTACAAATCCCACACTACCCTGAAGGGACTAATCGGTATGTCACCACATGGTTCTGTTACTTTCATTTCCTCATTGTATTCTGGCTCAGTCAGTGACAAGCAATTGTTCAGGGAATCTGGCATTATCCCTCTTTTGGATAAAGATATGGCTGTGATGGTGGACAAGGGATTCCTAATTGATGACCTAGTGCCCTGCAAGGTTTACAGACCACCTTTCCTGAGTAAAAAGTCACAGCTGTCTCGTGATGAAGTGCTGCTCACTCAGGACATTGCACGTTTAAGGATACATGTAGAGAGGCGCATTTGGTGCATCAAAGAAAACAAATTGTTTGACACTGTTATCCCTCTCAGCATCATTGGCAGTGTCAACCAGCTTTTTGCAGTAGCCTGCCTCCTATCAAACTACCAATACAAGCCACTGGTGAAGGCATGGGCCAAAGAAGTCAGTGATTCCTAGACAGTCTGTCATTCAGTGCCACCTTTCCTTGGTAAAGCCACAGCTGTCTCATGATGAAATGTTATGGTTAACCAAACCTACAGAGACAGTCTCTCGGATTATTTGCACACTGAAATCTATTTTTGTGTTTTGACACCTGATTGTTTTTTTTTTATTATTCTCTAACGTCACAGGCTTGATATGAGTACAAACTAAATATAAAAAATCAGAAAGCACCTTTTATACACAGTCACTATGAGACAGATATTGTATATGAAATGGTTTATTATATTTTTGTCATTGACAAATGAAACTGAAATGTCATTTCTTTGTGGAATCTTTTTTTCCAAACTGGTCATTGCAAGCTATACAGTGTAACAAATACTGATGAACATATTGTTGTGAGCAAGAAAAATAGTAATGAAATAAGAACATAGCCAATTGACATTGCATTGGAGTACTTAGAAATGTGTCAGACAGTCAGGGGAAGGGGGTACATACCTCTGTCCTACAGGCTACTTGTATCAGAGCTGGATATTGTTAAGTGAACAATGTAAACAGAACAGTGAATCCAGTGGCTGGATAATCTACATCATATGGAGGCCTGGGTAGAGCAGGCAGCAAAGTCAGTGAGCCCTAGTCAGTCAATTATAGTCAGTGAGACAGTGAGTCCAAGTCCTAGTGAGTCGAAGTCAGTCAGACAGACACTCACTCAATCACTCTTTTTGAGACAGACAAGTAATATGGCATGAACACATGAAAATAAAACTGGTGAACTTTCTCTCTGATGACTGATGTTATATTATGGTCAACATGGATACGATGGATACGATGTATAAGCATGTCCTCCTGAGCACAAATGACAAAGTCGCACCATTGTAGGCCAGTGATCAAAAGTTCACCCTGCACCTGCCAATAGTATGCGTGGCTTTCGCGTAGAGCTGAGGTTCCATACTGCATTGTGATGTAACTACAGTCAACATAGCTCTTTACATTAGGGCACTTGATCTCGACCAGTCCAAATGGTGGCTGTGTGGCTGGATCAAAAATTAAGCCATCAGGTGAGGCACCAAGCCAGGGTGCGTCTGGGTGGATGACTAGGCCACAAGGGGTGTAGTTGACACTCTTAAGCTGGCAGTACTCCGATGCGGCCTCAGACTCCATGTCTGCACCTCTTTTCACGTCTGCAGTCTGCCTGGTTCCTTTCAGGAGTCTTGCGGCAAGTGACTGTGCAGAGCTCATTCCCCGCACAAAGCATACCTCTCTAAACCGAGAGGAGGTGATCCTCGGCCTACGGAGCCGATGCCAGCGTCTCTCCCACTCCAGGGGCCTCAAGCGCACCCTCCTCAAGTGTCTCTCCCACTCCAGGGGACCCCAGCGCCCCCCCCTCAAGCGTCTCTCCCACTCCCACTCCAGGAGCCGATGCCTCTGCTGCCTGGTCTCGTGTTGCTGCCTCTATCTTGAAGGCCATGTCTTGTGTGACCTAAAGCAGATTAAACGGTACAAAAATGTCTCATCACAATTAAATAACCAAATTTATCATGGTTATCAGTATTAGTAAAGATTTTATTTTTATCTTAATTAAAACTTTAAATGATAATAATGGCCCTCACAATTAATCATTGAACTGGTAATCGTGTCATCTCCACCTTCAAGCTTTCCAGGTGAAAGTGCTCCTCCTCAGTACAGACATGTACACACTCCGTTGGGGCAAGCCTGGACTCCACAAGAGGCAGCAGTGGGTAAGGTGGAGGATCTTGATGCATTTTGACTGACCTTGAGGGCAGTATGGGCTGCTGATATGAGAGCACACTGCCCTTCTGTGCCAAGCCAAATGCGGTCTCAGTGAGAGTCTTCTCGTCACTGATGGCCATAGTTGCTACAAGGGGTTTATCTGAAATATCAAAGTCTTTGTACATTTCCCCAATCTGCAGCAAAGACATATCAAGTGGCTCCCCAACCACACCCTTGTAGAGTGTACTTCTGTGAAAGACAGGAATGGTATTAGGCATCTTTTCATGCAGAGTAACATGTGCATGCATGTAGAGGAAAAGTGACCGACGAAAAAATTAATATATGTCTCTGACTGACAAGTTTTTTGGCTGCTGGTATGCACAGAGAAGGATGTGGGCGGTTAATTTTTCTCTTTATACACACAAGAGTCAAGTCTAGCAGGCAGCTCACTATCTTACCTGATTCCACCTCCTATGTGCCGGTTGAGTCTTGGTTTGGTGACAACCATGTTGTTTATTGGCCCAGGTTTCACTCCCTAAAAAGACAAATAAGCAAACTCAGCAATTCAAGACAGCAAAACAGTGTGGTTGTGTGTGTGTGTGTGTGTGTGTGTGTGGAGTGTGTGTGTGTGGGGGGGGAGTTGTCCAAGTGTTTATATATACTTAAATATCGAAAGTATTACTCCTATAAATTGTATCTCAACACTTACTGCTGTTCTGGGCTTGTGCCATTTCTGCTCTGTCTCAGTGCAGGTGTGGACAGGAGGCACGACCTGCACATTCAGCTCAGAGTAGTGCGCAGTTTGGAGCAGCAAAGCAACTGTGTGGTTGCACACTGCAGTGCCAGCCACACATGAGCAGTGGTTTGACACCAGGATTACAGGGTCTGACTCACGAAGCACTATCTATACAAAAGTGTATGAGGAGAATTGTTTACAAACTTGACACTGATTTGAGTGTGTTTTAACTTATCCTACTGCAGTGGTCTAAACAGAATGAGTGATGTCATGTAACAGTCTAGTTAGGTTGCTGGGGCAAGTTTTGAAATGACATGAATACAATACATATGGAAGATAGGATATAGGATATAGACTGAGACCTGATTACATGATGAGTGGCGCCCAAGAATGAAGCATTCACAGTCATTCACCATACCCCAGTGAACTTACTATCAACATAGTGAACTTGGAACAACTTTTTAGATTAAACCAAGTCTCTCAGGATATGACACATATTGCCTTTTTTAGTCAGGGGGACCCAGTCATGATCACTGATTTGTCTTTTACCCTGAGAGACTTTGAAAACCTGAACTGGAACAGATTGAGAACTCAACCAGAACACCCAACCCATCCCTAACAATACTGTCAGGCTGTGTGGCTTCTCATTCTTCTTCATCGACCTGTGACAGGCTGCTCTGCTGCTAACTTCACTAGTAAGCCTGTCTTTGTTAGATACTGGGAGAAGGGAGGTTAAGTGACAGTAGCATTAGCTATCTAAGTTGGCAAACATTACAGCATTAATGTAGCTAACTTAGTGACATACGGTAAATAAGGTTTCATGATGTCGCTGTACGATGTTATATACGTTTCTGTCAAATTAGCGTTAGCTAGCGTTAACGTATGTCACCAGTGACATAATGTTACCAGTAACACAAATTTGTCAAATGTTTCATTGAGCTTGTTCGGACAAGAAATACACATAAGCTACTCTCATACATACCCTCATAGTAGGAGGAAGCATATAGTTTAAAACCCCTGTCCATTTTGGTGGTTGGAGTTTTAGATGTCACCCTGCATATAGATGCGATGGACATCGGACATGCTGATCTTCGGTAGCTCCTGGAGGCATCTTGTGTTGAAAAGCGCCATGGGATGAGCAACGATGAATAAATTCAATCTATAAAGTACAGTTTATTATAATATAATTACAGTGCTGAAAAATCACAACATCACCAAAATGAACAATTTGATAATATTTTTTTCTTTCTATCTATCTATCTATCTATCTATCTATCTATGTCTTTTAAATCATTACTTAAGGAATACATGTTTTCAAATTTTCAATAAGGGTTATACAATTATGCAGGACGATTATGCATTTATGAATCATTACCTATGGAATACCCATGTTCAACATTGCAACAACGGTCCCCAAGGTGCATTAACCATTAATACGTGTTTAATCACAGTTAAGGGATGCCAGGCATGGCTTCGCTGATGACTTGAGCTGCCTCCTCTGTCACTTCCTGCCTCACACACCTGCACCCCATCTTATCATTACCCCCAGCTTAATAGCTCTGGTCTGCTGTCCACTCACTACCAGATTGCTGTCGACTTCACAGTGCGTTCGATCGCTGACATACTTGTATCACTTTCCGTGACTTTTTGGTCTTTCTCTGTTCTAACCTTGGCTTTCCTCGACCTCTCCAGTGTTGGTTTTCTTCCGAAGCCCTAGCTCCACAAGTATCCAAGCCACCCTGCCACCCACCCTCCCGTAGGTCTGCCACCAGCCTCGACTCCACCTTGGACCTTCCGTGCTTCATCCCACCAGTGTGTCTTCTCAAGCCACAGCTCACGTCGCAGTGAGCCCAGCTATCATGCCAGCTGACCTCACAGCCTGAGCCTACACCTGTGTCCCCTCCATCTATGTCCCCCCTGAGCCGCTATCTGACTCCGCTGCTGTTTAATAAATTCCTTTTAAACCTTTCCCTAGTCTGGTTGTCCACATTTGGGTCCTGCTACAAACATCTATTAAATGTCACACCAAGGATTGGTCACATGGAAATTTTGACCTCCGTCTGATTGGAGTGCAGGAGGAAAGGTCAGTGGTCAACGAGATCGATAGAGATAATCTTCTGGGGTCCATGGATGTCCACAACCAATTTAATGCCAGTTTGGCTCACATACTTGAAACAAACGCACAAATAAGACAGCACATATTTGGGAAGGGGTATTTCAGGGATCGACACCCTATGGACACAAGCATCACACTCTTCTACAGAGTGGTTTTTACCTAGATGTACAAAAGTGCGCTTGCAGGGACATGCAGCAGACATGAAATATGTCAAAATAATACGAATGTTAGTTTGAATATAGGCTTCTTTTTTTTTTTTGCACTGAACATATGCTATCTGTGATAAAAATGATCCCAGTCCCCAAGGCGTCAAAAATATCAAAGCTGCACTGGGAGCTTTGAGAGACATCGGTGCTTCTCCTGCCAGATGCTATCGATGTTAAACTGCCAGTTTTACGTTGAATGAAGATTTAATGCCAAGTACAAAGTGTTTTCTAAATCTAATAATGTGATCTAACTGCAGTGTTGAAGGATAAAAGCACTGTATTTCAAGTGTGCTGTGTTAATTCAGTGGCAACATGTAGAGATGGCAAACAAAGCATTTATATTTGATCCAGGCTGAATCATGCAGAGGTTTCTTATTGTTTTCCGTCTGACTATCATGAGGTGCAGACATCCTGCATGATAAAATCCTAAAAATACCACCATCCACTGCGTCCTATAATAAAAACCTGCTGAGTAATTGACTTTGAATAATTGATGCTCTCCCCAGCTCCCTATTCATTTTCATGAAGGCTGAGGGGATTGTTTAGGATGGAAGAGATTAGGAGGAGCAGACGGTTTTATCACTCTTCAGTTTATGGAAGTGGCATGACAGCGATGATGATTTAGCTGCAGATTTATAAATATTTATCTGAGTATGGATGCAGAGCAGCGTGGATAAGGTGAAATAGAATGAACCATAGAATCTTATTTAGAAAACCGTGGTGACAGGGAATGTAATTGTTCTCTATACTATAAGTAGAATGTAAGAGTGAAAAAATAGCTGTTCATGATCTCAGTTACATTAATAGTATGTGACAGAAAACACATTAGTGAGGAGCCATCTGTAAATGGAAAAATTACACCAGACAGATTTATTCTATATAGGATAGTATATGTGCTTCACCTGGGCAGCACCATAAATATATATAATGTAGGAGACACTGTTCACACACTACTTTGATATATATATGATTATTAATCACTGACAATTAATATTACACTCGTAAATGGGGCACCACCTCCGTGTTTAGTTACTGGAATAATCCGGAGGACATTATTCCAAACACCTAACTGTACCAGTTGGCTTGGACGGTTAGAGTCCATCCAAAATCAATTTATTCAGTCTCAATATTCTGAAGTAGTGGCTTCTTTGCACGTATCCATCGGTTTTCCACATTAAAATTAAGTTCCAGACAAAGACAAACGATTATATATGTTTATTGACTAAATAATTTGGGTAAAATAAAGACATGACAATTTAGACGAACAACAGATAACAGAAAAGGTAAAGACTGTAATAAGGAAATTAATAACGTCGTGTGACCGTCGGTTGATGGTAAAGTTAAAGGGTCGGTTATATATATATATTACATATTATGGGAGTAATTTTTAATACTACGAGACCCTAATCTTAATTCTCTTAAGTTCAAAAGATAGAAGTTAGAACTTAGACAGAAGTCAGAACTTTGACAGAAGTCAGAACTTTAGGTACCACTCATTCTCTTGTGTGTGGATCCAGCTGCATGAAGACGTTCAGCTGGTTTTGTCTGGGAGTCAGGAGGCACTGAAGTTTGGTGTTCTTGAGAGTTCTGGGTTGGACTACGGCATGGCGCGTCGGTCCAGTAGCCAGAGGGAAGGCCGGTACTCTGTTGAGGAACTCTTGGTCCAAAGGCCCAGCGGGGTTTCCGCCTTGGGAGCGCTGGGGCAAAGTCGGTCTCAGCTGGGAGCACACAAAGTCTCTTTTTGTTGAAGACTCCTTGCAAGGTTTGCAACGTTTTTCATCAGATGATCACAGTCTTGAAAAAGACTTTTCTTGGTGGTTTCAAGTAGTGGTACTTAAGTTCTGATTCTGAAACTAATTCAACTTCTTCTGAATCAGGCGGTGATACTTTAACAGTATAAAATCAAAAATCAAAAAAAGGAAAGAATTTGTTCTATTAAAACTTGGATAAAAGTAAAACACTTAAAGCTCCTGTTTGTAAGATGGTAAAACTGACGCTTTGGGTTTCCCAACTCGTCGGATACTGACGCTTTAGGATTGTAGGTCGGGTCGGCCACCACCTGAAAGCGTCAGTATCTGACGAGTTGGGAAACCCAAAGCGTCAGTTTTACCATCTTACAAACAGGAGCTTTAAAGTAGGGATTCAATTTGCTTGTCTTAGAGCTTGTTGCAAAAATAAAAGTAAAGATTACTTAAAAAATTAAAACTGCGAGCAGTGATGAACGGGCCCTCGCAGTCCGTGCACGTCAGGGCGTGCTGCCGTCGACGCACGCCGCCGTCGGGCTTACCCGCACAACACCTTCCGTTTCAGTTTTTCCTATGATTTGGTGGGCTGTTCCTCCTGTCGGTATAAAGAATGTCTGAAAAGGCTGGAAAGCTGAATGCCGTATATTATCAGCGTTGGAATGAGTCGAACAATGTCCAACATAACATTAGGAGAGGCAAAGCATGCTAAACAGCATGATGGCTTTACATACTGACTGTTGATCACAGCTGTGTTTTGTGTTATTTAACCAAAGAAATCACTCAGTTGTTTCAAATGGCAGGGGAAGCCACTGCGTTCATCGTGGAAAAGTTGGTCAGAATCACAACTACACACATCTTGTTTTGTGCCACATTGACAGGGCAGACACAACACGCAAATGGCATTCTTAGCAAATTGGCTTATTCAAAAATTGTGTGCTGTGACTTACTACCACTGACTCATCCATTATGTAGCTCTAAACATTACCCTTCAATTATGCCATGTTGTAATGTGCATTTAGACAAAACTACCTGCAAATGCCATGTACATCTGACATTGTTTGCCATCACTGCACATAAATGAGTGTAAAATAATGCTTCACTTGCCTTCTTACAAAAATGCATTTATGTCTGTCTATGAATGTCAAGCTTTTGATCTAATTTCTGCTTTGTTTGCTAGTTTTTGTTCCATAAAGTGCATGCAGCCACATTTTGAAGTTTCAATAAAATCTGATAAATATGAGGCTGACTTCCTGCAATGGAATGGAATTATTCAGAGGTTATCCAGAGGTTCCTAAGCAAAAAGGATACATGTGACTTGAAAGACAACAATGCCATCTAGTGGCAACTTGTATCACTCACTGCATGTAGGAAGCCCAAATTGACTGAGATAAAACTTACTTCATGTGTTCAGTGGGTGGCACTATGGAAATGACACAGTATTGATGCACAGATCTATTCAAGGCGACTCCCTCTAGATTCCCTCTAGATTTGGCCGAGATAGGAAAGAGTATGAAGAAGTTATTAGGACTTGATGCTTCATGACGAAGGATTTTAATGGCGGGCACCGCCACGGCCAGCAGGTATGACGTAGGATAAAGATTTTCCTAGCGTGTCTTTGGCATGGTCCGAGGAGTATACAGACTGACTGTGAAGTCTGTGGTGTCCAGTCTGTAGGCGGAAGATGTGAAAGTATGATGTCGGGCAATATTTCATAAAGGCCGCCAAATTCAAAATGGCCGACTTTGAAGGGATGTGTAGATGTATTCAGGGCGAGACTGTCTACATTTATGAGGAATTTTGTGGAGATGGGGCGTTGCATCTGGAAGTTATAAGGATTTGATGCTTGACTGCAAAGGGGAAAAATGGCGTCCGCCGTCACCCCCACCAGGTTTGACACAGCTGAATGATTTCCATAAATTTTGTTCTTAAAGGCATGACGAAGACACTGAGTGAATGAAAAGACTGTGGTGTTTAAGCTCTAGGACAAGATAGTTTTCAAAGTAGGCATGAATTTGTCAAAAACGCCGCCACACATCAAAATGGCTGATTTCCTGTTGGAGTGAGAGTATGCATCCAAATGGGTTTTTTGTGCGTCTGGTCATGATGAATGTGCGTACCAATTTTCGTCCTTCTATGTGCAAGTAGGAGGCGGGGCATCACAATAGGAGGCGCTACAGAGCCCACGGGTCACGACCACGCCCCATGACAACACAGATCTCATCAGGGCGACTCCCTCTGCATTCCTGAGAGATTTGGCCAAGATAGGAAATTGTATGAAGAAGTTATGAGGACATGATGCTTTACGGCGAAGGATTCAAATTGACGGCTCCACTGCGGCCAGCAGGTATGATGTAGGATAAAGATTTCCAAAACTTTTCATCTTCAAGGTCAGAGGATGATATTGAGTGACTGTGAAGTCAGTGGTGTTACATCTGTAGGAGGAGATAATTTAAGTACGAAGATTGGCAATATTTCAAAATGGCGGCCAAAAGCAAAATGGCCAACTTAGTATTGATGCTGAGATTTATTCGGGGAGACGGCCTCTACACTTATGAGCAGTTTGGTGTGGATAGGAAATTGTATGTTGAAGTTATAAAGCCTTGATGCTTGATGGCGTGAAGAAAAAATGGTTTCCACCGCCCCGCCCACTAGAGTTTGACGCAGCTGAATGATTTCCATAACTTTTGTTCTTCAAGGCATGAAGATGATAATTGAGTTAATTTGAAGACTGTGGTCTTTAAGCTGTAGGACAAGACAGTTTTCAAAGTAGGCATGAATTGGACAAAAATGCCGCCACACATCAAAATGGCTGACTTCCTGTTGGAGTGACAGTATGGGCCCCCCAGACTTTTTTGTGCGTCTGGTCATGAGGAATCTGTGTACCGAATTTCGTTTGTCTACACGCATGTGGAAAGCAGGGAAAAACATTAGGGGGCGCTACAGAGCCTGCAGGTCATGACCACGCCCAGTGACAATGCAGGATCGTAATTTTCGCCGGATGTGACGTATATTCCAAATTTGGTGAGTTTTTGGGTATGTTCAGGCATCGAAAACTGCAGTCAAACTAGGAGAAGAAAATGTCTTTCCTTCCAATTACAATAAGGACCTCGCAGGTCTACCTGCTCGGGCCCTAATACAAATAAAAATGAAAAACAAAGAAGTGAAGAGAAGAGAAGAGAGAAGAAGGAGAAAAAGCAGGGGGAGAAGAGGACAGGGAGAGAACCCGGAGAAGAAGAGTGAGAGAGGGCGAGCAGAGCAGAGGGGTCTGTTTTATGACCTGCAGCAGGCAGACTGAAGAAGGGGCTGGCTTACAGTGTCACACCTCCTGTGATCTGAGTTGAGGCTCCCAAAAAGTTCATCTAACTATATTATGGGATTTAATGTTTTGAAATCATGTTTTAACCTTCTCAAAACTTCACCATCTTAAAAGTCGAATTTTTGCCTTCGTGAAAAGATGCAACATGATAATGATAATTTGTCATTCAAAAGAATTATTACCTGATTAAGACATGAAGCCATAAAGTATACAACATATAACAATAAAGTATACAATACACAGTAGAATCAAGGACTTATACATATTCCTTGTAGTTCTATCTTTAACAAAACATATCAGACATTTAACTGGTAAATAACACAAGTATTACACAAGGAATGAAGATCTTCAAGTCTCTCCTCCATCGACAAAGGGGAGGGGTGGTTTCTGTTGACCTCAAACTTATTGAGTAATAAACTTCATTTGGGCTTGACAATAACATGGGAAAGATCTATTGTATAACCTTCTTACGCTATTTTGGAATCTGCTAAAATTAAGAAGTTGGAATTGTAGTTTATTAGTTATTTAGGACGTATTTGAATTTGGGTGAGAATAGACTCCAAGGGGGATTGGTATGTCAGATCCAGGAACAACAACGGTCGTAAATAACAGTTGGACATGTGAGGAGAAGAACACACAGATTAGGTTTCCCATTAAGCCTTCCACCACTGGAGAATGTTCCAGAGGGAGAGAAACGTAGATTAGTAAAACATCTTAAATCACCACATCTATGTTAGAAGACAGTCCTCCTTCCTTTTGGTGTGGAGAAAGAAGACACTATCGGGCTTGACCTTGTTTGACCTTAGGAAAAGGGGTTCATCTTCTTAGGAGGAAGGGGAACAGACCAGATGTGCTTAGTCATTGTAAATTACTAAAAGAAGGTCTCTGGTGATCTGTTTATTGCAAGAAAAACAACATCTTCCCACTCGTGGAGAGGAGAGGATTTGCCGGGCCAGGATATGGGGGGGCTTTCAGTCTCATATGCTGGAAGAAGGAGTCGATTTGGGTTAAAGGTAATCATGGCCGAAATGAGACCACTTTAAGATGCAGAGACAAAGGCTTGTGTTCCTACATCTATGTCTTGTAAGAGGGAGCACATTACTCCCATTCTGGCCTCCCTCCACTGGCTGCCTGTGCATTTTAGAGTTCATTTTAAGATTCTTTTATTTGTTTTTAAATCTTTAAATGGTCTCGCCCCACCTTACCTCTCAGAGCTGCTCCATCCCTACGCTCCTGCCCAGTGCCTCAGGTCAGCTGACCAGCTGCTCCTGGAGGTACCGAGGTCTAAGCGGTAATCAGACGGGAAAGAGCTTTTTCCATTGCCAGTCCCACACTTTGGAACGTCCTCCCGCTCCATATCAGACAAGCCCCCTCACTGTCCATTTTTAAAATGCATCTTAAAACCCGTTTTTATTCCTCGGTTTTCAACCCAGCATGAGACTCTGCTCTTGTTTTAGTGTTTTAGTGTTTTATCGTTTTTTTTGTTTTTATTGTTTTTATTGTTTTTATTGTTTTAACATTTTTATTGTTTTATTGTTTTTATTTTTATTCTTTGTTTCCTATGTTTTATATTTCATGTTCTATTTCTTTTAATGTACAGCACTTTGTCCCAGCTATGGCTGCTTAAAGCGCTTTATAAATAAAGTTGAGTTGAGTTGAGAGTTGAGTTGTTCCAGACTGTCGTCCTGTCTTGGGTTTTCTGTCTTGTGAATTTCATGTTTTATTTTGAAAAATAACTCTCCTCTCGTTTCAGGTGACGTGCCCTTCCTTCTGTTCACCGGTCTGACGTCTCACCTAATCCCTGATTGTTCTCACCTGTGCTCCCTTCCCTGATGTGTATATAGTCTGTGTCTTCCCCTGTCTCGTTGCCAGAGTATTTCGTCCTGCGTGTACCTCAAGCCCTTGCCCACAGCCATTGTATCCAAGCCAAGATCTCGTTTGTATTCTCGATTCCTTTGTTTTCTCCTCAGAAGAGTGATATTTTGTTTGTAATAATTTCAGCTAAGATTGATGCTAGGTTTTGTTTGTTGTTGATTTTCCTCCCCTTGGAGTGTTTTCTGTTATTTGTTATTTTGTTTGTAGTTTGGTTTTCCTCCTCTCAGAGCGTTTTCTGTTCCTTGTCATTTGACAGCACAACGTAGAATAATATTTTGTAGCCCTTGCTTCCTCCCTTTTGGAGCGCCTTTTGTTGCTTAAATTTCATAGTAAGTCCTCGACAGAGTAGATCAGTTTTCAGCTTATTATTTTCCCCTCCGTTCGGAGCGCTTTCTGTTTTTTTTTTTGTGTGTTTTTCCTTGCCTTGTCCTCCTCCCTTTCCCTGTTCTTGCGTCAAGTATATGTAGTGTTTCATAGCCTAATTTTGTTGTCACTCATTCTCTTGGTTAAACTGTTCTTGCTCTGCTTCTGAGTCCTCCTTCCAGCCTAAGCCTGACACAGACCAGGTTATGTTCAGAGTTTGGGCTTGAAATCGGTTAAAAAGCACTAATCAACTCCTTTGAAAATATAGCATAGTAATCAATATTCATGAGTGATACACAGTCTCAGCTCAGGTAATACATTATATATGCAAACAATTCGATCAGTAATGTACATCTGTGCCACCGAATGAAGCTGCACGGTCACAGTAGTTCTTTTTGCTGGCTGAAACAGAAGTCTGAAATGTGGTGTAATTCGCTCAAACTGTAAAATGTTTTTAAGCTCGTTCCTAAACTGAACTCAACTCGGCTTGAGTCTAATTACGTAGCACTTTATACACAACCCAGTTGAATCCAAGTGGGAAACAACAGAGGAAAAAACACGGTCAAACAAAAAGGAGACAGACACTAGAGAGGAAAAGGAAAATTAGAGGGTAGTAATAATTTAGAAAATAATAACAGCAACCATGATATGTCATTACTGATATAGCTGTATTAATCATTACAAAAATGACATATAATTACTCATATTGTATTGCCATCATCTTGTAACAGTACTAACAGCAGTAAAAATAATAGTAGTAGTAGTAGTAGTGATGGCACACTTAGATAATTCTTGAAAAGGTCAATAGTGGAGGAGAATCAGATGGTGGGTAGATAATTCCAGAGTTTACAGGCAGCGTTGGAGAAGAACATGTACCTGTATAACTTCAGGATCTGGGGACAGACAGAAGATCTTAGCTCTCTGGTTGTTTGACATGGTGACAGGATTTTTTTATATACTTTATACACAGTCAACATGATTTTAAATACGAATCCTGTAGGCAGCCAGTGTCTGGATATGACAAGGGTGGTTATATGTTCCCTTTTTGTCCTTGTGAGGAGTTGGGCTGCTGCATTTTGGACTAGTTAAACAGGACTGAGTAATACCAAAATGTAATATGTTACAACAAGACTGGGGTGATATGAAGGCGTGGGTGACTTGCTCCAGGTCAGAGGTACAGAAAATTGACCTGGGTTTGGAGTAATGTGGAGTTGCGTGAAGCTTAATTTTACTACTTGACTAATTTGTTTGCCAAATTTCAACTCAGAATCTAATTTGACACCCGGATGCTTTGCTTGTGATTTAACAGTGGGCCAAGATGAGGACAAATAACGTCGGTCAGGTGCTGAGGTCAAAATAACTTTTAACAGTTTTGTTTTCATTGAGCTGGAGTAAGTTTGCAGACATCCAGGAGCTGATGTTGTGAAGACAGTTGTTGAGGTCAGTTAGTTTATTGTTATTACTGGGCTCTGGGGGAAGTAGATCTGTGTGTCAATGCGATGTTTGGACTGAGTACAGAACCTCAGGGGACACCACCGGGGATGGGGGCTGAGGAAGAAAGGAAGAAAGCAGTGTATCGTTCATGTCCAAATAAGGGGCTCTGGGAAAGCATGATGTGTAGGCACCTTTGACTTTGATGTTCCTTACCATGGAGGTTCCAATAATAGCTGTTAGGGGCCGAGGCCAAGAGGGGGACTATGACAGAGGAGGTGGAAGTTCAGAGCAGGGATGCACCTTGGAGCGCCTTGCATTCTGTGTGGGGGGGATGAGCCCTCAATTTCTTCGGATGTGATATGGAGGAGGAGCCAGTTGAGGTGAGTGCATGTTGACGAGCGGCGGTGGGATGGGAGGCGGTTGCTGCAGCATAGGAGTGGCCTGGGGAGCTCCTGCAGTTGCGGGCGATGGGTGGGCTGAGCGTGGAAGACTGCAGCAGCAGAAACTACCGGGGACGGGTGGCTGGATCCTGTGGAACAGTGTTAGATATAGCCAAGTTCAACCCCAATATCTTTTTGACCTGGGCAGAGGTGGTGTCTACAGGGCTGCCCTTCTTTTCTTGTCACAAATTTCATAGAGCTCATTATCTTCTGTTCTTCCAGGTCTTCTAGGTGTCATTCCTGTGGAGCCTGACGTTTTGAAAAGAAGGCATACTTTTCCCGCCTCCCATTGCAGAGGGCCAGGTTGCCCATATGGTCCACCTAAGGCCTCCTGAAGAACAGAACTCTATACACACATTATAAATCTCCACTTTTTTGTGCCTTAGTGCGTAGTACAGCCCACAACAGCTTCCCTGAGTGCTTTTTAATGGGAGGAATGTAGGACTATGAGACCCAATCAGAACTAGTAGGTGACAGCTTCAAACTGAGCTCAGCATTGCATTGGGTAGCTGTGGAAGACCGGAGTGGGGGGCTAACTAGAGGTGACAGTTGAGGCCTGTTTCCCCCTCCCCCAACCACATACATAACCAGAGCCGGCCCTAGGCATAGGCTGTATAGGCGAATGCTAAGGGCGACGTCATCCATGGGGTGCGCCTAAAACGTGGGGGTGGG
This sequence comes from Sparus aurata, assembly GCF_900880675.1. NCBI lineage: Eukaryota > Metazoa > Chordata > Actinopteri > Spariformes > Sparidae > Sparus > Sparus aurata. The sequence goes on from NC_044189.1 coordinate 18,244,977, forward strand.
GGGGGGATCTAGAGGCAGCTCGCCTAGGCTGCCTGAATCTGACTGTGACCCCAAGACCAGGAGAGAGATTTACTAAGACTGTGGCGGAATCACAATCACCGTAAGTTGTTACTCCACCTTAAATTCCTCAGAGACATTTGGAGAGTTAACATTAGGCCTGTTCAGGTGTTATTTTAAACTGTTGGCTGTGTTTGCCTGCTTGTATGTCTCCAATTTTTATTTGATTTGATATTTTTGACTTAAAAGACATAGAATCTTGAATACATGCATGCAGTTTCTGTATGAGTGTCTGAAAATTGATTGTGAAATTGACTGCAATGCAAGGGGGCGCCAGCAAAAATCTTGTACTTGTACTTGTACTTGAAATGTTCAAACATTTTTATTCATAAAATGTCGAAATATTTTAACCTTTTTTCTCATGAAATTAAGGTTTTATGTAATTAAAACTTTAAAGTCCCATAATTTCCCCAAAGTATTATTTGCACGTCTCAGATTCCTCTTGTCCTAACATAGCTGCTGTGATCCACAACCATGAGTTAAATGTGACTAACTCTCTCTCACACCAGATTTCAAATGTAGTAACTCATTGGTATATTTCGTGGCATGAATTACAATTAGAAAGTAGTAGCTATATAAGAGACTCAAATGGTTTGATGAAATTCATTTTTAACATGTCACAATGCAATAAAGAAGAACATGGTGCAGCAAACACACAAAAGTTAAGGCAAAAAGTACAGCACTGTACTAGGTGTTACTAAGGACTGTGGGCTGACTCGTACGGCCGTGGAGGAGGAGGGGAAATAGGCACAAACATTCACACACAGCACAGCATCATTTTTGTTTTTCTGAATAGAGAGGCTCAGTGAGTCATTGCTGACTTGACCTGCAATCTTTCAAGTCAACATGGAGTGCATCACAAATAGTATTGGTCTGTGCTACAACAAAGTGGGCCAGTAACCACGGGTAACTGGAACACCAACGTTGGCTTTTCAAAGTGGTGTTAAGAGCCTCGAAACAGCCCGGGTCTCAGACATCCCGAATTCATCACATCAATATTTTTCCAACCTGCTGATAGCTCAGTTTTATAATGGCACTCATTTTAGATTAACTCTAGTAAAGCATATGAAATGGCTTTGATTGCTAGTTGACAGGTTGGCAAAACCTGGTTCTGACAATAGTCTCCCTGAACAAACATACCCCACGGATCAGGGCTGTTCAACTTAAGTAGCAGTTGGCCACACAGAATATTTATCGATTAATGGCCAAAAATACCTTTAACAACGGTAATGCATATGATATGTAAACTGGTCACACAGGCATCCCTTGTCTTTCACTTTAATCTGGTATGATTATAATCAGTCCCAGACACCGATCAGTCCATACAAAAATGTATAAAAACTATTTAGGGCTTGATACAGAAGTGCAAAAGTTTTAGGTCCATATACAGAAATAATAAATGCAGGAGGAACATAGTGAAACAGTATCCATCAGATTAAAAAAGCTTCAACGACATTTCCAAGGGGAGTGGCTGGGGCTCTGGGGGAGAGCCAGCATCTTCTTATTGGAAGGTCGCTGGTTCGATTCCCCTGGTGTGTATGTCAAAGTGTCCTTGGGAAAGATACTGAACCCCCAACTGCTCCCAATATGCTGGTTGGCACCTTGCAATGGCAGCCATCGCACTGTGAGTCGCTATGGAAAAAAGCATCTGATAAATCCTGTTCATGCTCTGGTATCCAGCTGGGCCATGTTGTTACAGTCACTTCATTCATCCACAGTGATAGACATGACCACTGCTTTCAAAGGTTTACCAAAAGCTTCCATGTGACATCTTCTGCCAGTAGTGCCACTCTGCAAAGAGTCGACGTGTCTGAGAGAGACATTTATATGTAAAGGACAGAGTGACACTTTCCTTAATTTTTTGGCCAACAACCATTTAATCACTGACCGTAAGCATGCAATCTTCAACGGTTTCCGACTCATTGAATGGCCTTTTCTGTCTGTTTAGTGTGCAGGCTACATACAGAGATACTATCATGGCTCTTTCTTGTTCAGTGCAAAAGCGACCAGGGGCACGCCGACTCCGTTGAAAAGATGCTAACAGTCCCTGTATTTTCTCTCTCCATTTATCTGAGTCCTCGGGAAAACTTGCAGAAAATTAACCTGCCAGGTCTGATTGAGGCAACATTGAAATTCGACAGCTTTGGCTTATGTGTCTCAAAGTATTTGAGAGCCATCTACCTGAGTTCTGTTTTTCATATGATGCAGTCTTGGGGGGCCAAAGAACATTTTCAAAAGCGCTGTATCCTGACATTGATACTTAGAAACTACATAGTTTTCCTCTTATTGTCTGCACCCCACGAGTGTAAGTAAGTAGTATATGGTCATCTTGAAATATAACACAACACATTTATAAAATGCTACAGAACATTTCCCAATGTTCCCTAAACTTCCAGCTTTGTTGCTCACATTACTAAGGTAACACTGTACACTGTGCATCACAGAAGAGGCACTTATAGGGCTTTTCACACTGCATATTCTTAGTCCAGGGCTGCCCTTGGTAATGAGCTAAGAATTGACCCTGGGATAACTTTTCACACACAATTAGTTAACGCAGGATTTATGGTCTTTTGGAAATCACAGCTAGATGGCTGCATGGCTTCTCTGTTTCCTTAAGCCCTGTTTCTCACTTGCACCTCTTAGACCTTTATTCAGTTTGATTTTCAGAGGATTGCCCCAAAAACTCAGGGCTAACCCGGAATGTGCTAATGTTAACGCTTTCTTGGCCCAGTGCTTTTCACACCCTTACAAGTGTGTAAAAAGTCAGCACAACACAAACTTCTTCAGAATTGGCTCCTGTTATACTTACAGTATATATATATTTTAATAATACCCGATTTTTTCCCCACAGTCACTAACTTTACATCTTGTATCCTTGTACATACGTGTGTATGTTATGTACTTTACTGGTACACTGGTAGTAAAAAAAAAAATGACACTGTAAATTGGGAAGACTTATGCTCCACATATGCTGCAGTTGATCATCTTAACTGGTGCCCCAAATTGTGTGAATCAGTACATGAAGAGTTCACTGTACAAAGCATCAACAGTTTCCAAGTTATAGGTGATAAACAAAACAACATATCCTGATACAAAACGACTGAATGGGTGAATTGTCAGCAACTCCCAAAACAACATGACTGTCGCAGCGTACCAGCAACCTTTGTCGTACGCTCAGGGTTTGATTAGGTTCAGGCAAAAAACTGCTTGGTTATGTTTTGAAAAACACTGTGGTTTAGCTTGTGCAGCTTCAGCTACAAATGTGCCTTCATAACGAAAGTAACTCATCGTGTTATGTACATGAAGTAGTTGGTAACTCACCGTGACTTCTTTTCCACACATGAAGAGCAATCTCAGACTTTTCTCTCTAAATACTGCTTCACCTGACTTCCTCCTTTGAAGCCGTAGTAATTACTACAACCACTAGACGTCGCTAAACACGCACTAAAGAATTTAGTATTAAATCAATATCATCCAGAGAATAGTTGTAAGTAAATTGACAAGAATAAATTGCATACAATTACAATGCAGGAAGGGCTTCTGCTCTACCTGCACATGCAGTTGTTATAGATCAGTACAGTTTAAACAACCTCAACTTAATAATACAGTGTTTTATTTGGAAAAAAATTGTGAACTTACTCTATTACTGACAGCCTTGATTGCTGTAACTCACAACTCAATCATTTCTCTTTGTCCTGTTTCATTATTGACTGTTCTCTGCAGTGTTTGTTGTCCAACACTCTAATTTCACACTAATAACTCACAGTGTTTGCCAATAATAATTGATTCATCAGGGGCTCCCAGCAGTGGATCTGGCCCTTTTAAGATAATCCAGCCTGGATCCTGCTAGCCCCTAAATAACAGCAATATAAACTCTGTTTTAATTTCAATAAGTGTACGAGTCATTTGATACAGTTAAACATTCCGATATCCACTTCATCAGGGCATCAGGCGCAGTCATGATTCCTTAAAAAACAAATTCCCTAATCTACCATAATAATCACATTAAAGAAAGAAACCTTCATGACCCGTCAGGAATTACATCAGTTTTTTAGTTGATTGGAAAGAAATGAACCTAAAAATAACTGGTTATTTTCACCCTGTCGCTCCACAAGTGCTGAGTCATCCTACGTTCAGTCGACTTTCTGTATTTCTGACCCCAACCTAGGTTGTCTCCACTTCTGCCTCTCAGCATAAGACCAGGCAATAAGACCTCTGTATACTCAAATGGGTTCCAATTGATTAGCAAGTTGACACTTTGGGGATTATCTCTCTAAGGGAATGCAGCTCACATAATGCTGCAAGTGAAGCTGTTGTGGATTATTGATTTTTTCCCCTCTCATGTTACACACATTTCTAGACACAGCCCTGGTTTATGGTGTAGCAATTGACCAGCAGCCGGTACAAAAGCCATGTTGGTCCCTGCGGAAATACTTTTTTTCTGCTTGCCTGTCAGATGGATGCTTTTCCAGGTGATAACTTTGGTCTGGGTGTGTATCGACACATTTGCAGATTGTTTAGTCCAATGAAAGAGCACTGCTTGTGTGGATGGTATATAATTACTGGCTGTGACGGCTGACACCTCTTATTCATAGATGAGACCACCAGACAGATCGAGTATAGGTTGATTTTTAGTATTCTATTTCATGTCAGTCCGTCCTCCTCTGAGGTTTCTTCCATCTTCTTTTTTTTTCTCCCGTGTTAAAAGGTTTATTTTTTCTCAGTATACCAAGTTTTTCCTCACTCAAATCAAGGGTCTAACGACAGAGGACGTCATTCCATGTACAGATTTTAAAGCCCACTGAGGCAATGTGATTGTGATTTTGGCCTATATGGATAAAACTGAATGATTTGATAAGCCCGACCTCTCCAGAACAATAACCATATGGGTTAATGATGAAAGCAGTCTGCCTTTGTGTGGCTAAAATATCTCAACACATGGTCCATGTCACAGTGCCACAAGAATGAGTCCTAAAACCTTGAAATAGGTTAGCACTTTCGCACTTCCAGTTCCCTCATTCCAAAGTTAATGGGTTTGTAAAACCGCTTTCTGCTGAATGCCTAAAATAAAGTCTGATGTTAACACAAGCTCATGTTTTGATGAAAAACGTCAGTAACAGGGAGACTGGGTAGGGCTGTAACACTTTTTGCTTCGGCACTGGTAACTCATTGCTTTTTTTTTTTTGGCTATTATTCTCAAACGTTCTTACCAAGTCCCCACATTTGTACACCATGACCACAATGTGATTCATTTACAGCCTAACGTTAGCTTTTTACTTCTGGTGATTGCATTCATGCCTCCTAAGTCAATAAAGTTGTGAAGGCTTTCTGATGGGGGCAGCAGGGTGATGCTAACTCCTTGGTTTGGGTTAAATATATGTTCCTTCTGCTGCACCCTATCGTGCTACTTTTGTTTTGTTTGTTCAGTTGATTTCTTTAGTATGGAAGGGTGTAATGAACACAGCAACCTCTAGGGGCCTGAGACGAGGCTGTAGACTTCCAGCTGTTGGTCTTTTAACAAGTCCTTGTTAACGGTCTCCCCTGAGTGAATTCCTCCCGCCATTATAAAGGTCAGTCCATTACTCAGTTACACTTTTAATGAGATTGAGTCTTCCAAGGGCCTAGGGAAGAATGTGAATAACAATGAAGAGTCAATCACGAGTTTCACTGTTGAACAAACAGAAAAGTTAACTTTAATCTGTGGATGCTAGAGGTCCACATCGTACTCAGAACGCATTGCAATCTCCCCTAATCCCTAATGCCATTGTTAAACAATATTTTGTCAGAGTAGTTTTAATCATCAGTTATTGTGCTCATGCTGATCGCAGGTCAAGTATGTTGGTTTTCACCCACTGCTCTCTGCAGGAAACCACCAGATTCACACTGCAAGTAGCCACTTGGTGACATATGGCGCTGCTCATTATCAAGTGCCAGGGGAAGTGATGGAGGTCAAGTTGACCAATTACTGGAAGAACTGCCTTGCTTATTATCCTCCAATCAATTAAAGCGCGATCCTTTCACAGCTGATATTAATCACTGATTTCATTAAGAGATTGGATTGGACGCATTCAGTGATTGTAAAAAGTGAATGTACCCATTATACCATGACACATATCACATATAATATTTCTATCCCTGCACTAAAAGTAGGGCCCGTCTCTTTTACCTCTTTTACATGTTGAGTGCAATACCTTCCTCATAAAACATTTGCAGAGCTTTTTTTTTTTTTTTAAATATGTTTTATTTTTATATATACTCTGCTAAAAAAAAAAAATCAATGGAACAGTCAATGAAACCATAATCCTCAACCCACTGAGGGCTGGATTCAAAATCACACCTAAAACTGAAGTAAGAAATTTAAATCACAAGCTCACAAGAAACTTCTGTGATTTTTATCATGACAACTCATAATGTGACTTATGTACTGATACATAACAACCCAGTCAATGGTATCAATGTCTTCCTCATCCAGGAACTGCCTACACACTCAGGCCACATAAGGCTGGGCATTGTCCTGAATCAGAAGGAACCCAGGACCCACCCACCCAAATCAGAACAAACAATCAGATTGTTTAACAAAATGGTAAACAATCTTTAACTCTTTAGATCAACACGTTTTTTAAACAAATGTTTGAGCAGATGAATGAAGCCCAAATCCCTCAAACAAGAAGAACAAATATTGGTCCTAGGGCACAATGTGAGTCCATCTTGAAAATGGTATTAGCAGCCAGAGCAAATCAATACATTTACCTACATATACCTAGGTCTACGGTCATACCTGTTATTAAATGTCAAAAAAGCTATTTTATTTATTTAGCATCCATGTAAGAAAATGAGTTGGAATTTCTAATCAGAATGATTTTAATCAGATTGAAGAAATATTGTAAATACAACCACCTCTATTGTCTGTTTTTTGTTTTTTTTTACCACTATACCATTAAGGTAACTTGATGGCATTCAGTTCCAACATTCCCATGTTTACGATCTCACAGAAATGCTACTCAGACCTACCCAATACATACATGAGACCAACACATAAAACTGCCATTGCATTCATGTGAGAGGTTCATTCCAGAAAGAGGCTGTTTTAAGTGTGTGGGGGAAATGGCTTAATGTTTTAATAAACCTGCGTTGATTTTGAAAAAGCATCCAGCTCAAGAGCATTTTCCAAGAGTTGGAGTTTCAAATCGAATTTGAATACGAGCTCCTATGGCAATCGAGCCTTGCGAATAATTGCAGACGTGACGTTTTGTCACGAAATTTCAGAAAGGACAAGGCGTATCAGAACACAAACGATAAGTCAGTGGGAGGCAGGGGTTCAAAGAAGCATTCTATTTGAAACAGATGCAGGACAAAGACTCTTTGTGGCTGTGCATGCCTGATTAGTCTTCATTTACAGTGAAATCACTTTGATGTCTGAACTCTGTGGGAGGCAATCGGTGCATCAACAACCATGAGTTGACTTTTATAACAGCTCCAACACCCCCGTCTCTCCTCCTCAACGCGCAGCTCATGGCCTCTTTGTGTGAGAGGATTCAATTGTTCATATTTCCACATGGCTAATGAGGGCTTCACCCCAACAATGGCAACATCACCACTGAGGCTGAAAGAGGCATTACTGATGTAAGCTCTGGGCGCATCTGCCGAGGAGACACATCTCGCTGCCTTTCCTTCACAACCATGAGCTCACAATCCGATTGATGCAAATACAGTTGACAAAGGAAACTCATTAGTGCCACCTTAATGCACCTGCAGAGGAGCATGAGGAACCTTTTTTTGTTGTCACAGTAAAAAGAGACAAGCAGAGGAAGACCAAGATATTACACAGCACTTTAATATAATCAAATATCGTTAAAAGCCTCTCTAACTCAGGCTTTAAGTACCACTGTTCATCTGAAGCATTTAGAAGTAATACATTAGTGCTCTGATTACATCAGAGAACCTTGTTTTTTGTTTGTCCGAGAATATTTCTGCAGCCTGCTGCTTCACTTTATGTCCTCCTGGATGTTAAACTGTCTGTTGGGTTTGGTGGATTCCAGCATGAGTTCATACAGTTGGCCTATCTGATCCCCCTGGAAGTCGTTGAGTTTCCCCTCCACCAGGTCGGTCCCGAACTTGACTGTGCCGAGTCGCTCCCCTGCTGACTCCAGCACCTGAGCCTGCAGGGTGTCCTTGTAGTTCTGCAGGGAGGAAGAGGAATGGCAGAAGTGTTTAGCACCTGGTCTTTCATTAAAAAACATCACAATGTGTGACTTGTGCAAATATGGTTCAGGCTGGATATTCAATGAAATGTAATAACACAAAGGAAATCAAAACTTTAGTTTTAAAAAAAGTATTGTTTGTTTATTGAAGCCCGTCATATCTTCTTCCTCTAGTTTCACTGTTGTCCAGAAATGATAAAAAATACATGAATCCCACAGACACCATCCTGCTGCCCCAAATACTCATTAGAGCAGCAAATGTGGGTTAATCCAAAAACAAATGTATAAAACTATGCTTAACAGCTTCGTCCTTCCTTTTTAATCACACTGAATCATTCAGCTCGCAGTCATGCTGCCACTCCATACACACCAAGCCTAAAGAGAAGTATAACCCAAGAAGTGCAACGGCCAGTAGGTCAGGTAGGACTGCAACAGCTGATGAGTGTGGTGTGTTTATTGGGGAAACTACAGGACACAATCCCTGGTATTAGCACCACCACCAAGCACCAGAGGAGAAGCCGGAAAATGCGATACTGCCGAATGGACCATTCACCGTCCATGTTGCTGCTACGTTCAGTTACATCCCTAAAACACAGAGAATATCTGGGGCCAAATGTATAAATGATAAATACATTTACATATTTACTCACTTACTTTTTTGAAGTATACACTGCTTTCTGTTAAATTCTCACTTCTAAACTTAATTGTAAATTATTCATGAGTTTTGAATTTTAATCATTATTTTCTTAACATTAGAACCTTTAGTTTCCTGTTAATGATCTTTTGATTTGATTCTGAACTGAGAAACACTTTTATATAGCCTGTATCAATACGAGGTTTATAGATTAATCATCCCAGTGAAGTCTGATAATGATGACTGAAATATTAACTTGATGATGGTTTAGAGGAACATGTGATTAACTATTACAGGCATTTTTTAATAGCCCCAGCTGCCTGTCATCAGTAATAGAGATGCACCGATCGATCGGCAACCGATCGCAATCGGCCGATAACGCCCTTATCGGTTTTTGATCTGAGTTCTCAAAATAGATCAAATCAGGCCGATCAGATGACGTTTCAATATAGAGACAGTGCATTGACTGCATGCAGGGTGGGAATTTAACGGCGGCCATGGCCGCTGTTGCCCCGCACTTTGGCCTTGATGCAGCGTGAAAAAAAACTCATCGTTCGGCCACAGTGGCCTCTGTGCCCCTGGCCCGGTCAGCGTAGCGAGCTTGCCTTTAATTACAGCCACCTGAGTGCACAGTAGTCACTCACAGTAACTGCGCAGATGGAGTCTCATCATCACGATGATCTCACGTGAAAGCCTCTCAAACAGCAGCAGCGTCTCAAAACACAAGAACGAAACTTACAGCACAGCGAGCGAGAGCAGCCGGTTTTGACATGATACGTAACTGACTTATGTGGTAGGATTTAGTCCGGTAAAGTTGGAAATATATTCATAGATTCGAACTTCCCGGATCAATAACTCATAAGTGAAACCTTGTTAAAACACAACCGACGGCTCTATTCCTACCGTAGTACGGTAGACAACGAGCTACAACCGTATGTTAATCAAAACGAGCGTCTGGACATTAACTCTGGTCTGTATGGTCAGCCGTCTGTGAGACGAGGGCGCAGGGACCGTCTACAAAGTACAACACTGAAAAGAGAAAAACTACAAAAAAATTCAATAACTTAGCTATTATTCAGAGTGTAGTGCCACCAAAATCACTCCACACATCAGTGGTCTCCTGCTGTTATTCTACAATTTTTTGTTTGGAAAAAATGTGCTTTGCCATAATTTTGGGGAATTTCTATTGGGAGAAATATTCAATAACACTAATATTCAGTGTGGTGTCACAAAAATCACCTCACCCTAACCCTACTTAACAAAAACTTTCTAATGTAACTTTAACTTGATTTTGGTATTAGAAAATGTGTTACATAATCCATGTCTTATTATAAATTAGGATGTCATGTGGCGTTGGTGCCCCTGAAAACAAAAGTGCAGGCCAAATGGACTTGCCCCTAAAATGACAAAATTCCCACCCTGACTGCATGCATTCCCACTAGTAATCTACAGTTACTCTATGTAAGCTGAGTCCAAGTTGTCTCTAAGAGAGTCTCTAGAATGTGAAATATTGCACATTGCCTCAGCCTGCAATAAAACGGTGGTCAATTCATGATACTTTCTCATCTCCTAATTTTTATACTTAATAATACAATGTCAATGTTGTGTAAGAAGAATCATTAATTAAATAAATGAAAGTTACACAAGACAACAATATAGAAGAATTTATGGATTTGACACTGTGATCGGTGATCGGCAATATCGGGATCGGCAGATACTGCTTTTGGTGATCGGTGATCAGCCCCAAAAATCCTGATCGGTGCATCTCTAATCAGTAATCGCAGCTTTTCCATTGTTGCTGGAGAACCTTGCTGATTCAAATCTGTTAAAGGCACAGGGTGATTAGGTAAAAAAAAAAAAAAGGACATAAGTAGCAATGAATAAAGAAAGTTTACATTCTTATTGTTACACCACCATTGCTGATGAAGATCTACAAACATTACGCAAGTGGAAAATGTTCACGGATGTTTCAAGGTTTTATTTCCTTTAGTTAAGTATATCCGAGTATGCAACTCAAAATATACAACAAAGAATTTTGTCATTTTGAGACATTTTAACACACAGTTTTAGTTGTGAATGTACACAGGGTTTTTATGCCGTTTGCCCTTCACAAAGCATCTTGCCTTTTTAGAACCCTCTCACTGTAAGCACATAACAAGCCATTTATCTTAGAGGCTATTTTCCTGCACATAATGTAATTATGTTGAACATTTGCCAAGGGGAAATATCCTCCCTGAGGCCGTAGGGGTTACAGCTTAAAGGAATACTCCAACACTTTTGGCACACCTGTGTTTGTACTTTTTACTACTTAATCTTTGAAGGTGTTATTGGATAAGTCTGTGTGAGTGAATGTGTGTCGTCTCAACCTTATTGTCTCTGGAGGCATAACTTTACCAGGGGGTCTGCCATGTGATGTTAAGGCTTCTGGCACCATCGTCACTTTGGCTCTATCCTAAGAACTTCTGATGAAGTCTAAAGGAACAAATTCTGCCATATTTTTCTGGGACAGTCACCTGAGTCATGCAGTCCTGTCATGTTTGGGTGATATCATTTTTAGGTAATTCTGTTTGGATTGAACTTCAAGTTCATTTAAATGCATTTTTGGACTTTGTGAAGTCCCACACTACTGTATTCAGTCAGAGGTAATTATATCAAGGATTTAACTAATTGTTATACACAAAAGATGTCCCAAACTGTTCTCGGCCCATTTCAATAGATTCGTATTGGCAGGGATAAATTATATCCAAATCCAATCCCACCCCAACCTTAATATGTTATGTTCTCAACCTGCTTGGGTTAAGGCTATGCTTTCTTAAAGAAAGCTGGGTTTTCCGTTGTCATACTTGTTCCACTTGCAAGTGTGAGTGAAAATGAATGTGTTACTGTGAAAACTGCATTTAGGTCACAGTGTGAGTAATGCCGAGATACTCTGATTGGCAAAATAGAGTCAATTTTGAATGTCCTATTCATCCTCTGTCTTGAGTTTGAGCTTTCTCACTATGGATGGAAATTTAGTGGCCTAACAACACGGTCTAACAGGGTAAACAATTCTTCTACCACGGTTATATCATATATCCAGAATGACTTGTCAAAATATAATTTTTCTATATAGCTAATTTGTGATTTGGGGCTATAAAACACACAATCCCTTATCTTTTCCTGGTCCTTACACTCCTCTCTGTCTCTTTGGGAGAGCTTGTTTGGCCCAATGGAGCCGATTTATTAGAAGCATTGAACTCCCATGGGTGCCTCTGAAATAACTGGATTACACACCGAACACTCAGTGATGTAATCTCATTCTGAGTCTTGCTCCTTGTCTGTTCCCACTTCTCTGTATTTTTTTGTAAGGAAGGGCATAAGCAGTGGAAATTCACCTCGTCTCAAAAGAATGGACAGAAGAAGAAGAAGGAGAAGAAGAAGAAGAAGAAGAAGAAGAAGAAGTTCTCAATACAGAATAGAATTTTGTGTGTGGGAATTTGATTTTTATGTTGTCCATTTTTATGAGGTGTGTGACTGTAGCCTAACGGAGAATAACCTCTGCTTTGACAAAGCTAATAGAGATCGTAATAAAGTCTGTGAAATTACAATATCTAAAATAATTCATCAAAAAACTACACAGGGAAGTGATGCAGGCAGGTCCATGTCCCCTCTGTGGTTCTACATTTTTGAGTTTTACTGTGAAAGTGAAGAGAAAATGTATTGTTTTCAGGTACTTAAAAGAACATGTTCAGTTTTTAAGTTATGGTTCGGGTTTAGGCAAGAAACCTACTTGGTTAGAGTAAGGCAACAAACTAGCTAGCTAGGTTCAGGAAAAGATAATGGTTTGGATTAAAATAGGGTCATTCCATGCTAAATCACCCAAAATTCAGAACTTTTCCCAGTTCATATCCTGGATTTTCCCAGTAAAAATCATGTTGAAACTTCCAAAATCCTAAAGCTGTACTCCAAATACTTCTCCAAATACTTTTTATATTATAATTTTTTAGGTCTGGGCCTCTGAGCTAAATTTCAGCATGTAGAATGAAAATACACTGCATGGCCAAAAAAAAGGTCATACACTGTAATATTTCTTTGGACCGCCTTTCATAAGCTTATGCAGTGTCACAACATTTATTTCCTGACCCACTCAACATCCTGGAGTTACGTGTTTCGCTCTAAATTACATAATAGTAAACTAGACACTCTCCCTCAGGACTCTCTCCCTCAGTACGTTTACATGCACAGCTTAGTCGGATTACAGCCATAGTTCGACTATGCTACTCAATCAGACAACTACAATTATCCGAGTATACATGCCAGTGAGAAAATCGGATTATTTGCCGAAGCATGTCATACCCCGGTACGATAGGTGGCACTGCACTAGGCACAATATATTGTTTGAGCATCGCTATCGCGATGTACGTGTGTGTAATAGTCACATCGCAGAGTCTGCGATGTAAGACGCAAATGACATCATCTAATTTCAAGGGTACTTGACACACACTGCATGCACAGCGATCCACCAATCACATTAGTTCTTAATCAGTGTGCCGAAGCAGACCATGCCCCTGCACATGGAGTGAGTCGGTGGTAACAACATTGAAAAATGAGCAATGAACAAGAGAAAATCGTGAAAACGAAGACTTGTTGAAAAAAAAAGCAGCTTCAGTTATCTGGAATTATTTCGGCTACAAGAAGGATGATATTGACCAAACACATGTTCTGTGTCGACAGTGCCTTAAATCTGTTGCCACAACGAGAGGTAACACAACTAATTTGTTTGACCATTTATGTCGGTACCACACAGCAGAGTCCTGCACAGGTCTTATTTTGAAAACCCGCCCTTACACGCCATACTTAAAACTGCATCCGACCCGTTTTCATACAGTAGCACAAATTACATTTCGCACCCGACGCCGACCTGCATCCGAAGGAAAATTAGACGGACGTAATTTTTAAAAATGAAAGTAAACCAGCTGGGGAATGGAAGTTCTGGGAGGGCGCAAGCACGCATGAATGAGCTCATATGAAATATAAATGCTTATCATTTTGAAATGCAGCATAACATAAAGTGCTATTCAGGTCATCTGATGAAATTTCCTGTATTTTTTCATATCGCAATATATATCGCAGGGTTAAAAAAAAATCGCAATGTCAGTTTTTTCCAATATCGTGCAGCCCTACGCTGTACCCATTTCAACTAGTGGTAATAGAGCCACCTCCGGCTGACCTCTTTACGTTACCAGCAACAACAAACTCTGCCTCGGCATTCGAGAAGGATGGCGTACCAAGAGCGAGACGAAGCTACATCTTTGTACATTTCGTATATGGTGTACATGATAATTACACAAAATCCAATCTGATGGAACATATACATGCAGGAGTCATGAGACTATCATTCGAATAATCTTGGTGTTTTAATTCAACTATGAGAAATCCGATCCCGTCCAATTTTAGTCAGACTAAGGTGCATACATGCATCTTAAAAATCCAATCATAGTCGGACTAACCCAGTAATTCGGTTTTCTTGAGTGCCATGTAAACGCTCTAACTGGTGGGGAGGGAGGCTGTTTTCTGGGTGAACGTTCACTGAAGTCTCGGTCCAGAGGGTTGACCGTTGCAAGGATTTTTTGGAACACAAACACTTGGTGAGTTAAAAATTTTTGCTGACGAGAGACGCTGTTTTTTGTGCAGAAATGTGAAGAAAAGTCCGTACGACAGACAGGGTGACAGACACTTCTCCGCGTAAAACCTGTTCTATTTTTTTTATACATTATAATATTTAATTGGACAGAAATGGGGACTGGTTTCTTTCAGGATTTCAGAATTACAGAATTAAGTTATCCCTGTGCAAACAAATCATGTGCAATGCCTACACATCACAATATATGAGGCTATGCTACTGATACTGATACCAACTTTTCTGCAATAGATTGGCTACAATAGACATTACACAATAAACTACCAACCGCGCAGGATATCTTATTTAGCGAGGTTACAAATTATGTTTTTTAATTCTTTACTGTTTGGACCTTGCTAGCTGCTACTCCAAATGCAGCTATTTAGTTAGCCGACAATCCAGGCTACCAATTAAAACATAATGCTATTAAAGCCCTTGCCATGACACTTTGTAAGTATTGGGCGACAGTCCAGTTTTGGTGTTTTACCTACTTATTTGATGTGGACTGCTTTGAATTTTTGTTGCTTTTGTTTGGCTAGATGATACAGCAATTAGGTAAATACTGTATTACATTTCTCTGTACATTTCCAAGCCAACCCAGTCATGAATGCTTCCCAGTGGATTAAGTTTAACTAAGGTTCCCTACAAAATGTTTCCATTTGAAATATAGCCAAAGCAGTGTGTAAATATGACAAAGCCACTCATCCCCCGACTGGGACCAATTTAAATGGATCCTGGGTTTGAAAACAATGCATACTGATATACAGTTTTGAAGAATAATGAAAGTGACTTCTCTCTGGCAGCTTTACAGCAACTGCAATGACAGAGACCTCTCAGGATTCCAGTTGCAATCACCATTACTTCATTAGAGAAATAACTTGCAGATGGGTGATTTGCTGTCCCCCAGAAGTGAGTAATTGTGCGGGAAAATATTGGCCCTCCACCACTGCGACACAAAAAAAGACCTGGCACATGTCATGGTGAAGATTGTTTTGGGAACAAGAGGACATTTTGCAGATATACTGATCTCCCAACAGGACATGAATCCAGGTGGGTCTTCTGTGGCTGGAGTCAGGCTTGTATGAATGACTGTTTAAAATCAAACGGTCACTGTGGCCAAACTCTCCCAGGTTACAACTATTTTAAACATCAGATACAATTAGGATGCTAAAACATGATGTTATATTTTGTCGAGGTGAAAAGCCGTCTCGCGATATCAGCACATAACAGACCCACGCCACTAGTAAATCTCTTGTGTGGCAGCATTATGGTACAGCCACAGAGTGAAAGACAAGACACAAACAATATGTAAGCATTGTTGTACACCTCGGCTAAGACAACTTCCACAGTCAAGTGCTGAAGCCATGGCAATAACAAAAGACATCAGCATTTTTTATTGCAGCTGATATGAGGCCATTTTCCGTGGTGGAAAATCTGCGACTCCTCCTCACAATAGAACAGATGCACACCAACCTGTCACAAGCGCACTACAAAGATAGCATACATTTCCATCCCTGCTACCTTCGTTCCAAGTGAGCTTGTCTTTTCAACTGCAGGAAACATACATTGCCTGTAAAAATTATTCACCCCCTTGGATGTTTTCCCTTTTTATTGCTGTCCATCATAATTGGAATGATGGACAATATACAAAAACATTTACAAAACCAAAATGAACACAAAAAAAAACTAATGTGAAAGTGAAAACAGATTTCTACAAATTAATGTAAATGAATCAAAATGTGTAATTAAAATATGTGGTTGTATAAGAATTCATCCCCTTTAAAGTGACTGACCTAATTTAACAGAGGTCCAGCCAGTTCGTGCAAGTAGTCTGAAAATTGTCAGAGTGCAGTGAATGCGTCTCAAGTGACTGTAGTATAAAGACACCTGTGTCTGAAGGTCCAGTCTCTGGTTAATCAGTATTCCTGGCTACAATTACACCATGAAGACAAAACAACACTCCAAGCAACTCCGTGAAAAGTGTAAGTCAGGGGATGGATACAAAACATTTCAAAGTCACTGAACATCCCGCAGAGTTCAGTTGAATCCATCATTAATGAATGGAAGGAATATGGCACATGTATAAATCTGCCAAGGGCAGGCCGTCCTCACAAACTGAGTGACCATGCAAGATGAAGACTAGTGACGGAGGCCACCAAGACACCTATGACTACTCTGAAGGCGTTAAAAGCTTCAGCAGCTGAGCTGGGAGAGACTGTATACAACAACTTTTGCCTGGGTTCTTCACCAGTCAAAGCTTTATGGGAAGAATGGCAAAGAGAAAGCCACTGAGATTCCAAGGTCAACTGGAAGAAGGTTCTTGGGTCAGCCTGACAGAGCTGGAGCAGTTTATCCAGATGTGCAGGCCTGATTGAGTCCTATCCACACAGACTGTGCTGTGATTGAGGCCTGAGGCGCAACTACTAAATACTGACTTCAAATCACTTATTTTCCGTTATCTATCTATCTATCTATCTATCTATCTATATATATATATATATATATATATATATACACATATATATATATATATATATATATATACACACATATATATATATATATATATATATATATATATATATATATATATATATATATATATATATATATATATATATATATATATATATATATATATATATATATATATATATATATATATACATATATATAGATATAGATATATAGATATAGATATAGATATATATATATATAGATAGATATAGGCTTTTGAGTGACGCAGTTAAATAACTGCTCCACAAGCTCAAAAATACAATTAATCATCAAATAATAACTTGCAAATTCACTCATGTAGCTCTGTTTTTTTTTTCTCTCTCTAACAATCTGTATCTTGCTGACCCTATATTATGTTACAAAGTAATAATAGTTCATCGTTTTATTTTACGGCCAGCTATTCCTGCATGTGTTATTATCCAAGTATTACATATTATATTATTTATGAAAGAGCAGCACCTGCTGGTCAGAGAGGAACATACATTGTACATCAGAATGAGCAGTACGCTCAAATGTCTGGCCATTTTTTTTCATCAGTGAGGAGGAGTTGGATACATCAGATTATACTAGCATCAATTATCACTACAAACCTGGAGAAAGTGATGCTGGCAAGAACATCAGGGGCCAGGTTTATAAATCATGTGTACATGCATAATAAACATCAGAATGCCTTTACCCCACATAACTTGTATCTATTAAAGACAAAGTGAGGTAAGAATGTGCCTACCTCACACATACTTTACACTAGGAATGCACGTGGTTTTCACAAGGTGGCTGTCGGGTTAACAGATGAGGTGAATATGGAAAAAAAGGTGTAACCTTACACAGGGTTATTCTGTGTCAAACAGATAAAGAAAAAAAAAGATGGCAATCGTTTTTTTTTTGCTAATCTCTGATTCCAGCTAATTAAATGTGAGATTTTTATGTTTTCTATCCTCCTCTATGACAATTAACTCAATAGCTTTGGGGTGTGGACAAAACGAGACATTTGAGGGTTTCATCTTTGGCTTGAAATGCTGTGAAAATATAGCAGGTGTTGAAGCTAATTCATGGTCTGTCCCCCGACCATGGTCGCATTTTGTCTATAGTTAGCTCGCGATTAATGGCAATTTTTTTGGCACATTTCTTTCTGTTCTAAATGTACCTTAATGTATTTTTTTCATGTTCTTAATACTTTTAACAACATAAGAAAGGGCAAATATGCTTGCTTTATGAAAATGTTTATTCAACACTTTAAATCATGCAGGAAAATGAAAGGCTCAAAAAATATCACCTCACCCTAATGGGATCAAAACAATGTCTGCTTTTGGCGAGGGGGGGGCGGTGGGCTCTCTGCATCTGCCATGTGTCTGGCTTGCAAATGAAATTTGAGACTCAACGTACTTAAGTGGTAACTCATTTCATGTCGACAGTACGTGCAGATAACTTTTGTCCTATGGACTGAACCATCTGGCAGTGTTTTGAAAGTGAATTTGCCGTTCGTAAGTCCTTTCTCCATTTCCTTTCACTTTCGCTTTTCAGTCCACCGTGTTTTTCCCGAACGCCAACCCTGCTTCTTGTTTTTCTGATTCCCTTTCTTATTCTTCTGCCACCCTCTGGATCAAGACTACAGGTGCCACCGACAGCCATAAATCAAACAATGCGCGTTTCTCTATTTTTTAAATACGGCGTTAAGAGGATGTTGCGTTATCAACGCGCTATTAAGTTAACTTTGACAGCCCTAAAATACTTTATATCATAATCTGGCATTTTGAGAATAATGAAGGTTATACTAGGATTAGGATTCCTAATGTCTCTTTTTTTTACAGTCAGGAATTAGAGAATGTGGATTAGACCACAAAAAGACTCCATGGACCACTCATTAACTGGTCCGGACCACTAGCTTTAGTGGACCTAGTGGTAGAGATCAGTGCTGATCGCTGTGGTGAATGCTGAAGACATCAAAACTATGAAAGAACACATGTGGTAAACAAAAAAGTGTCAAAAAAGATTTATATTTCATATTCTTCAAAGTAGCCACCTTTTGCTTCGATGACAGCTTTAAACATTTCTGGCAATCTCTCAATCAGATTCATGAGGTCGTCACCTGGAATGGTTTTCAGTTAACACGTATGCCTTGTCAAGAGTTAATTTGTGTAATTTATTGCCTTTTTAATGTGTTTGAGACCATCAGTTGTGTTGTGCAGAGGTAGGGTTGGTACACAGTTCAATACAGTGAATAGCCCTATTCGACTACTGTTCTAATCCATATTATGGCCAGAACCACTCAGCTAAGTAAAAAGAAACATCAGTCCATCATTACTTCAAGAACTGAATGTCAGTAAATCAAGGAAAATATCAAAAAGTTTGAACGTATCCTCAAGTGCAGTCGTGAAAACCTTCAAACACATGATTAAACTGGCTCTCATGAGTACCGCTCCAGGAAAGGAAGACCAAGAGTTACCTCTGCTGTAGAGGATAAGTTCACTAGAGTTACCAGCCACAGAAACTGCAAATAATTCTGCATTATTTTACAACATAATTCCATATGTGTTCTTTCTCAGTTTGGATGTCTTCAGCATTGATCTACAATGTAGAAAATAATAAAAATGAAGAAAAACCGTTGAATGCAAAGGTGTGTCCAAACTTTTGACAGGTAGTGTATACTTATATTCATACACACACACACACACACACACACACACACACACACACACATTTACATACATAGATAGACATATGTACAACTTAAAAAAAACAACGAGAATCTCAAATACAAATAAAAACCTCTGAATTGACAAAAATCACAGTAAAAACATAATTATGTCTATGGGCCAATTTCACTGATGGTGTTATTATTTTGCAGTCTCACAATGTTCTGTAAAACGATTTATGAGTGATTAATTTTATCTTCCAATTTATTTTCAAGGCCATTATCTCCCCCTTTTCATTTGACGCTGAATTGTGAAACACTGTGTAAAGTCTGTTTCAATGAGCCCTACACTTGACACGGGGGTGTGAATGTTACCTCACTGTTACTGAGGCTGCTCTGCTAACATGTGGCGATGGACTGACATAACAAGAATAACATCTGTGATGACAGGTGAGGTCAAGGAGGAGGATCTAGGTAGGCCTGCAGCCAGCAGCTACCACCGATAACACTGAGGTTATATTCAGTGATTTCTCTGGGAAATCTGGAGGTTTGACAACTCTGGCGGATCTTACATTCTACAGTCTACACCTTGCATACATTTTATGGATGATTACACAAACGAAACACATGAAATTTTGAGAATTTGACAAATTCTAGGCTCAATAAATAAAGGATTTACTATTTCTCTACCAGGGCTCTCCGGAATTACTCAGCGTTTTTTATTCTGAAGTTTCGTAATGTTACTTATTAAACTATATTCTCGGGTGTTTTCTAAAAAGCAATGTTAACCTAGAGCTGGTTATAAGGCAGCAAGAACAAAAAGTTCGGAGACTGTTATTTTAGTTTGACTTTAGTTGAAATACAAATGATAGGCAGACTATATCACGAATGAAAATCTGGATCCTCGTGAAGTCTTCAGAAGTGTGAAGTGTAACGCACACTGGGTGCCCCTCTTCGATATTCGAGGAAACCTTAAATTGAGACATTTTTGAATGTGGTTCGGTTGCAGCGCCGCGTTTACCTCCCACTCTGTCATGAAGCTCTTGACCTCCTCGGGTGCCGCCGTTTTATGCCTCCTGAACTCGTCTTTGACATACTGGTCACCCAGGGCTTTTAAATCTATGGGCAGGAACCGATGAAGGACCAGAATCCTCTTGTACATTGAGCGTACTCTGGAGACATGAGCTGAAGCCGCCATGACGTTGAACAACGCAAATGTAAAGCTTATAGTATACGTTTAAACAAAACAGTTGTCCTGTTTTGACCACACTGACCAAAGTAACCACGTTGCAGGTGAGAGACAAACGCCAACACTCACAAGGATAATTACTTAACACATGTCCTTGTTTATGCCGGAAGTGGGCCTTCTTCTTCTTCCTTCGCGGGGAAACTAACTGACAGTCACATAACCGCCACCTAGCGGACCGGACCGGGAGCTCAATGGGGACAGAAACAACTACATTTCTTACAAGTTAAAACAAGGTCTGGGTGATTTCTTCTGGATCCTTTTCTTTTTTCATATCTGAAATTTTTGCAATGTTTTGTTATTATTATTATTATTATTATTATTATTATTATTATTATTATTATTATTATTATTATTATTATTAATATCATAATTATTATAACTGTTGTTGTTGTTGTTGCTTTTTTTCATTCATTTTTTTACATACTGCCTTTAAAAAAATTGTTTTATTTTATACATTTTTCATTGTACCTCACTGTGCATATGACATTAAACACTTTGAATCTTTCAATCTATAAATCACATGCTGTGTCAAATGAAAGGGGGAAAAATCCCATAGGCCCATCAGTGGCTGTTGCAGGCCTCATGACATTAAGTGGTCTGTAGCAGGCCTACATAATGTCTTGTAGGCAACCTCTTTAGCCACTTGTTAGTAATGGAACTATTTAAGAAACATAGATGCTTTTAAATTTAAATGTGGGATATTTGCCGATATATTTTACATTTATTTAGCTAGTGTTCATCATAGACCCTATTTCAGGTATATAATAGCATGAATCTTACATTTTCAAGTAAATTCAATGGAGTCTTTATTTTAAATCCCATCTCTCTGAGTAAATGTTGAGGGGGAGGTGCGCTGGTTTGGGTCCAGGTTGGTGTACTAGCTTTGCGCGAATCGGACAGGCAGAGTGTTAAAAATGATGATTCTGAATGATAGTGGTTGGGTGAATTCTAGATGTTAAATGCCAAAAACATGGGTATGAATTATAGATGTTAAATGCCGAAAACATGGGTATGAAAATTGCCCAGTTTGTGCAAACCAAAATGAGAAATGGGTTATGTATAGAGTCTGTATTGCACAGTGAGGTCTACTGGGAGCAGTGCTGGTTGTAGAGTCTGACAGCAGCAGGAAGGAAGGACCTGTGATACCTCTCCTTCACACACTTGGGTTTTATCAGTCTATCGCTGAAGGAGCTACCCAGTGCTGTGATAGAGCTGTAATTCTAAAGTCTCTTCCTACCTGCTGCTGAGATCTACTCCATAGGTAAATGGCCGGAAGTCAGGAACCTGAGTTTCATAAACAATTACGTTAAAAATAGTACTGGACTGGCAATTCAGAGAGTGATCCCCTCTCCTCGGACGGCTGGGTATATACAAGCATTACTTCTTGTGTATTTGTCAGTTTTATACACCTGAACTAACATTAACTTTTTATTTTGTTAATTGAAGAATTTCTTCTTCAATTACAGTTGGGAGCACCCTGAGAAAACCAATTGTAGCTCAGGCAGAACAACTGCGTGTGTTTGTGGCAGTCTTAGTTCAGAGTGTGGATCTGGGCACTAGAAGAACCTCCTGTACCAATTCTTCTTCTTCTTCTTCTTCTTCTTCTTCTTCTTCTTCTTCTTCTTCTTCTTCTTCTTGCTCATGAGCTCTTCCAGCTGGGACTTCTAAAATTCAGGTCTGCTGCTGTCATTTGTCATTAATCTCAACAATTTCTCTAACCTTAGGTTTGAGACCTAAAGTAACAAACAGAGTGGAGACGTCACAATGTAGGGCCTATGTGCTCAAAATGATTGTGATATTTGATTTTGTCTCCCAGGCCTGCATGTACTGATTGCTTTCGAGAAGATTTCAAAATAGAGAGGTATATATTGTATATCACGATTTGGCCTTAAAATGTCATGTATTATTACTTAGAATCAGTGTTGGGGTCAAACAACATGTTACAGTAATATATTTCTTCAAGCTGTAACAGATTCATTTCACACGTTGCTGATAATATTTCAGTAATATATTAGTAAGTGTTTGTCACGTAACATGATACAATCTGAGTGAGCGACCAAAGTGAAGCGTTTATTATTTTTTAAGAATCCATCCACACCAACATGACCATATTAATATAGGCTCGTGTTTTATTTAGCCGAGCCTGTATGTAATGATGTATTTCTCTATTTACGTGTTATACATTGGAGTTGCTCCTTTGAAATCCAGTTACAAATAAAGAGTACAACTAGGCCTATTATTATTACTGTTATTATTATTATCATTCTTACTTGCTTAACATATTTATTTAGACTGTACCAGTGTTTTGAATGAAATGAAATGTGAGTGAATTTCTAGCCTCGATACAATGTCTTGCCTTGTGTCAAAGAATATTGTTTTGTTGAACAGTTTGCTACTTTCCTGCGTCTTTCTACTTGTACAACCCTGACACAAGTCACCAAAACAGTCACATTTTGATGTTAGAATGGAGACATAGCAGAAGGTTTTGGATTTGTATGTATCAGCAGTGTGGCCTAGATGCCAAAATATCATATCTGTGATGTAAGTTTTAGAAAGGTTGTTGAAATGGGCAATCTTTAAGAAATTATATTTTATTTATTGAAAAAGGTTTTTGTTTCTCTACCACGTTCTAACTACACTTTTCCTTCTGTCACTGTTACAGTGTTAAAAAATTAAACATTATAATTTACAGTCAAGTGTCTCTCTCCATACAACATTTAAACATTGATCATAATGGAGGTTAATAGATTTTTAAGATGAACTAAAACAACTACAGCTTAAAAACTGAGTTCTTGGGTAGCTACAACAGAATATGAAAATACTATGAACAGGTTAAGAATACACATTACATTTATCAAGATGTTTTGTGGACGACTCTTACAGAAACACCTATAAACAGAGACCCACAAAAACAATATACAACAAGACAAATACTACAATTTAATAACCTAAAATCACTTACAATGTCTTTTACACTCTTTGGTCCATAAACTACAACTGTAACAGCAGTGTAGACAGTAGACTGTATTCGCATTGCAGGTGCTCTTCTCATATAGTAGTATTGTTGTGGCATAATTTACTGCGATATACACTAATAGGCCACCATATTAAAAACACTGACAGGTTATCATCTTGTTACAATGTAATATTCTGCTGGGAAATAGCATTTATGGGGATGCCACTTATGATGCACCATTAAAGACTATGCACACCAGCCTACAGCAATGGCACTTCCCAATGGCAGTAATTGTCTCCCCAGACGGACACTCCCAGATGTCCTGTGGCCATGCCTCAACAGATCAAAGTCCAATCCAAGGTCGGGTCTCCATGGATCAGATATGTTCTGCTCCCAAAGATGCTCAATTTGGGGAATTTGGGAATGTACTCGGTCAGAACACTGTTGGTGGGTGGTGCTGTCAAGTGGCATTCACATGAATATCAGGACCCAAGGTTTCCTTTTGGACATCTGAGTGTAACAGGATGATCAAAGGGATTCATAAGATTTGGCCACAAAAACAGTGAACAGTTCAACCAAACAATGGTTTGGCTGACACACAGAAGCAAACTTTTTGCTGTCCTGCAGCAGGCTGCATGGGATTTATAGAGCTAGCTGACTGTCATGCTGAATTTTAAGAAACTTTGGTGCATTCATTGGACACCTAATTGTACTTTCTGCTGAGGCTCTGGTATTCTTTAGCTGACTCTGGCCCATGCTTGCTTGCTGTTCTGTTGTAACGTGACATTCTGGCTCACACAGGAAGTGACAAACACAACAACACCTTGAATATGTTGCACTTTGAGAGATCAAATATTCTCCAAATTTTATGTAAATATGTTTACAGATATGATTTTTGCTGATTAGATTTAAACATTTAAACGATTTAAAAATTAAGTTACCTGGAGCTGTTTAACTTATTACAAAAAATGAAAGCAGGGGGAAACAGCTAGCTTGGCTCTATCCAAATGCAAAAGAAATCCACCTACCAGCATGTCTACAGCACACTATTCAGCATGTTTTATTTAGTTTTACAAACTGAATGGCGGAACAAGTTGCCAGTCAAGCAGTGGACAATTCAGGCATTCTTACAAAGGTTTTGCGCCATGGCCGCCTGTTTCCAGTTTTATGCTAAGCTAATCTAACCTGCTACTGTCTGTAGTACAGAAGCTCTTCAGCATCCAGACATGAGATGATTTTCTCCACTAATTCTAAAAACAAAGCCAATAAATATCTTTCAAAAAATGTCGAGCTCTTCCTTGAAAAACACAATCTGAGATCTGAAATGTTAATAACTGAAGTCTCAATCACACATATCTGTGAGATTTACGCCTGTGTTTTTAAAACGGTGTCATCTGCCATGGGAGAATCTTTTTTACAGACTCCTGAGTTTCTCTGTGTTTTTGTGTTCTCGTTGAGACCCATCAAAAAGAATAGTTCATGGGTTTCTATCACATAGTGAAATGATTGGTTATCTTTGGTTTAACTCGTGTCCTGGCTCAGTGAAGACAGATAACTCAAACAGAATAAGCTGAACTCACGATGCAACACATGTTCTTAGGTCAAGTGTAAGAAGGAAAGAGGAAAGAGGCTGTGTAAATGGCAAAAACAAACAACAAAGTGAAAATGAATTGCACTTGGGATGGCATGTTTAACCAGTCTTTTTTTTTTTACTCCTGTGAGGTTTAGGCTTGTGTTGGTTTAGGTGAACATCACAGAGCAGACAGAAGTAGTTACTAGGACATGTGCAACAGTTCAAAGTAAGCAGGAGCACCTGCAGTGTGAATGTAGCCTGAGAGACAGTGAGAAGGTCCAAGTCGTCTCCCCAACATCTCCGTCACCTGCAGCAGTGTAAAGAGTGACCACAGCAGCAGCTGCAAGCCTGGGCACTGGTCAAACAGTAAAGCCTACGTCATCTGTCCATTTTGTTTTTTTCGGCCACACAGTCTGTTACGTGTAGACGCAGGAGTTCTTGCAGTCGGCTTCAGTCTCAAACTTGTTTGCGTTGCCCTGACAGCCTCCGTACCAGAACTGGGCACAAGCGTTGGCCTCAGGGTCGTAGTACCACCTGACTTTGTACTGTCGACAGGGGCCGGGGTCAAGTGGCTGGCTGCACCCCTGATCTGAAAGGACAAGAAGGGTTCAGTGAGTGAAGTGTTCGGCTTTGAGTAGTAAATCAGTCCTGTTAACTGTATTACGCTGTTCATCTGTTCAGAGGTGGAAGAAGTACTCAGATCATTTACTTCATAGATTGACTGCAATTAAAAACTACTCTATCACAAGCAAAAGTCCTGTATAAAAAAAGTAAAAGCCGTTGCATGTGTATCTTCAGTAAAATATTATTAATGTGTCAAAATGTTTTAAAAACCCTTTAGAATTTTTTCTTCTGTCTTGTGAACCCATTTCAGATGGCCTCCTAAATGTTAACATGTCACCAGGTTACCTTTGCAAGGGTCCAGACAATTTTTTTAGTTCCATTTATTCATCAGCAAGATTACTGAAAAACTACCAGCCCAGCCAAACCAAAGGTAATGGAGTCACAGTGATTTCATGGGAGAACCTGTTTACCTCTACAATCAGCACTACTGTAATATAGTTCTTCTCTCAAACTAAAGTGTGGTTATTGAAACATAAATACACATATCATGCAACTGATTAATGAGGTTATTATCTATATGCACCTTTAAATGTTCTACCTCTTAAACTCACAGTTCTTCATCCCAACTGTTGTGATAACAAATGAAAAATGAAAATTACCAACTACAGTGATGTAAGTGACATGTATCAAGAAAGTGTAGTTTCGTAATGGTATCGGTGGGCATTCTGCTTGTTTACCTGGCAGCAATGAGTCTGTGAGGGGTGGAGAAGGAGGGCTGACTGGAGTCTGTGTGCTCACTTCCTCATACAGCCAGTCAGTCAGAGTTTGAGGACCCACCACGGAGTTCACCCCAGGGCCCTGCCGCCCCCTGCCGCCAGGAGAGGCAAACACGATGTCTGACGCCACCAACACTTTACCATCGACCAGGTTCTTGTTAGCCCGATCAGACTCCTGGGGCTGCGGAGTCGGGGTTGTTACTGTTTCCACTGGGAGCTCAAGCTGGGGAGTGTTGAAGGAGCTTGGCTCAGACACATGTCAAAATCAAGCTGGTACATGATAGACACATTTTTAAATTCAGACTTTTCAGTCCCCAACATTAGATGCTGAAACTTACAGAGAGACTTAAACAGTTGATCATGGTCCCCAGAGGGTGATTTGGTGACCGCGCTTTTGATGATCATGTTTTCATGTAGCAACATTTCCCCCTGACCTGATCAGTAACAAGTATCTCACATAATAATGTCTGGATTGTTTTGGTGCCATTCCTGCCACCTCCAGAAGCTTTCTGACGACTCCTCCATTGTCTGATGCCTGATGCATAGCAACAGCTACCACCTCAAGCTCAACATCAGTAAGATTAAGGGGGTGGTGGTGGACTACTGGAGGAGACCTCCTGCCCCAATAACTTGGGGTCTACATCAACAATAAACTGGTCTCAAAACACTGATGCCCTCTTCAAGAAGGGACAGAGCAGGCTGTTCTTCCCAAAGAGACTCAGATCACTCGGCATCTGCAACAGGCTCCTAAGGGCCAACGTATTATTTCTTACGGAAGTGTGTTGGTGGGGTGGCACCAAGACTTGAGAGGTCAGCAGGCTTAACAAGGTAGTGAGGAGGGCCTGCTCTGTAGTTGGACAGTCTGGAGAGAGAGGCTGAGAGGAGGATGAAGGACAAAATGAAAGCCATTTTGAAAAACCCCTCTCACGCTCTCCATGACGAGTTATGGCAGATGGATAGCATATTCAACCATCGCATCATCCCAGCCAGGTGGAAAACTGAACGCTTGAGGCCTTTATAGGGGCTATTGCTTTTGTGAGGTTTAAAGACAGTAATGGTAGGAGGTTACAATAATGCCAGAATGCTAACGTACTAAATGAAACATAATTTCTAGCTCTATAATGTCACCATGCCAGTTTAGTGGGTTAGCACGCTAGCACTTTAGAGCTTATTCTCACCACACAAGTGGTTGATGAATGTGGTTGATGAATGTTAAAATTATGGGAGAAAGTTAATGGATCACCAAAGTTATTAAACTTCACTGCAAATAGTTTAGTGTACTTTACTTCATGTGAAACCATTCAGTGACTTTTGAGATAATTAACTTAAAATTTAAAAATGTCTGTCTCATTGTGTGACTAAACAAAACATCAGGGTAATCCATTTAACAGCTATTGAGGTATTTCAGTGTGGACCATTTTCAATAATAAATCTAATTCCAGAATGTACTCATTTTGATATTTTTTTTATGAAACTCATAGAGCCAATGTTGGCCTGCAAGTTGAGTCCATTAGCAAGCCAGTGCCAGTGCTAACTGGTCCACCTCTGGTCACATTAGTCTTCCCCATCATACCAGTGTTACATTGGGATTCTGAGTATTGTAGCTGAGTATTTAAAATGTGAGCTCAACTGTTTGTTCAAACTGTGAGATGGCGTTTTGTAATATTTCTACATGAAATAAAAGCGGCATTACTTGTAAGATTTCCTCATCTGGGAACTCTTTGTAGATGCTGTTCTCCGGAGTCTCTGGGAGGATTTCCGTAGGGGGAAAGACAGACTTTGGTAGAAATGCCATTGTGTCATCCTGCTCACAAATCCAACTTAGTATTTTGCTTTCCACAGCTGTAACAAAACAAAGACGTGACATAATTAGATAAGTTGACATTATAGGTTGCACTCATCACAAAAAAATAATGTATGGCTGACGTAGTAATCTTTTTTTGAAGTAGTGTCTGGCTTGTTTTTATAGTCTGCCAATGGCACTTCTGTTACTTGTTGACCCACACGCTGTCACCGTGCTTAAAGCAGTGTCCCCCTACACTGAGGTCAAAGTCAAACACATCAATCTGTGAGTTGATATCTGGTGTCTTATCTCTGACCGCTTTAATCCCCACAAGGAAACACTTAACTCAGCACAGCTGGAACTGGGGACCTATGATAATAGCTTCCTGCCTACTCAGAGCTTACAGATGGATACCGGAGGCGTGGCAGCTAGCATTCAGCAACAAAGTGGGAAAAGCACCTCTGGATTTGCGTACAATGCATGATGAAAAAAGGTTTCTTGGATATAATGTCTGTTGGAGTAAGACAAATTTTACAACACCAATGTAGCTAAGAGTTGGGCACTAATATGGTAATATGGTGTCATTATCAATATAGCAAATATGTTCGAAATGCTTTTTCCTATTATGAAACAGTTTGAACCAATGATTTGATTTATGTTTAAAGCAAAATCAGAATAAGCCACATTAGGAGTTAAAAGAAATAAAGAATAAATAATTACCAAGTTACTTGAATGATAATCTGGGTGCTCCCATCTGTCACTTTTCAACAACCGGCCCAACAAAATCCAACGTATATTGAGGCAACTAAGTGGCTAAAAAGTAATAATCAGTTTGTCTAGAATTTGTCTAGAGTTTGTCTTTTTGTATTTATTTTCTTTGAAAATTACTTAGTAGATTTTACTCACTGATTTATAACTGTAGTCTATTTTTTTATACACATCCACAACAATACAGTGTCCCTGAACATCACAAAAGTAGAAACACAGATGTACCCCCTAGTTCATTGATGAACCCCGAGTATAATTTACATTGCTGGTTTGAGATGAAATCACACAACATTTATGCTATTGAGTGTTGCAGAAGTCATAACTCCATCTTTCCTGAAACGTCCAGATAATAGAAATCCCAAACATCCAGACTACTGTTTATTAGAGTCAGTAGGTCATACAGACCCTGTAGTAAATAATCCATGACAATACAATGTCCCCTGGACAATTCTTTCTATATTAATCCCAAACATTCAGATTACTGCTCAGTAGACATAAATAACCTGTAATAGTCAAACTGGTACCAAGTTGTTAATAACTACAGTATAAATTCATTGTAAAATCCAGAATTGTTACCCCCTTATTTTCATGTTTCACGTTTACGTACTGGGAAGTGCCCTGAAGTCATCTATGAGGTAGACGTGCTCGTCATCAGGATCAGAGGCAATTACATTCATCTCTGCCCGGAACAATTCATACAGAGGGTCAGTCCTGTTCACGACTCCTATAGCAAACATCTCAATCCCTTGCTCGTGGGCCTCTGTTGCTGTTTGTTCAAACTGCATGACGTCACGTGAGTCGGCTTGTCCATCCGTTAAAACCACAGCCACCTTCCTCACACCGGGCCGGGAGGCCTGGAACAGCTGGTTGGCTCGATGGATGGCGCTGCCTGTGAAGGTGCCCTCGCCCAGGTAAGGCATCTTTCTGACAGCAGCCTTGATATCATCCTGGCTTGACTGCTGCTGCAGACTGACCACAACCATCTCCACATGGCTGTAGAGGACCACGCCAACACGACTGGCTTCGCGGCTCACCGACACCCGGTCGATAAGGGCATTAACAAAGTCCTTCACCAGCTCAAAGTTTTCTGGTCCAACGCTCTCTGAGCTGTCTATGACAAACACTAGCTCCAGAGGGCTCTCTCTGCACTTGAGACCACAGCCTAGGAAACACATGTAAATTATAACGATAAAATAAAAATGCAAGGGTTGAGTACCCAGGTACCCCAAAAAATTAGAGCAATAAAATATACTGTAATGGGCCTGCAATAATACTACATCACTTCAAAACTGTTAAGAGTACTACTAAAAATGTTTTGTCTTCCCTATAAGCTCTATGACATTTTTAGAATTTTCAGTTGAACTGCATTATTACCACAGATTTCCCTTATTATCCTGATGACTTCTTCTCTCTGCAAACAAAAGAAAAGTAGAGAAAAAAAATGATGTCTTAAATCGAATGTCAAGATACAAAGCTCAGTGTCACTTATGCTAGTAACTTTACTCACCGTTAGCCCTGGCTCCCCCTTTTCTCCATCTCTCCCCTATAAAATAAAAGATTGGGGAATAGAATAATACAACAATGTTGGGCCCTGCTCCATGGGGTCAGTACATGGTGACCTCATGGAAGGGATGCTCTGATAAATTTGGCGCAAACTGGTATCAGCTGTGTCTGCTGCTCAATATAAATATAAATATGTTTGAATCAGAACACCTGGTTAGTGAGTTTAGCATTGCAGTTTCTACTGAATGCTGAGGGCTTTATACTATGAGCTAGCATAGGTAATAAAGACGTGCAAGGCCTGAGTTTATCCAGAAATGCTCCTATAGTTAAACACTGAAAGTTAAACTAGGACTGAAAATACTCCTACCTCAGAGTAGTACATGAGTGCTATTAAGTCAAGTTGTAAATTCTGTACTTTTTAACATTTTGGGATTAAAAAGTCAATTTATCTTCAGTTCCTTTTATCTAACTGATTATGGAAGTGATCAGCAATGATGATCTATTGCTGGGTGTTAATGTACTGTAATGTTGAGTGCTGAATGGAGCTGGAGAGGAATTGATCATTACTTCATGAACATAATGTAACATTACAGAGAGGAGAGGGGGAAAAGTAAAGAGTCTCCAGTGAGTACTGAGTTGACTGATTTACTAGAGCTCAAACAAACAGACGTACACACCCATGCCGTTGCTGTCTAGATTAGGGCAAATATACAGTAAAGAAATCTGGCTGTTTGGGCGAATATAAACTTGAGTGAGCTCAGACCAAGTCAGCTCAGACAAGCTTGCTGTGGGTTAAGTCCAACCACATTTCAGCTCATTTGTAAACAACCACTCTGGGCCAATGAAGACCTTAGTGGAAACAAACGGAAAAATCATGACAGACGTGAAAAACCAGGATGCATTTTAAGTGTTCTCAAGAGGCATGCTATGTTACCATCGGTCCAGTAGATCCAGGTTCACCATAGTCTCCCCTGTCTCCTTTCCTCCCTCGGTCTCCGGGAATGCCTCTATCACCCTGTGTGTGTGAAAGCACTTTCATTACAGCACTGGTCAATCAGAGGCAATGCGTCACAAGTCATGTAAGTACCGGCTCACAAAGTTTCTTTATTGTTTGTACCTTTTCCCCTGGAAGGCCATCTCCTGGTGCCCCCCGAGGACCCATTGGCCCCTGAAACCCGGGCTCTCCCTAAGAATAGAGATTGATAAATTGGTAAGCATTACAAGGGTGTCATCAACATATAGAATTGTAATAAGTCCCTTCCCATGGAGAAAACACTATAAATTAATACAAATAGTAATAATGATAATAATAATAATAATGATGATGATAATAATAATAATAAAGTTTATTATACAGCACCTTTAAAAGCAGTTTACAAAGTGCTTTCACAATTAAGTAAAAGCAGGAAGCAGAAAGACAATATTGCAGAATAAACACATGCTAGCCAAACACAAGGAAGCCTAGTCTAGCTGAGTTAAAACAAGAAGGAAAAACATTAAATGTAAGATGAAAACGTAATGCAAAAAATAGAAAAAAATAAAATCAATAAAGTACAATGAGGGGACGGCATCTCATAACAAATAAAAGCATTAAAGGACGATAAGAAAAAAGACTGCATTTATAAATAGACTGAGAGCAGTAAAAGGAATAGAAAGAAGATGAAACTTCAGTTAGAAAGGGATTACTTCTGCATGAACTGGAGGTATAAGAGAGCCTTTAGGTTGATGCCAGGAAAGGAGGGAGTTGTAGTAATACATTCAAGGAAAGATCAGTGCATGAATACGTTTTTCAGGTCAGAGTGCGATAGTATTGCTTTGATTTTGGAGATGGTTCTTAAATGCACAAAGCAGGAGTGGACAACTCTTTGAATTAAAGCTCTGAATCACGCCAAAAGTTTAAAGCTTAAAACAGTTTAAAAGAGCAGCTAGGCTTTTTGAGTCACCAGGTCTCAGTGGAAGGTATGTCTGTACACCATAGGTAAATTAGTTTTGATTACCTATGGTGGGTGCATAGGATCTCTCTAAAAGGTAAAAATAAAACCAACTAAGTGCAGAGCATTTGAAACCCACTCAAGTTTCAAGGCGGTCAATTAAAATGGCATGATCTACTGACTCAAAAGCAGCACCTAGATCTAAAAGAATTGAAATTGCACTCTCTCCTCTTGTCAGCTGCTATAAAAAGGTCATTTATTACCCGAGGAGGGCAGTTTCTGTGCTGTGTAATGCTCTAAAACCTGACTGAATTTCTCAAAGGTATTATTGTGACACATAAAAGCTAACAGAGACCACTTTTACTAAAACTGAAATTTAGAAACTGGCTTTAAATTATAAAGAACAGTGGGATAGAGCGTGGGTGTCTTGAAAGAAGTTGGACACTAACATGTTTATAGATGGAGAATAACCATTTGAGACTGAGGTGTTTATAATCAATAAAATACTGTGTCAAAAATCTCTGAGAAATTTGGTTGGATAATTTCAAGGCTAAAAGTGCTTGTCTTATGTCTTTTAACTAATTTGTTTCAATTTTAAAATGTCTCATAAAATGGCCAGGAAAGGGTCAGAGCTATAGACAGACTCTAAAACTGTAAATAAAATTCCGGGAATGGAATGATTTGATAAAATTAAGGTAGAATAAAAGGCTGTTTAATTGTCTTTTGATAATTTTCTATTGTGTCTTTCCAGATCTCATAAAATATGTATCAACTTAAGTCTGTTTTTAATTCGTCTGTGGATTCACTAAGCCAAGGCTGTGGCATTTTAAATGGCCCTTTGACACTAGTCATGGGTGGTCTGACAGATGTGATTAAAAGGGAGATCAACTCCTCTATGTTAAGATTTAAATTAAAAGCAATTAAAGATGCCAATGCTGAATAAAACCAGTCTGTGATCAGACACAAATATATATTCTTAGTATCAAGTTTAAAAGGATAGAAATGTTAAAAGAATCTACAGTATCCATAAAATATGTGCCAAGAGACTTCTTATCTTATCTTAAATAAGAATATTGTCGTACTTGGACACAAGATAACAAAAAGACTCTAGAGAATCTAAAGTGTATCATAAAAACAAGATATTCAAAAGATGTGCGTAATGGAGGTGCATTTAAAATCTTTCTTGTGAATGACAGAACCAGCAACATGATCCAGCTGAAATAAATGTGTGATTGTCTTGACCTTGCCAAGTATTTTTCATTTCCTACCTTTGGTCCCTGGATGCCCTCTCCTGGAGGCCCTGGCAGACCCGGTGGACCTGGTTGCCCTGTGGAGCCCTGGAAATACAATACAAATGTTAAGATAAACTGCTTATAATATTCTGATATGCAAAGCAAATGGTTTATAACAACAATAAAAAAATATATTTAACTCCCTTTGTACTGCATATTCAAACACTGACCTTTGTTCCGTAAAGTCCAATTCCAGGAGGACCCGATGGCCCCGGCACCCCTGGTAAGCCTCTGTCACCCTAACACAAGATAAACAAAACAAACTCAGACTAGAATACTTTCAACTATTTATGCATTTTATGTAGCCCACTATTTTTTATTGTTTGTTGCATTTAAACTTTGGTCCCAGAACTTCCAGTCTGTATCATAGACAATACTGAACACAAATCACAGTGTAACACTTGTGCCTCACCTTCGATCCAGTTAGTCCTTTCCCTTCTGGTCCCATTTCTCCTTGCACCCCTGGTAAGCCAGGCAGCCCCTAATTATGATGAAAAAGATGTTTTGTACATGCCCATTAAATATGACGATAACTGTAGCCCTCAATTTTGATGACCGTATCCTTTAACCTGTGGTCCTGGGAATCCATCTCCCTTCTTTCCTGGTGGCCCCACAGGCCCAAGATTTCCTTTGTTACCCTGAAGTAGGAGCAGATGAGCAGTCAGAATATGGAGAGGGGGACAGAAAGAAATATAATACTGTTTTAACTATATTTTAGCAATATGAGGACTCTTTGATAAGCTGATGAACAAGTAGCTTTTTGGAATCCACTGGACCTACACAAAGTGAGACCAAGGTTACGGACCCACGTAGTAAGCTGGCGGACACACAAGTTTTTCGAGGAACAAGGTTCACTTATATATCATTCTGTAACACAGGGTTATCCATTGTGTCGTCCCTTTATGCGACTCACAAAAAAAAATAAGTGCAGAGTGAATGGTGGAGGATGAATTTATGATGACGTGAGGAAAAGCCTGAGAAAAGAAGTTGCTCAGCAGAGGATACTTATGTATCGCTTGTCAGATGGTAGCGCATGCTGAGGAGTCAAAAACTGTGCTCCCACCACAGACAGTATTCTTTCAGTATTTTCGACTGGTTGTTGCCACGACTTCAGAAGTATCCCCCTTTAATTTTTCCAGCAGTTGTGAAACAACATACAAGCCTTCTCTTGGTCTTGAGAAGCTGCAGCATTTATTAACTGACATGCCGTGCCTATACTACACATTTACCAGTGTGACAACTCACTGCTAACCTTTTCCTCTTCTCTGCTCACAGACAGCAGACCGTCCAACAGCAGCTGAAAGTCCGACCCAAACAGCCGATGTAAGATGTACTAAAGTGTGCTGCAGGTGCCACTGCCATTGTGCACAGGAATATGGTAGTTGCTCAATTAAATGACTGTAGTGCCAAAGGACACACCTGTCTGGCAGCAACTTACCAATGCACCAAAATGTTTTAAAATGCAGTCAACATTTCAATGGATAGATTTATTTTTAGGAGTGCCGTTTAGGTGGCTAACATATGTCCTGCTGCTGATACCGTTTACAATGCTTGTCGGTGCTACGCTCAGCTTCTCCACGCGGGGAGAGCTGATCGTCAGTTACTGCAGGTAACACACTGACGAAGGATAACACCCCACGTCAAAAGACCCAACTATCCCTTTACTATCCTACACTGAGTCAGTTAGTCAGTCACTCAGTCACTCAGTCACTCAATTCTGCAGCTATATATATATATATATATATACTTTGCTCCGGTACAGCCAAAAATAAACTTACCTGTAGGTGGGTACATTAACATACAGTGTGTTCAAAATCATAATTACTTTGTCTTGAGAACTGAACACTCACAAAGATGACAAGAAAATATGTGAGATCAGCTCACTGTTTGTAGGGGGATTAAATAATATCTGTTTATGTTACCTTTGGTCCGATGATTCCTACCCCAGGTTCTCCAACAAGTCCAGTAGGTCCTACAGGGCCGGGATCTCCCTTTCAAGTGAAATACAGCACTGTTATTCATATTTATTATAATACTGTCATACTGTTATTTCACAAGATACTGACTGTCACATAATGTCAGACATAGATGATTTTTTTATACATTCCCCACGAAACAGTGTTTTGTGTTTTATGTAAGACAGCTCCAAACATAGTCATGTTAGTTATGGTCAAAAGTTTTGTTGGCTACAAAACATCCCCTAACTAGCGTGTGGTTAGGAAGATAATGACTGAAATACATTTTTTGGGTGAACTGTTCCTTTAATGCTTTGCCATATACAATCTATAAGGAATGGGTTTTAAACTTGTTTCATTTGCGCCATCACTCATATCTTTACTGATGACCTATTTTTTCTATCTTATTCCTGAAATTACAAATTCATGTTTAACTATTTCTAAATAGTTGATGAATGCAGGGTGTCAGTCACAGTGTCTTTCAGGGTGAGTCTGTGTGTTACTGATTTATTGGGTGTCATCACCTTTTGTCCTGGTAAACCATGTCCAGCAGGTCCAGGTAGGCCCGTCATTCCTGGACTGCCAGGCTCTCCCTGATCAACAGAGTCGGTAAAATGAAAGATAATAAGCTGCCAGCAAACAAATTCTTTTGTCAAGGCCGTGCAAGCAGAGCTAACATTTCTCAATGTACAAATTCCGTTGTCTCTTAGGCTTCCATAAGGCTCCGATCCGTACAGATTCTGAAGCATAATCTTCCATAAAAGCTGCTAATAGGTGATTTACCAGTGTGCACTATTAAAGTCTGACAATTCCAATGCAAGTATTTGAAAGAAGACATAAAAAAATTACTGGTATTGTTATGCATTACCACAGATTTTCTTGATAACTATCTGTCTGGACAGACATTTTTAGCATTTCATCTACTATTCTAAGACTGCCCTGCATAACCTCTTCATATTCTGTATAACCTCTTCATATTTTCAGAATATTAAGATATCACAGTGCATTTACCCTATCAAATGCTATAAAGTCACAGCTTTTTCCCATTAGACATCAAATTTTATCGTAATTATCTTGACTGACTTACGACCAAAAATGTGTTTTGTGAGGTAACAATAACCTTGACCTTTGACCTTTGGCCACCAAAATCTAATCAGTTCATCCTTAAGTCTAAGTGAACATTTGTAGCTAATTTGAGGAAATTCCTTCAAGGTGTTCTTGAGTCAACGTGTTCACAAGAATGGGATGGACTGACCAAAGACTTAAAGCTTCCAGCCACAGCTGGCTCAGAGGCATACAAACCAAATCACCTAACCTATGTTTGTAATAAGCCATGACAGTTGTGCACTTAAAGAGTTGAAGTTTGCATGTGACTATGAAATAGAAGCCCTAATCATTATATTTAGTTTGTTGTGGAATCCTCCCAGTACTGCATTATCTGCCCTGTCTTTTAACATGACTGTGAAAGTCACCAGCTGTCACGTGGGACTACTCTCAAATAACAGGAGTAATAAAGGAGTCATACAGACTGCTTCAGCCAAGACCTTAAATGTAGTAACAATCAGTAAACATGAGCTGATCTCAAGCCTCTGTGTTATTGTGACAGCTGTCTGAACCTGACCTTAGCTTAACAACACCCAGTGCTGGATTTCCCACCTACAGCAAACAGACATGTGGACCAGACACTGAGAGGAAACCTGTATTTACCATACCTTAGCTCCAGCAGGTCCAGATGGGCCTGGAGACCCTGAAAGTCCTCTAGGGCCACGGTCACCTCTATCTCCCTGTGGAAACACACACGCACACACCAACACACACATGCACGTACAGTGTCATACATCTCTGTGCAAAAAATTAATCAGTCAACTTTGCATGTGTACGCCAGCAGAGCCATTGTCTGTACATGCGTGTAAATATGCATGAGTTACATAATGCATTTGTTTTTCCTGTTTGCATGTTGAGGTGAATAAGACGCAAGTAATATTACAACAAATCAATGTGTCATCTGGTTGAACAAAGAGTTACCAGGATATCATGTAATACCTATGTCAAACTCAGGACACCATATTTTTCCAGCATGGGACAATCTGTATTCTAAACCAAGCTGGTCTCCCTATGAAAACAGGCCAGCGTAACAAAATAGACAAACAAGCAGGCTTTCTGTGAAACGTTATCCAGCAAAGTCCATTCGACACATTTGACTACAAAGCAAGGTTTCTCTGTCTGTCAGTCCTTCTGACCGTTCATCCAATCTACTTCACACTTGGCAGGTTTGTTGCTGAGCATTCAAGGATGTGCAGTGTCCACTTTGATGCGATGTGGACACGCAACACTTGGAATATTTAAACATTTTTGCATAATCAGTGAACACTGACACTATCCTTTATGAGTGGCTGCCCAATGTGAGTGGAGCATGCACAAGTCACATTTGCCATTTTGGACAAATTACAAACATAACTGCAAGTTAGTTTATGACTCTGATTACATTTGCTAATTGTCTAAGATAACAACGAACAAAAAAGATTTTAAGACCTCTTCTTGTTCTAAATTTTCTTTTTGTTAACCTAGCAGCGGGGATGCGGCTTCTTCATTGAGAGCTGAGGCCACACCCCCGACAGTTTTCTGAAAAAACTTTGTATGGTAGTGTATGAAGAAAAACAAACACATTTTTGACCCAGTTTGAACTGTGCTTTAAACTACACATATGATGTTTGTCATTTTTAAAAAAGAAAACCTCCAAGTCAAGAAAGTGGCAGTTTATCATTGAACTAATTCAACATAAGACTGTGAAAATACTTAATTATCAAGACTAGACAGCATTAGTCACAAAATACCCTTTCACATGACTGCATTTGTCAACATTTGGTGACGGATGCTGAGCGAGGCGATGTAGTTCACTTAGCGGCTTAACACAAAACCAGATGATATTTTACTTTATCTATGACAAACTGTGACTTTCTTGCATTGGAAAATGATCTTTGAAATGGACATATGTGTGACTCATGTCACAACTCAAACAGGATAATTTGTCTCGCTCCATTCACTACCATACATATGTTTTCTGAAATAAGGTCCAATGAGGTCCACCGGAAAAGGCTTGGCTTTCTACCACTCTGCAGACTGAAACTGGACTCACACATGTTCCCTCCCACATGATCTCATGGGGAAGCAGACGTAAACAAAATGGGGATTCATT
The DNA here is from genome assembly GCF_900880675.1 of Sparus aurata. NCBI lineage: Eukaryota > Metazoa > Chordata > Actinopteri > Spariformes > Sparidae > Sparus > Sparus aurata. Next base: position 18,284,223 of record NC_044189.1, read on the forward strand.
TTGGTGCAACAACTTGTTGAAGTAATGCATTGCAGTCAGAAAAAAAAAGCAGAAGGATAAACAAGTCTGGATGAGTGGGGAGATGCTAGCTAGCTCACGTTAGCCACAAGTGCTACAACGTTTACTGTTGCTTGGCAGCACCATCTCTCATTGGTTGTTGTGGTCCTACTCAGAAAGTACCGATGTAATTTTACAAATTTTTGAATTGCAAATATCAAACATGTTTGATACCTGATACCAGGGTGGCCCTAATGAGTGTGTGAGCAGCTCAGGAGGCTTCAGACTGGATTATTAAACCCCTCACATTACCGTTTTGAGTAACGTTTTGAACAGGCACTGCACTAGTTTAAAAAAAACAGCAATCAAGAGGAGGGCAGGTAGATGAAAATGCATAAATAAAAACTGCTTTAAAGCAGTTGTTTTCTAACAAGAAATTCCCCCCACACAAAGGTTTGTTAGCGAAAGAGTGACATCAATAAAGATATGTACCTTTAGATACTGTAAATTTTGCAGGGATTCCACGGGGGTACTTAATTATTCAACAATTGCTGTATATTTGATGTAGTTATTCCTTTGTCACAATGAAACCCCAACAGAATAACTAACTGAGAAACTCAGTGCTGAAGTTCTGGCTATGACCCTGCAAACTAATTTTCAAGTTTTATGATGGCCCCTCATTTACTGAGTTTGACACCCCTTCTCTAAGAGACAAGAACTATAATACTTGGGCGACAGTTGCCGCTGAATAAGGATTACCTTTTCTCCAGGAATGCCTTTCCCTGGGTCTCCCTCTAGGCCCCGCAGACCTGGCAACCCCATCTCTCCCTAGTTTAAATAGCAGATCAAATGGCATCAAACAAAAAAACATATTATAGTAAATCACAAAATTGTCTTTGATGCGTGTGTGTGTTCTGAACATTGAAATTAACTCGAGGTAAGTTAATGATCAGATAAAATTGTGAGCTGATATGGTGAGGCATTTTTAAACATGTATCACTAACTAAAGAGCAGCATACTCCCACTTCTGGTGTAGGTAAGTTAAAGTTAAAAGACGAAATAAAGCAGCTGAAACACTACTTTGTTTCTAAAATGTCTTAAGTTAATACAAGTCTCTCAGAGAGCGGCAGTTTTGCTGTTGTTGTGATTGTTGTTATGTCTCTAACAGTTTACTTGATAGGTATATTCAAAATCGACATTTAATTTCAGATCGGACCTTGTAATTTTACAAAATGTGACCTTTGACCTCCAGTCACAGACTCACCTTAGACCCAACAGCTCCATCTTCACCAGGAATGCCAGGTATCCCAGGTGAACCATCAGGCCCCGACTCTCCCTGGGAAAGCCAAAATGTATTTAAAAGTTCTCGGTCTCACTGTTCATTCTATCGAACTTGCTTTTATTTAGTTTATTTATTTGGTTGTCTTACCTTTGGTCCTGACTCACCAACACCCCTCCCTCCTTGAAGTCCAGGCTCTCCAGGGAAACCCTGGTCACCCTAGGAAGTAACCATCAAATCACTGATAAAAAGCCAGAGTGCATAAGGTGTTTTTAGTAGAGCCTGACCGATACGCAATTTTTGGGGGTGGTGCCAATGCCGATATTACAGTGTCAATTTTAAAGGTTGACTTTACTTTTAAAAAGTCAGGCAACTGATTACCTTAAAATTACCAAGTACAGTGTAATATTGAATCTAAGTTGTATGAGCTAAAAAGTTTTTACCACTTAAAATTCTTAAAATTCACAAATTAAAAATTCTGATATCAATATATCAGCAGATACTCACACATTATTTGCAGTGATTACTCATATGTGGTTATCAAACACTTAACAGTAATGATAACGGCCAACCGATATATCAGTTGGGCGCTGGTTTTTAGTGCTCATACTGTACAGTGTCACATATATTTAATTACTTAAGCATTTAAAAGACTTAGAAAAAGAAAGCTGTATACGTTTTAAATATACTGTATGCTGTGTTGATCCCACAAGGTGAAGAAGTTTTGCAGGGGAAAAAACACTTAGACAACACTGGAATATTATAGCTTTCCTATAGACAATGTAAAAGCCACAGGGTAAACTCTCTTCTGATACCTTGCTATTTACCTTTGGTCCGACTATACCAAGTCCAGGAGGTCCTCTCGGCCCAGAAGGCCCAACAGGCCCTTGTTCACCCTGAAAAGCCACAGAGAAACTTCATGGTATAAAAAGTAGTTACAACAATAAGGGAAAAACATTGGAAAGAAGATTCCTAACATTTTCATTAGCCTTGCCTTTTCTCCTTGGATGCCCGCCCCTGGAAACCCCACCAAACCCGGCAACCCAGAGGCTCCTGTGTTTCCCTGGTGGTCAGACAGGTGAGAGGTCAGATCGGTCATAACATCACAGGTTTCCACTATACATGTGTCAGTGTTCCCTATCATGTTTAATCGTACCTTATCACCTTTGTACCCGACTCCTGTAGGTCCACGGCTGCCCTTGGGACCCTCGTACCCCCTGTCACCCTGTAAGAGACACGCCAGGAAGGTTGACCATAATCAAACAAAGATATTTTGTCTTTTTTTAAATTCATAATTTACATGTTAAGGGCTGGTAGTAGCTTTTGAATGCCTTTCACATAAATTCTGATCGGGTAAATCTGGTTTCTGATTTTCTGAACCACTACATGCAAATTATTAATTATAAATAGAGCAGGACTTTCAAATGTGTATTTATTGTGTCCCTTTGTTTGGAAGAGGTTTGTGATTGTTTTGGAAATGTTAATCCCCGTACATCACGTAAGAATTCTGGTTGAAATCTTTCCAAACTAAAATGATCAATAGAATGAGAGGGAAAACAGCTTTGATGTAATGACATCTATGTATTGTGTTGCAAAGCATCTTTAGCATGCTAACCAGCCAGCCCCATCCTATCACAGCACTTTGAGCTCCCAGCCCGGACTGCTAGCTGTATGCCTAACTGAGAGCAGTAACAGTTGGCAGCATTTAGCTGTGTCTTTAATATAATGCCCCCTATTTGTTTTGAGTGTGTCTTCAACAGGTAGACAATTCTTAAATATACCTCACCTTTAAATAAATGATATATAAAAGGCTACATGCATGTTGTAGTGAACCAACTTGTCCTGGAACTTACCTTGGGCCCTTGGAGACCCTCACCTGGAAACCCTGGAGATCCTTGCATACCTGGTGGCCCTGCTGGACCCTAAAAATTAAATGAACAGATATTATATGAGATAAGTGACTGTATACCGAAAGTACTAAAACATTCCATAAAGGCTAGCTGTATTGTTGACAGTAACTTGTGTTTTACCCTGCATTTGTTGTGTAAGACATTATTTAAACCTGTAGTGAAATTTCAGCACCCACTTGACCCAGACAATATGTGCGCTAATGCTTTTAGCTTAACGAACATTTCGGCTTTAATAAGGGTGTAAATAGTACATTAAAATCAATTTGGAACCTTAGACCCGGAATAGCTGGAAGCAGGAGCTGTATGGAGCAGTTTTATGTTTTTTATCATTTTTATTTCAAACCAGCTACCTCAGTTGTTTAGGAGAATGTTTTGCCATAGATAAATAAAAATGGATCCCTGTTTTTCTTTAACTGAAACATTTCAGAGCTATGAAGTGTTCAGCAGTGGTAATTCTTCAGCTAGATATACACTTTGAATATTCAAATGACTCGTTGTTTCTATTTTTCTTATCAATCAAAGAAAATAGCAGTGATATGTAAGTTTCACATTTTTAGCACTCTAGTGCAATGGATTTGACAGGACGTTAGAGTAAGGGTTGTGTTTAAAGCTTTGTTATTGGTCACCACAGATTGCTATCCACGTGTATTTATTTAACACCTACAGACAAATGCAGACATGTAGCTGATTAAAAAGGGGGGGGGGGGGGGGGGGGGGCAATAATGTGTCTGTTCCACAACAGAAAAAAAAAAATCACAGGTGCATACTGAAATTCACTTACAATATCTGAACCAATTGCTCTCTAGCACTGATTGAACATCACCATGGTTGATGGTATTGGTAAGAATATATTAGCTATAAGAGCAGTCAGTGTAACACCATAACAGTACTGTTACACATACCCAGCCTAGTTGGGAACAATTATTCTTTTACATTCATTAAACTATCATTGGTAAATTTATTTTATAATACAGTTCATGGTGTTAGATGTGATGCCTAATCTAACCGGTGTTCCTGGTTCGCCCCTTCCCATTGGTCCAGGAGGACCTGGTCTTCCATGGTTCCCCTTGTCACCCTGAAAAAATAATTTTACAGATTAGAGACAGAGAAGTACACAGGACATGCAATCAATAAATGCTATTTTGAATTAAAATAATACTATTAAAATGTAGGTAATATTAAACCTAAATGTACCTTTGGTCCAGGGAACCCAACGCCGTTATCTCCTGGTGGTCCAGGTACACCCCTCAGTCCTCGGTCACCCTTTTAGAGGAAAGAAAAAGAAGTTAACAAACATGCCAGCAGCTTCAACCTGTCAACATACTGATTAACTTGATGTATTTTAAACTTTATGGCCACAATTCTTACCTTAGATCCAGATTGCCCCTCTGGACCCTGGTCTCCAGGTCCTCCCCTGGCTCCCTGAGACAGGAACAGAACAGGAAAGGACAGATAAATACACAGGAATCCAGGGGGAGCAAAAGTGAGGGAACACATCAAAAATCCACAGTGCCTGGAGCACATTGGACAACACCTGGGGGCTAGCAGCTAAAACTTGCAGTGGTTGATATTTGCACCAGGAGAAGCAGCAATTATGTAAGGCGGCGTGTTACTTCAGCATGAAATCATGAGGTCATCAATATTATGATTCAGCTTTTCCTTTTTCAACAGAACTGCATGAAAGTTAAAGTAATATGGCTGGGAAATGAATGATTTACAGTAACAGGAAGAAAAAAACTGCGTGTGCACCACTTGTCTGAGCAGCTGACTTTATCTGCAGTGGTTCCGGGACAAAATATTATAGCGCAAAAGCCGAAAAAGTTTTCTTTTTCCTTGTTTGTTATTTTAGTTATATAAATGTATTTTCGCATGCTGTTCAATTACTGCTAGACCATCCTGCCAAGTGCGTGCATTATTGGAAATGTTCGGATTACACAAGTTGAAAGCAATCCCATGCAACACAAGACAAAACCAAAAACCATTGGCTAATATTTTCCGTATTTCCGCAAATGTGGAGGTGCCCTTGGAGTGGAGGGAAATTAGAGGGAAATTTTGGTGAAGCGATGATAATATCTAGTCCCCGTTGAGTCCGCTTTGAATGCTCCATAGATCGTGTCATTTCCCAAACTGAATAAATACTGCACATACAAACACACAAAAATCCTGAAAAAAAAATAAAATTCCACGGACAGATTTAGGCAGGGTACTACGTATCTACAATGTATTGACTTCACAGTGTTGAAAAGTCCAAACGTTGAAATGTATAGGAAAACTATCGATGTAATCATCTCTAAAATTCTCAACATGTTTTCAGCTCATGAAATATTCTGCTTCAGTATTCTTTATTATTATCTTGGGAGGTGAGAGAGCCCAAACATATCATTAGCATTACAGTGCAATCTTTTTGTTCTTGCTGAATGGGCACTGGCCCTCCCAACTGACTCTCCCAGCCCCACCTCACTCATCTGGCGGCAGTGGGGCTGTTGAATCAATGACCGATTTTTATCCTGCATTTTGTCGTTCACTGATACAAAGAGCAACAGACAGATCTGGAGAGGGAGAGCCACTTTGCGAGTTCTCTAAACTCCGATCAAACTATCTAAACTTGGTAGTGCTGATAAAATATCAACCAAGAATCTGTCAGTGATCTGCCTCTTCATCCCCCAACATGTGAGGAGCATTTTGAGTGTAGTGCTTAGCTAATATAGAGAGAGCTTTTGATTCTGTCCTTGTCATGATCGTATCTATGAAGATCAACTCAAAAGAGCTCCTGATGTATATAAAGAAATTAACACAATGTAGATCCCACAAGTTACAGTGTGGTTGTGAGGCAAGGAAGGCTCTAGGAGGTAGACAGTTAGCCACAGCAAACTTCAAACTAGTATAATCCCAAAGAAAATGAATATTTGCATAAAATAAATGAAAATATATATATAAAAAAGATTTGATTAAATGGGACAAAACATGCATAAATTATATCATGTCATAATTTGACATTGTTATGTAAAACTTTAATGACAGTGATATTGTTGGACTGGTGGATAATACTGTGATACAGCCTGCTCTCACTCCCAACTCATCCAATACAGCAGCGTGGGCAGTTTCCATGTGCTTCTAAGTCTATGCTGTGTGGCTTTATTAAGTGAACGTACATAAATGATGTAACTTAACATCACTTGCGCTACATGACATGAGTTACTTATGTTCAGAGACTGGAGGAAATTATTTTGACCCAGTATGATCCTTTCATACTTCCCTGAACCTAACCAGGTTGTTTTGGTTTCTAAACCTAACCAAACCACAATGCATGAATTATTTGTCAGCAAACTTTATTTGGAAAGTGTAACCAGATGTTGCATATCAAATATTATTGCCAACTTGAGTGCGGAGCCCCTCACATGCAAAAACTGACTCTAGACGGGTGGGTAGAGCGTCACAGTTTGAAGCCAAAGGCCACTGAACAGGCTGCTGTATTTGACAAGTTGGGAGTGAGAATGTGTTGGATAGACTGTGATCACAGGTTTAAGAATACATTTTTGACAGTGTGCGTAGGTACATTTCATGGGAACTGGAGACAGATCAGGACGTAGAACCTAATGGGACTCTGACGATGACTGCTGTCATTCAGCTGATGCTGAAGGGGGCAGCGAGCATTTAAGGAGAAAGGGAATGGATAACATGTGCCCAAATCCTAATCCTCTGGGACAACGTCTGCTCAAAGACTACAACCAAACATTGCAAGCTTGGATTCCCCGCTTAGAAAGGCAACATTAGGAGCGGGATAAGACCTAATCCACAGCTCACATTCCACAAGTGCAGAGCAGGAGATGGACTCAGAGTGTGTGGTTTCCACCGCAGCACTGATTGTTTCAGTGCGGATGTGGAGGGACAAAGGAATCTTTCAATTTGACCACACACCCATTCAAGGGTATAAAGAGCCCTTTTCATTTTTGTACATTAAAACCTGTCTTTATCACAGGTGGACTATGTAATGGTAATATTACGCTCTTAATCGAAACATTTACATTTAAGGTTGCCTGCTACAGGACATATGTTATCAGTGAACCAGTCAATCTGAGAGTCCATTCTGCTAGGTTGAACAAAAACTAACCACACACTTGGACAGGCCAATATTTTGAGAAACGCACTTAATCAATGTCTTTCTGATAGTAAAAGTGAAATAATTCGTAACAGCCTCAAGTCTCTCTGTCAAGTACAGAGCTGGAGTCAAGATGTAGTTAGTAGTTGGCCTAGCTTAGCATAAAGACTGTAGGCAGGGGGAAAAAGCTAGTCTGGCCCTGTACAAAAACATTACACCTGCCAAAACCTTTGAAGCACACTGATTTACACATGGAATCTTGTTTGTTTAACCTGGAGACAAAGAGAAATGTAAAAATGACTTTTTGTGGTTTTAGGTGGACATACATGCCGGAACAATTTCTTGGCATCAACAATTGATCTGTCAACTCAGTCCTTCTGAAATGTTCTGTATCTCTGCTTATAGCACACATTGCCAGTTATTGTCGTTAGTGATATCGCTGTATTGGTGTTGTTCTTGGAACATCATAATTAATGTTGTTCAAGCATAGGGTTTGGTATTGTTGGAATTTTACAGATTTGGATTCAGAATTTGGTTCTGCATAGCGATTGTGGTTCTTATTATTACCAGAGATTAAATTGGGCCGGAGCCCTCCGGAGCTCAGCTCCGCCTCCTCACCTCGTCAGTACAGCCAGCAGGAGCTGAGCTCCCTCTGCTTCAGTGTTTCATTGTAATCATGGGTGTAACTACCATTATATAACTTTGTAAAATCATTAATTTGGATCCCCATCAAAACATCAGCCTGTTCACTCAGCGCTGTTTTCAGAGCGCTGTGTCAGAGCTTCATTACTGAATCCGTTCCGCTCATTTATTGAGATAAAACCTGAACCAATGAAACTCCAGTCCATGTTTTCACTGCTACCGGCATCTTCTCGCATACCACGCAAGTGCACGCGCACACACGGTGCTGCTGACGCACAGAAGGTGGATGAAGTAAATGTCACAGTAAAATGTTAACTTTGTTAATTTACTGAAACTAAATGTCTGTATTTTTCACCTTTTTGTTTCTGTGATGAAGTCTCTACATAGCTAATGCTACGTTAGCAAATTGTGAAAAGATGAGAAGGGCGAGTAGTTTTCATTTGATTAACCGCCCTCCTCATTAGCTAAACGTAGACGAGCTAATGCTAAGTTAGCGTTTCCCATTAATCAAGTCATTCAGCCACAGTCTCTCACAGAAAAAAAAAAAAAGTTACATCGCGACCCCCCCACCGCCGCTGCTGCCGTTGATAAAATATGTATTACGCTGATGGTGCAAGGTAAAAAAAAATAATATTTTGAGAGATAATGGCCGCTGAGTGAAGAAGGGCTCCCCCTCCTTACAAAAGCCAATTTAACCACTGATTATTACCAAATTTCGACTCCAATATTGGGGGGGACAAACTTCACAGTTTTGTCTTTGGTTATCATTCCTTTTTAATTCCAAAGAGAACGGTGTGACACGGCTTGCTGTCCCTGGTACTATTGCAGGTGCTTGCAGTGGTAAGGTGCTGGATGAGGTCGATGCACTTGGCTTGAAGATGTCAACGAGTTACAACTGTCCATACCGATGCCTTGCTGCCTAAATATTTGTCAGATTTGACATGCAACCTGACTTGTCGTGTTTTTCCTTAACAAAGTGAAGCTACACTGTTGACTGTTTTCCGCGGCCGCTCTCCTGCACTGTCACTGCTGCTGTGACATGCTAGGCATGCACGCTAGCTCTCCAGCTTGCTGTTGTGTTGATGAGTGACGTAACGGGTCGTGACTCCTGGCAGATGAAAAAAGTCCTGAAAGGCAGCCAGACAAGCTGCGGCTTCGCAGAAATGTGTAGCCTTTTCTTTGCACTAATTCATATGTCACGTTCTGGAAATCGAAAAGTCGAGCAGACTTTTTTTTTTTTTCATCGGTAAACTGTACTTGCCATTAAATACTCGGTGCTAACCACATCCTGACTCTGGCTCTGTACACACAGACAGGAGATTTTCAAGCATATTTGAAAATGTTGAACGTACCCTGTAATCTACATTCAGTTAAATGATATAAGTCTGTTTTAAAAAAAAAAAAATCATTTAAATATTTAAGATAACATGTTATGAGATACAGGTGGTCATGTATGGAGTCACAGCAATATCAGACAATGGAGTAACAATACAAAGTTACATGCTGGTTACACTTTGTATCTTCCGACTGCTCTGTATTCCAGATGCTTATCTGGTTTTTCTTTCAATTCCTACATTTCAAGGAACTCCATATAAATGTTAGCCAAGGTTCTGTGTTGCCAAAACTGACAGTTGCCTGTCATAACTTTGACATGAAATGTAAATTATTTGAGCTATTATTTGAATTTGAATCATATACTTCATGATTTTGGCTCCACATTTGTGAAACACTGTACATGTTGATGTGACTGGTCACCAGAATTGACTCACTGATCTGATCTTTGTTACTTGGTTACGTATAACAGAATATCAGTGTACTTCACCTGCTCCCCTCTGGGTCCTCTGGGGCCAGGAGGTCCCTCTGTACCCTAAAGAAAATCATCAGTATAATGTTACTTTATACACACAGTACTTGGCCACAGCAAAAAAGTCATCATGGAAATTTAATAAATAACAAAATTATGAAACCTACTTGTTCTCCCTTTTTACCAGCGGCACCACATTCACCCTGTTCTCCCTAGAAAATACAACCAAGATACAGTTAAGTGAAGCCCATAGAATGTTTCTTATCTGACTGCAGGCAACTTCTGTAAATAAAAACCCTTTAAAAATGCATAAAAGTTAACATTTATAATATTCATGTGCTAAAGAATTTGCCTTTACCAAATCTTTCCTTTATATTTCTCTACCTGCATTTTGGTAGTGGTGACTCATCCCAAAATAACACTCTTATCTAAAAATTTCTCATATCAAAAAATATCCATTATACATACCTTTTCCCCTTTGCTCCCAGGTCGACCCTATAGAAAGGGAGAATTTACATTAAACAGTTAGATGACAGTCCACCAATCATCAAGTCACTTCAGTGGTCCACCGACCAACTAACATCAAAATACTAAAAAATGCTATGAAACCATATAGACCAATATGTTGGTAATTGTATCATATACACAAAGTATTGGATGCAATCCATTTCTTTAGACTCATGGTGAGCAAAAACAATCTTGGGTGTTCCAGACCCTTTCAACATCCAGTCTTTAGCTTCTGCTTTGACACCTAAAATACTTGCAGCGAAACAACCGTCAGGCTAACTATGTAGCTTTTGAATAAAAACACTCGCTTTGCTTCAAATCATTATGCTAAGCCAAGTAAATTTTCTCTTGGCTCCTTTACGTACTGCAAAGATGATAGATTCATGTTTTTTCACAATTTTTTTTCTTTCATCATCTTTTGCCTCGTAAATTGGTAAACCATTACTAGCTAGGTGGCATTATTTTAATTTTCTACAAGGAATGTTTAACTGGTTATGAAACAGTCTCAGTTTAATACTAATGCCTGTATATGACATACATATGCCAACGAGACCATCAGCAAGTATATCTGTGTTACCCACACATTAATTTATTTGTGGCGATCATCGAGATCAAGTCCTCACAAAGAGCGCCAGGCCTTCAAGCAAGTTTTTGTAATGGCTATGCCGTGTGATTACATCGTCATGTGATGCACGGGGGACTTTTTCCCAAAATTCAACATTGTGAAAGACGCATCTGTAAAATAGTAATAAAAGCCTCACAGCCACCCCGAAATGCTTTGTTTTACTGTCAAAATTGCAATTGCAATTAAGCAATTCGGTCTAGAAAATCTAGAAAAGCCACCGGATTAAATGATTTTATCCTCATTCAAGGTAGCGCTACGCTTAACCAGAAGTTAGCCAACTCAGTCGGCTGAAGCCTCGAGTGCGCATGCTCTATGGCACCCCAGCTGGACACCCATCGCCACAATTAAAGTCTGATTCTGTGGGAAACACTGTATATTATTTTATACTTCTATACAGTCATATATCTACTCTTAATGCATGTCACCAAGACAGATTGTGACTTTCCATTGTCAGATAAGTCATAAAACTAAAATCATTTTTCATGATGCTGTTTTCAGGGTGAATGAAGGTGCCTCGCAGAGGAAAGAAGCTGCTCTGTAGTGTGGTGATCCAGCAGGAAACAGAGTTAACTTTGTTTCACCCCCGTCATCTTTTGTTGCGGCTGCCAGAATCAGCAAAGTTCCTCATAGTAGCTTTAACATTGCAGTGTTTTTAAAGGTAAAACTGTATTTTTCCCTCCCGCCATGCTTCTCAGAATAGAATATAACAATATATCATATTGCACAAGAAGGCTGAGAAAAATAAAGTGATGATTACACCAAGGCCCTCCATTCCTGGACGTCCATTAATGCCAGGTTCCCCCTAAAGTGACAGAGACCAGACAAAACAGCACATCAAACAACACTTCATAGATTCATTCTGTTACCAGCACAGGATTACGGAGACAATGTGGACTTACACGAGATCCCTTTGGACCTTGAAATCCATCAGACCCCGGCTCGCCTGGTTTCCCCTAGATGAAAGTAAAGGCAGAGATTGTGCCAAATGAAAATATTTGGGCCCCCTTTCAGTTTGGACTCTGTATGTATAGGCATACGTGAGGAAGGTCATTCTCAGTGTGACCTGTCTGTAACCCCTGTCCAACATAAACCTCCAACTCAGTGCAGCAGGTTCTCAGATCAGTGCAGACCGTGTGTTTGCTCAGGTTTAATCTGCCATCCTTGACCTTTGCTTCTCTTCAGCACTGCGACCAGTCAAACAGCCCTTTCAGCTGGCCCACCTGCTACACTTGCATTGTGGGAAACATTTCCTGCTCTTTCACATCTGTTCCCTGTAGTGCTTTGAATGCAGGCCAGGCGCACCTGCTGGTGTAGGCCACCAGCCCAGGTGCTGAGATGGGGAGAATCCCCAGCTATTCAGGAATAACAAGCCAATGTGTGAGGCTTACTGGAGCTATGTGTGGCTGTGGAAGAGACTGTTGACCTGTAAACTGGTGCAGAAATAGTGTCACATTACCCAAAAGTCTGCAAAAACTTTGATCAGAAAGTTTAGAAAAGTTTACTTTCTCTTGGTGAATGGATCAGTTAGTCAGCTAGCAGCATGGCCCAAGGATGGTGAGACTGGTCGGTTGGTCTGTCCACCTGCATACGACTTTGAAGCAAAACAACTACTAGCAAGGTCTTCAATGACATTTAGTACGACACAGTTTGACAAAACAATCCTGAATCACCTCCAAAATCTCTATGATCAGTGCATGGATTTCCCTTTTATGTTGGCTTACTTCCGATAGATGGTTCAATTACGGCGTGACCAGTTAATGCTACTGGGCTGTTAGGTGATTGATTGGCTAAACTTCTGGTTATAGCTAATCATTGGTATGATCATCTATTGCGATATTAGTAAATTTAGGTCAACAAGATATTTGCTATGGAGGTGTCGCTAATAACAGACTGACAATAACCATGATATTCAAAAAATGAAATATTGATATTGTGTTTATAATAAATCTGATTACATCATGTAAATAATTCAGTCTCTAAACTCTTCAGTTGTTTTTGTTTCTTTGTGTTCTCACTTTGTTGTATTTGGTAGCGGTAATGCAACTTAACACTGGTTGCCAACCACCATACAATGGAAAAAGAAGAAGAAAATGCCGCAGAAAGAGTTAACGGTTTGCTAGCTAGTGTCTGACATGGATCTGGTGTGCAGCTGCTACTCAGTGATTTACTACTGCTGTACAAAATATCGTCGAAGTGACAGACATTCCCTGGATGGTTACAAAGACTCTATCACCTCCTCCCCACACTCCAAATGATAACGAATGTTCTTCATGTAACAAAAACAGACAAAACACACAATAAACAAAGTTGAGACACAAATTCTATATATATTGAGATAATGTAGCTATGGTGAATTCTTCTGGCCACAATAATCATCCAGTGAAAATCTGATACTGTCACAGTCCTAAATCATAATGTTGGTAATTGCTGGTAATTTTATTTTCCAGACCATAATGACACCTACTGTTGTGCCACCATTGGGTCAAAAATTCCTGATTGTGATTTATCAATCCATCCAGTGGTGAGCACCAGAGGGGTGAAAGTTACACTTGAGTGACACAAGTAACACAATTAATTATATATATATCAGATGAAAGCCCTTTATATATGTTGATCATGTTCATTTTGTTTTTTTTCTCTTTTTCTACAAACCATCACACATGTATTTTTATTTGTGTGTATGTATAGGTTTAAGTGTATATGTATGTGTACATATGTGCAAAGATGGTTGCACCTTCATTTTGTCAACACCCCATAATATACATAAATAAAAAATTGTTCACAAAAAACAAAACAATAAAAAAGATGAAAGCTTGTGATCAGGTCTGTCTACTGACAAAATGGCTAATTTACCAGCCTATCAACCATACCCGCCTACCCATCTACCAGCTGGCATACCCACAGATGTTCCTATCAGCCAACCTACCAAACTAGCTACCTACCTACTGACCAACAGACTTATGTATCCATCCAACCATCCATCCATCCATTGGCCAGTAGAGATTCTTAAGTCATCCACATACATACATAAATTAGCAAACATTGTCTGCTCTGGTTGGCTCGTTCACTGGAAATTAACAACAAAATTGCAGATTATATTGATGTGCACAAAGAAATGAGTCTACCACTGATTGTTACACATGTTTACACAGGAAGACTGGTTAAGAAGTAGTATAGGATGGTTTCAAATACACTGCAAAAAAAACAACTCACTGGATTTCCGGGATGACCCCTCTCTCCTCTCTCACACAGACAGATCTTTGGCTGTGGGCACTGAAATAAAGACGGAGGAAAAGAGCAAAATACAAACCGAATAATCAACAGTGTGCTTGGGCACAAAGCAAGCAAAGAAAAGAAATGTGTGCTATTTTGCCTACTTTTTTGTCGTTATTGTCAAGGCTTACTTTGATAGTTTGGTGAATCTATCTTTAGTTTCATCACTGTCGTCTTGAAGATGTTTCATGCAATTGTAAGAGCAGTATTGGAGGACCACATAAAATACAGAAAATGATCATGAAAATAATCAATCTCATAGTACTTACCCCAGTTTTGACAATTGTGTTCTGAGTGAAAAAAGACAGCCAGAGTTAGTCATGGTCTAGTTCTGCAGAAATCATCAACACCGACCTACACAAAAACTACAGCCCCACTGATACTTGAGTTCAGGTCAATGCCCATAACGATTAAAAATTCTGGTTTTGATATAACAGCTGATACAAAGACATTTTGTCATATTGCCGCATATCTGGCAACATATATACAGATGATATGGCAAATGCCATCCAATAATATCAACCAAGCTACATATCTATCACTTTACAGGTACTCATTTATTTGGAAAGTACCCTGAGATTTCATCATAAATAAAAATGGTTTCATTCAAAAATTGTCTATAATCTTACATGTGTTTCATTGTTTATATCTCATCTGTTTTAATTGCTTCTTTTATGGTCTGCTAGTAGATTTGTAGCACTGATGCAACCCTGACACAAACATAACTCACCAGTTCACTGAAGAGCTTGTCGTCCAGGTGGCTGTCGGCGAGGCTGAGGACATGCTGCTGTGGGGGGGCACTGGCAATGGATCGTAGTTTTGCACCCATGGGATCATCCTTGGGCAGGCTCGACAACCTGATGGTGAAAACCCTGATGTTGTGCTGTTTGGCCTCAGCAGCAGCCATCACAGCACTGGGGCTGCGTGGGTGGTCATTTCCGACTGTCATCAACAGTGCCACCCTCAGGCTGCTGGGGGACGTCTCGCGGCTGAACACCTTGGTGGCGTTGGTGATGGCGTAAGAGGAGTAGGAGCCATGGCCGATGAAGGTCATGGAGGCCACCCGGCTCTGGAAGACGTCCAAGTCCTGCCAGTCTCTGAAGTTGTGCTCCACTGACACAGTGCTGCTGTACTGCAGAGCGGCCAGGCGCAGCCGCAGACGCCAGCCAGACGAGTGGAGCTGCATGAGCTTGGTGCTGAAGTGCAGGATGAAGTCCTTCTGTCGCTCAAACAGCAGAGTTTTGGCTTTCTCCGAGCTGTCTACAATGAACATGATCTCGACCGGGCAGATCAGGTCTGCACAGGAAGCAAAACACAGCGGGCTTACATTCTTATAATACATTCTTCATATAGAAAGACTTCAAGCAGTTGGTGCAGTTGTTGATTGTAACATCCATAACGGACTATAGAATATAGGGCATACTGTTGGGGTTGGCAACAGCTACAAGGAACTTTTTTGCCTCACCTTCTGTCACAAAAATCTTGATCTGGTAAGTGTACACATTTGTAATAGCGTTCTTCTTTTCTAAACACAGCTGTTTGCATGCTGCATGTTAATGAGGTAATAACATTATGTCATCATAATAATGAGTCAAAATCAGGGAGATATAAACTAGCTCAGTAAGAAGACCATCATTAAATATTAGGTTAGTTGTTCGGCTGCTGTCTGGCAAGCTATACAGCAGTTTCCCCAGCGATACCACCAGAAACCTCAATTCATCCTCAGCACTCTGCTTAAATTTCTGTAATCCCACCCGGAGACGGACATGAAAAAATACCAAATCCTCACACTAATGTGTCATTTACTTATGCAGGTCATATAGAGGCATCAGTAGAAAATTGAGACTGTTTCACAACCAGTTAAAGGTTCCCTGTAAACTTCCAAGCAGTGTAAACTCTGCTGTCAATCATACTGTTCGTATAAACTAACAAATACTCCTGACTACAATTAAGTTTTTGTTCTAATAGCATGGTTAAAGAAATTATGTATCTGAATCGCTTAGAAATCATTTAACATAACCTTATGAAGTTTTCTAACTCTTTTAAGACAAGGTGATACAGAGCATACATATATTTAATGACCGTTTAAAACACTTACTTTTGGCCTCATTAACGATGATCTGGTTGTCATCTTTTTGCCCTTTCCTCCTTCTTTTCTGGCCTCTGGTCGGGCTTGACAGTGCCAGGGTGAGGATCAAGATCTTTAGGAGCCACCACGTACTCATTTTTCAGTCCAGCTGCTAAGCCTGGAAAATATATAGAAGATTAAAGTGACATGAGAGTTAAGTCATGCTTTCGCGAGACTTAATAATGGACAGCATCAGTCACTCTGCATCTGTAATGCATCGCCTCAACCTGAGTGCGTTGAAGACTGCAATGATTTTACATGGACACTAGTGGGAGACAACAGTGCGATGGCCGCTCTCAGAGAACACCGTTGAACTCCCTCAGCTCAGCAATCTGCTCCCTGATATCACTTATAATCAAAGTGCCTGATGGCCATTATCACTATTACCCCTACCTCTATTGATTCAACATGTTCTTATCAACTACTACTATTGCTGCACTTAATACTGTATACCACTGTCAATGCAGCTGATACATCTACTGCTCCAACTAAAACAAATACTGAAATTAGTACTACTATCACTACTATCACTGCTGCTACTACTACCACTGTTAACATTACCACAACTTCTTTCCCAAGCTGCTTGTAATGATACTAAAACTAGTGTGCTGGGATTGGATGATAGGATGAGACAGTATAACTTTTCCACCATCAAAGATTTATAATCAGCCATTTAAAGGAAAAGTTCACACAAATAAGAACATTCAGTCATTATCCACTCACACTGGTGTCAGGCAATTGTGGCCAAAGTTGTCAGTCAATAGGCAGGAGTGATTTATGGCAGCATTGTATTTCATAGGATTTATTTTATTAGCCAAATACAAATAACCATTTCTTTGTGGTCACTTCCGCCTGACATTGGTTTTATGCCACTACATATAATGATATGATAAAAGATACATAGAACTTAATGAATGATTCTATTCATATCACTCACTCCTAATCTCCACTGCTACTGCAAACAGGACTGATAATGTTATCACCAAATCTACTACTAATTTCAACTATTATTACAGTCAAAACTACTACTATGGTATTATTTGTCATTTCGGCTATCGTTCTGCTGCTGCCACTAAAATATTTTCACTGCAGCATAACTACAGCTACTCCCGCTTCTGATGATAGTAGTGCAGTAGCAGTACTCACATTTGCAGCTGCAACTGGTGCCACAAAAACTATTACTGCCAGTGTAATTACAACTACTACCTGCAGACATGATAGATCTGCTATACTACTACCACCACTACTAGTACTACTACTACTACTACTACTAGAACTACTACTACTAGTAATAATAATAATAATAATAATAATAACAATAACAATAACAATAAGAAGAAGAAGAAGAAGAAGAAAGAGTCAAAGAAGAAAAAGGAAAGCCTTTCTTTAGAAAATAATAGTGAATGTTATCTCTGATATATACATTCTGAATGAAACCATTAAACTTTCATCAGTAATTAGTAATTAGTTAATTTGTAATTAGTTTCTGGATACATTTGGCCTCTGCAGCATATTTCAACTACAGCATATTCTTATTCAGTCAATTTTGCAACTGGAATATAAATTAAAATACATCACAGGACTTTTTATGACTGGCAGTTTGACTGAATATCCCTTGCCGTTGGACACGTACCTGTGTATTAACAAAATAAGAGCTCCAGTTTAATCCATCAGTGAGCTGATCAGGCGTTGCGGTGCTCTGTTTGCCGGATGGTTTCTCCACAGAGGCAGGGAAAGTAAAAAGCGCTCCAGTCAGACCTGCAGCAGCTCACAGAACACCGGTGACAAGTCACCCACATAGCAACAACTCACACTTCCTGTTACACCCTTCACAATAAAACTCAATTTGCAAAAAACAAAAAAGACATTGTGATCTTTTTTTCCGATTTTACAATTAATGCTGTCTTGTATCTATTTAATGTCATAATTGCATCATATAATTTGGAGATTTTCTCATAGGACAGATTATGTGACAAATGTTCTGCTTTTAATATGAAGGCAAAGCAACTTTTACTACTTACTGATTCTGATAAGGTGACTGGGATATCACCATTATTACCCAGAAACTAAACTAAACCAAACTGAACTATGAGCTCCAGTCAGTGACCACTAAACAAAATCAGTACTTGTTACTTGTAAGTCTATTTTAATATTTCTTCTTTCTTTTGAAGAAATCCTTGAATTTACTAGAGTTATGCACTGCTTGCATACATTTTCACTCTGCAAGTACATACAGCAGGAGAGGAAGTGATAAATCTCTTTAGAAAATAACACTTATGCAATAATGCAAAATTACTCCTTTGCATGTGATTCCCTTCCCCATCAGAATATACAGAAGAAAAAGCTAATTGTTAAAAAAGGTAAGTAGCTATTAAAGGTGCAATATGTAATAATTGGTTGACTCTTAAATTCATACTGCAAAAAAAAAGGGGGCAGTATATCACTGATAACTAGAAGAAAGGACTGTTTAGTATGTTAACTCCAGTAGACGGCTTTGACAAATCTTCAAAAGACAAATTTCATCACTTCCTGCTGACTATATAAGAAACAAAAATCTTAGATATTGCACCTTTAATGTCTAAGCAGCATGATAAATGCATTTCAAATGCTTATTTGTTAAACAAACTGTTAAATGATCTAGCCCCTTCTTATATGACAAAACTCCTGCCCAGAGACCTGAGATCTTCTGCCCTTCTCTTTAGCTGCAGTGTTGGCTGCTAAGATTGTCACTTCCTGTCACAAGAAAAAAGAAGTTAAGTAAGAAGAAGAAGAAAAATACTTGTACAATATTTTTTTGTTCAACTTAAGGAACATACTGACTCAACCCGCCCACTTTCAGTAAAACTACAGGGGCTGTTGTCAGCATGTCAGTGTTGTTGTAACTATCTTCCACTGGGAAGAAAAATGAAATGTGAGCAATATACCGCTCAAGGGCCACCAGGTTGAAAACAAAATGAAAATGCATACTAAAAATGACTTATGGGGTGAGGAAGGCTGAACATGGAGGTAGAAGTAAGGAAGTGTCTCAGGTTGGACTGAAATATGGTTCATACAAGGAGGGCAAGGGGGAGAGTAAAAGGGAAATCTCAGATGTGTTAAACCTAATCTTGACGGAGTAGTATGCTCAGTGGCAGCCTGAGGATGTTGAGGAGCCGAAGGAAAACTCTACCCGTCGGTTGTGAGAAACTTCTATTAGCTGCTCCCATAATTCAAACAGACAGGCTCAGATAAGGCCTCATGCCCGGTTCCTTATATAAATCACTGATACGTCTGACACATGCCACTGCTCACCCCGCAAAAAGCAAGCCAATCATTTAGTAAATATTACCTGGAGTCTTGGAGAAAACATTCCTTCAAACAACCTCTCTTCATACAGCCCATCAGTCTGCTGCAGCGGACCTCATCCATACTTTCTACATGATAAGTGTCCATTTTCTATTCTGACAGATTAAAAGGTTGATAGGCTAAGGTGGGTTTACAACCATGATTGGTTAATTGTGACTTTAAAGCTATAATAGGACATCTGGTTAAATACTTATTTTGGTAGGGAAAGAACTTGAAACTAAATGTAAACTATTCGCCAAAGATGTTTTGCCTGGTAAATATGTTTTTGTCAGATTCCTCATCAATTACTGTAATACACACTCAACATGCAGTTGCTGTTTGAAAGGCTTCCTCTGCAAACAAATAGAAATGTTTCACCTAAAGCTGGATGAATAGATTTTTTTGGTCTCTAGAACACAGCGGAACAAGATGTACACACAGCAATCACATATCATTAGCATGTTATAAACTTATTATGACTAACATGTTAGCAAACAGTTGATTACTTTTATATTATCATACTGTTTCAAATCAATGAAAACAGTAAAACCTATTTTAACTCTACTTGACTTTTATCTGCACATTTGCACATTATAAAGTTAATTCATGATCAAAATGGATTAATGTGAAGACATTTTTTACGCTAAGTAATGCCTGTAGATACAATGTAACATGTCTGTATAAGAAAGTCTAAAAATGACAAAATCTTTGTTATATATTTTGTTGAGTAGTATACTCACATTATTCTAAATGTGTTCAACAATGTTCAAACAGAGAAATCCACAAATATACTCAAGGTAACAGTTGGTTTTATTTGGTCGGTATTAACTTCTAGGAGAGAGCCCGAGAGTGAGGAAGGAAGTCAGCAAATGTAACTGAACGTAACATGAAGAAGTCGATCACATACGTAGACTTTCCTCAGCTATGGTGGTTGGTTAAAAATGAAGGCAACGATTTCCCATTATACAGCCCAGTCTCACACCAACTTATCTAACAGACCCATTGATCTGCTAAAGGACAGTGTGACGGTTTGCCTTGCATGGGCCCTAAAGTTACGTATGTTCATGAAGGTATTGGAGGGATATTGTGGTGGATCAGATGGTTCATGGGACTTTTTACGAAGGTAACCAGGGTTTGGGGCTTGTGTGAACCCAAAAGTGAACACTCACATTACTTTGAGGGGAAATGATGATCTTTTGTTAAACCTTACCTAGTAGTTTTGGTACCTTTTATTTTGAAAATGTAACTGGAGTTGTATGTTTGTTATGGCTATGTGGACCCTAGTGTCAGCCTTTGTTGTTTTCATGGTGAGGTAAGGCCAAATGTGACAGTGACATCGTCCATTACATAGTTTTGCGTGATACAGGGTACATCATCGCACACTGTTTGTCTTCCATTTTGAGTTAAAGACCTCTAGTGGCAGACAATGCAAACTGTGGTTTCAAATGTATTTTCACTCCACTTACTGGCTTTTTCACCGCGTGTAACACGCAAGTTCGTTGGTGGTGACTAGACTACTGTTTATGAAAGAGACAGCAGGATGGAGACGGATGATTTCTTGGGCAGTGTATTTAATATTCCTCCATAACTTCATCCCAACAACAACAACAACAACAACATACTTCCCCCTCTCTCACACACACAACGCCAAAATAAACGTTTCAAAATCATTTTGATGGTAGAGTGTCTTGTAATAAGATGAATGGCGTCCAACCCCATAACACTTGTATATGTACTATGTAATTTCAGTGAGAGGGTAGTTCCTAATGCCATTGTTGATTCTCCTGAAAAAAGGCTTGTCTGACACTAAATCACCACTGTGACAAAAAAAAGGATGCTGTCATTGTCCTCTTTTCACCTATCAAAATTGATTCTTCTAAAAGCTTGGTAAATGTGTGAAACATGTCATGCATATATTGTGATTACAGAGTGTGTGGAGACAGCAGACCTGAGTGCTTGATGCTGCTGGCTGTATGGGAAGAGACGGGTGGTGATGCTGTGGCACACTGTCTGCAGACAGCTCTGTGCTAAGACAACACAGCCAGGCGGCAACAACATCAATACCAGACTGGCAGTTTAGAGGGCACTTCCTGCCACAGGTCAACATATTTTGATAAGACCATCGGGCCTGTTACAGCACATAGCTGCACGCCCAGACACGTTTTTGGACAGTGGCATGGCCATGTGAAACGCTGCTAGTGATGGTAATGGGAAATCTCCCACTTGTACATGAGTAATAATAAGTAAAAAAACAAAGGAAATTATTCAGCTACTATTCAGAGATGAACCATAGAAGCCCATTTCTACCGATGTGATGGGAGAAAATATTCTGTAAGTCATTATATTGAGAAATATTCGCATTACTTTTGGAAAGTTTCTCATTATTTGTGATATTGATACATTATTTTTGAGACATTATTGTGAAATACTAAGTCATTTTGAGATACTCTGTCATAATTTTGAGATGCTTAAGTCATTATTTTAAGTAGCATGTCATATTGAGAGATTTTTCTCATTATTTTAAGTAAGTCATTATCTTAGGATAATTAAGTCTTTATTTTGAGATATGTAAGTCATTATGTTCAGATGAATAAGTCACTGTTTTTTAGATATGCTTTTGGGTTTTTCCCTTTCCTTTATTGTCTGACATCATTTTTATGCATGCGAAAGGTCTGCAAAGTGAAAAAGCCCAAGATCCACGCTAAAGGGAGTTACTCTCTCCCATAGAAATCACGGCTTCTACACTGCTTCAAAAGCCTGGTTTGGAGTTGAGCCTTACTTCCATAACGTATGTGCATCACTCTGTAACAGGCATTATATAAACATATATTTTTGAATATATTTATTATGAAATATATGCACTACTGTCAGTCAGCAGACAAACAGTTGCTACTGCTGAAGAATGTTATTTAAGATCACACTACCATGCCTCTGATTGGCTACATCCTGCAAATGTTTTAATTCGCAAGTGCAACTTGCAACAATAAAAGTATGAACCTGAAAATGCTATCAAAATGCTATAATTGTTTAAAGATATTTTAAGATACTTAAGTTATTATTTTGAGATAAGTAAGTCATAATTTTGAGTTAAGTAGGTTATTATTTTGAGATGAGTAGGTAAAACATATAGACACTTCTATGATTTTGAGCAAAGTGAGTCATTATTTTGAGATGAGTGAGTCATTATAAGGAGAAATATTTTATTATTTTAAGATAAGAAAGTCTTTACATATAGATACTATCGTTATTTTTAGTTAAGTGTGTCATTATTTTGAGACAAGTTAATCATTATTTTGATTTAAGTGAGTCATTTCATTTAGATATTGTTTCATTTTGAGGTAAGAAAGTCACCATTAATGATGACTGGTTATTTCTAACCTTTGTGGTTGATACAAATTAAACCAACATTGGTCCAAATTTTATCACATCATTGCCCAATCTGCTTATCCATCATTCCAAGTTTATTTACCCCTTCCAATCATGTCTGTTTCTTTTGCACCTGCCTGCTGTTCTACAAAGATAAATCTAAGCTAAGCCACTTTTTTTTTTCTTCAATACAATCAGTTATATTTTCTCAAATATGTTGCGCTTGGGTTATGGGTGTTAACCATCTGTCATACAAGTTAAGGGCTTTATTTACTACTATGAGGCTGCCCCGTCGTTTGGGGACTATGCTCTTGGTTTCCTTGGAGAGGGGCGGTCCCTCATGATTTACTGTGTGTTTTTTCTGTTTATACTTCATTCCTCATTTTTTAATCTCTCTCTCTCTTCTTTTTCTTACTTTCTTTTTTTGTTCTTGCTGATTCATGGTTACATATACCTCAGTTTGGCATACGTACTTAATGTGATGACATTTAATATCAGAGGCTTGGGTCACCCTATTCAGTGCAAAACATGTTCTTACATTCATGATTTTGGAATTTGGAATTTTATAGATATTTACAAACTTGCAAACTAATTACTACTTTGAAAAGAGCAGGATGACTGTTTCTAGGGTTGTCAAGGATGGAGGAGATTCTGGAGAACTCCGGATCATCGAAAGGGGACATTTCTTTAATCTACAAGTGCTCTGTTAGAACATCATAGGTAGTCTTTGAACCCATTGAAGACTGCGCGGCAAAAAGATGGGACATGAAACAAAAACTGAGCTGTTTGGCCACAGTGAGCAGCGATATGTTTTGAGGAGAGAAGGTGAGGCCTTTAACCCCATGAACACCAGGCCTACTGTCCAGCATGGTGCTGCTAGTATTATGCTGTGGGGCTGCTTTGCTGCCAGTGGATCTGCTGCTCTAAAGAATGTAAATGGAATAATGAAGAAGGAGGATTATCTTCAATAAGACCGTGCCAGGAAGTCAACAAATTTAGTTGAACTTCACAGATTGTATTGTAAGAGGAGTGGTTAAACGTTCAGCCAGAGGACTACCAGAAGCTTGTGGATGGCTAACAAAAGCAGCTAAGGTGAAAATGGCCAAGAGACATTCAACCAAATATTAGAACTGCTGTATGTGTATTTTTGATCCAGCAGATTTGAAATTGTCACATTGTCAGAAGACCTATAATAAATCAATTACTGAACCAAAACTTCATGAATGTTTTTGTGACAAAGTAGTTTGTGTTGCAGTCATTCATCACCGAAACCTGAGAGCTGTATAACTGGATGGAAACGTGTGACTACAACTTGGCACATACAAGTATCTGAATGGCTAGATACCACTTACCCTTTTTGGGGGAGGGGGATATGAATTGTATGTTTAAAATGAACCTATTGGCATTACTTCCCCTTGTCCACACCCATCCATGTTCATAGCTAACTCCAAATAATGCTGTCTGAAAGTAAACATTCCTAACGAATGGATCTTTGTCCTAAACTTTCTTGTAACAGATGCCTTGCTGTTCATTCAGAGTAGTTCTGAGACAAGTCCAAGCACCTGTGTTTGACATACAGATTCAAATAGTCTTTGGCTGAGCTGAACCCAAGGTTATTCTTTTCAAAAGGGAGCATTGTTTAAGTGCCACATGCCGCTATATATCTACAGCACTACCAGGCTGCAGAGACAGCTTTAGAGCCTGCGAATGCTCACATGAGGCGCTTGCAGGTATGAAGTCTCCTTGAACCTGCCATGCTTGGATCATTTGCCGAAGCACCCTGTGGCACTTCAGACTTTGGCGGGCCTGACAGCTCTATGCGGTCGGCCTAAAAGCCCTGATAGGCATGTGATAGATTTGCAGAGGTTGTTTTAAACATGTTGGCTCACATGAGGAGCTGCTGCATTCATGGGCAACTTCAGTATTTTCACAGTGTCCACTGTGGTATGTAAAATATGAGCTACTAAACTTCGGAGGTATGGCAATGGGTTAACCACTTAGGTTTACAAGATCCCCGACTCAGTTTTGCAGTTATTGTGGTCACTTCAGGGTTAACAGGCAGAACAGAATGGCATCATAAACATCCCAAAAAAGTGGTAAATGTCTAACCTAAGTGGTTTATGTCATTTATTTATGTAACTTACACTGTCTGACAAATGCAAACAGAAACATGCAAACACTGATGTATGAGTGTGATGATGTACTGGCTAGGTAATTGCTTACCCAAGGTACACAAGATTTTGTCCAGTCAGCGTGGACCCACCAACAGGATCAAGGGGATCATTTTATTTGACATTTTGAGGGGTGTCAGTCTGTTAACCCCACAATTAAACATGTCTCATTCTGTCTATAGAGGCATCAAGTCACTCAAAATATTTCACTAAATAGTTTTAGTTTCCCATGAAGGGCTAAATCCAAATCTTGTCCAACATTCTCAGGTGATACAATGAGTGATTTAAGATTAGAGATTGCCCTGAATACAAGCTGCACTATTCATGTTATGTTAGCAACTAGCTGGTGAACTTAGTGGAGATGGTTGGGACCGAAATATAACTAAAACGAATGTGCTGCAGGAATTATTCTTAAAACTCAGAGATAAGTGTTTTTTTTAATGGGTTTCTGGTTAAATGCCAGGAATAAGGTTTGTGTTTGACACAAACTTCAGGGATGTTCACCCTTTTTTTCAATGACATAAAATACAGCATTAAATACTCCACAATTTTAAAGCATTTACATGCAAAGTCAGTCGCTAACAAGTGGCTAAATGTAAATAGAGGTTGTCGGAGCCATGAAACATCATTTCATCACTGCACTTACTGTAGATGCAAACTCTTTTAACTCCAACTTTTAGACTGATCAATTTATTCTTACATGTGTGTGTATATAGTGTAATAAGATGCCTCAAAAACACAAACGTTTTTTGCAATAATCAAAAATAGAACCGAAAATCCCAAGGGCTTTTTGTTGAGGGGACCAGGGCGATGCTAACTTCTGAGTTAGTCAACAAAAATATGTTATCCCTGTTGCTCTTTATATTTGTTGCTTCACATCATCAATCATCTTGCTGCTGTCTTTTGTAATATGATTGTCTCCCTGCTTTTAGTTAATTCATGCTGCTGTTTTGCGCATGTCCTCCAACTCCTAATCAGCACCCAGTCTTCACAGATTCATCGTTTTCTTCAGCCTACAGTATCTGTCTCAGGGTAAAGTCAATAAAGTTAATAAAGTCGTGTCTAAGTCTAAGACTAAGTCTAAATCTAAGGAGAGTCATCAACCACCACCAGTGTCTGGACTCCATGGGATGATTCTTCTTGCTGTTGCTCAGGGCATACGCCCTTTGATCACATATCATAAGCTGTGAAATATCACATACCATCTGCTGTCAGATGTAACATATCATCTGCTGTAATATATTACGTATCATCTGCTGTGATATCTCACATATCATTTGCTGTCATATGTCACATATCATCTTTTGTGATATATTACATATCACCTGCTGTGATATATCACATACAGTATCACCTGCTGTCATATTTCATATATCATCTGCTGTAATATATCACATATAATCTACTGTCATATATCACATATCATCAGCTGTCATATATCACATACCATCTGCTGTAATATGTCACACATCATCTGCTGTGTTATATCATCTTCTGTCATATATCACACATCACCTGCTGTCATATGTCACATATCATCAGCTGTCATATATCACACATCAGATGTGATATATCACATATCACCTGCTGTCATATGTCACATATCGTCTGCTGTCATATATCACACATTGTCTGCTGTCACATATCACATATTGTCTGCTGTCATATATCACATATCATCTACTGTAATAAACATTTTCTTTACTTCATTCACTTGTCTCTCCTGACTGAACTGTCCATTAAAACAGTAGCGATAAGGTGATAATAGTGTAAACTGTTTAGTTTACAGCTTTGTGTGCTTTCCCCAGTGGCAAGAAATATGCTCATGAAATGATTAAAACAGTTTGAATATCAACTCAAAGCTGCACTTATCAACAGCTTTTTCCAGTAATGGATCAAACGGCAATGTGTATTGCTCATAGTGACCAACGTTCAGAGAATTGGACTCGCATTCATTATGTTACTAGAAACATGCATCAAAATGAATTCTAATGTCTGCTAGATGTGTAACCAGACCACTGTTTGCTAACGCAAACTTTAAAGGGCTACGTCAGTGTTGCCCAAAGTGGCAATAAATGAAACCGCTTTTCCAGTAACTGGTCAGAATTGGTATTAAAATATAATTTTAAATAATCCACATCATATA
This sequence comes from Sparus aurata, assembly GCF_900880675.1. Lineage (NCBI taxonomy): Eukaryota > Metazoa > Chordata > Actinopteri > Spariformes > Sparidae > Sparus > Sparus aurata. The sequence goes on from NC_044189.1 coordinate 18,311,494, forward strand.
TCCATGTTTGGGGCTGAAGCTAACAATCTTCTTTTTCAATGCATCACATGCTTTTGTAACTTTTTTAATGAAAAGATGAATCGTTTCATACATAAAATGTTAGAACCAGGTACAAATTAAAATGCCAGTCACAATGTCCCAGAGCCTAAGGAACAATCTTCAAATTATAGCCAGAAATATATTAGATTTTTTGATGTTAGACCAATTTCAAAATTCGACACTTTGAAGAATCTGACAATGATACGTTTTATTGGATGGTAACAGTTAAAAAAAAATAATAAATAATAATAATAATAATTTGTCGGCATCCCTTAGTGAACAAACTATGCATTGGTTGGGCTATACAAAAAATTATATGTTTTGGCCAAAGTTCAAGTGTTCAGTGATATAAAAGCATCCTCACATTAAAGAAGCAGAATTTTTCTTTGACGTTAACAACAAATAACATTTTCAAAAATTGTTGTCAATTTTTGTTGATTGACTAATCAGTCATAGTCTTTAGGTTAAAGCATATGACTGATTCCATGTTTTGTATCAGCGTTAAACACTATACAACTATTGTATTCGTGATCACAAGCTCCTTTAGAGCAAAAATAGACATCCCCTCCCAAAAAAACAACAAAAAAATTCTAATTAAAAAAGCAAAGAATTAATGAGTTTGTGTGTGTGCATGATGTGACAGAGATAAGAGTGTCAAAAAAAATGAAGACGTTTCCATGACGAAGTGTGTGAGATGGAGGCGATATTGTCTGTGGGTGGAAGCAAATGGAGCAGATGCTGCAACATTAACAGCAGTGTTTCGACTTGCTGGAACACAGCAGCTGCCTCCCTCCAGGCTATTGCTCTCCCACCCATCCACACACTGAATGTACCTCGTACTTTTACAGCAGTTGACATCGTCACCGTGCATCCTCGTGTAATTATATACGCATCCATACATTTGGTTTGCCATAAAGCTATATTTCACATTGATCTTTTCCTGCTTGATCACATATTATGTCAGGGTTATAAAGTGTTTGGCGTTTATCATTCTGCTGAAGGATGATTCTAACAAATTAAAATCCTGTCAACATATACTCAACCCCAAGGCTCTGGAAAACTTTTGGATTATGTTACATACCGATACAATCTGGAAATATTTTTGTGCTTCTTTATCTTTCTATGTTCAAATATTTTCAAAAGGAATTATTGTTAATTTTACTCCATTACATTTATCTGACAGGCATATTCAACGAGTCACCTTTTTTTGCAGAATAAGATTAACTATAATTAGTAGTGTATACCTTATCTTCATTTTATCATAGCTTTCTATATTCTCTGCATTCATCCCATCTTTTTATGTGTTTGTACATAATTTGGACACTAAAATACTTAATATATTTTTCATGTTATGTGTAAGAGAATAATAACAGAATCAGAATCATTGCTTGTGTTACAGCTGCTCCAATTCAAAGTCCAGAGATGTGCATAATAATAACAATAACAATAATAATAACAATAGCAATAATAATAACAATAACAATAACAATAATAATAATGATAAATATATGTGAGCAGGAACAACAAAAATTACAGAAATGTACATTCTACTAGAATACATGATATATGCAGTGTAATAAATCATGCTACAGTTGAAAATATATGGGTTATTGCACATTGTATGTCTTAATCATTGCACATTAGAGAGAAACAAAGTGTCCAGAGTTCTCCGATTGACTCAGAGTGTCTGACACTCAGAGCGAGGAGTTGAACAGTGTGATGGCCACAGGCAGGGATGATTTCCTGTGGTGCTCTGTGGTGCATCTACAATAGTTAAATTAGCTCCACCACAGCAGACTACACCTTTAAAAGGCTAATGATACATCAATGCATTTGAAATAGTCTAATAATACAGTAATGACACTGATGATACTTCTGTGACTTTAATCACAGAACACTATTGTATGCTAAGCTAAGACACCTGTGACCTGTCTGCTTCACATTTAATATAGAGACATGACATGGTGGTCATCTTCTTATCCTACCTCTTGGAAGGATGCAAAAGTAATAATTAAAACGAATGACTTTGAATTGACTGTGCAAACATTTGGTAGAAATAAACCAACAGATCAATTCACCCATTAGTCAACTGAATTAACTGGCTAAACTTAATTAAACTTTTTTTTTTTATATACATTTAATACCACTGTGAGCATTTTGAGTTTGCGACTGTTGGCTCAACAAACATTCAAAGACATTTTTCGTTGTCCAAAAATGGTCATCAGATTAGTCTCATCAATGATTGTTGGTTGCAGTTATAAATTACAGTCTTACAAGTTTCCCAGTCTTTTTTTGGCAAAAAGCAAAAACTTAGGAAAATCAGTTTTATCATAGCACATGCATGTTTTTTGCTTTATTCCTGTTATTCCAATTAACTTGTGACCCCTTGGAAGGTCCTGACCTCAAGTTTGGGAGCTACTGGTCTCCATCATGTGGGGGCTCAGTACAAGATAATTCATTTGACAGAAATTTATAAATAAACAAATAAAAACTGTCCTCGCCACGTCAAAGTATGTTTAGGAATGCAGTGAATCAAACTGTATCAACATATGATATTTCAAGTAGAAAATACTGAATTGATCAGACTGAAGTAAGACTGGAGTAACTATCTAAAGTTGAGATATAACCCTAGTGATGTCATTAGAGTTATATCAGTTGTTATTTTCAGTAGAGCCTAATCGCTTATAACAGACAAATAAACTTGGGATCAGAGCCTTTTACAGTATGTCATGTTGCTAACGCTAACCCTTTGTATGTGTAGACCATTTGGAACCAACACAGTGTGATACAACCAAAACCATAATGCTGTCATCCTGTAGCTCACTGAGCTTGACACGGCTCTATCACTATCACTCTATCATGGCACTATGGGTTTGTTTCCTACTGAAGTGTCCTTCACATCCTCAGATATCATCAATACTATACTCATACTATCTAATGGTACACATAAAACATGTCTATTATGTGGTTCAAAGAGACAAATTCAGTTGAAATTCATAATAAAAGAAAAAACAAACAAACACAAAAACTCCATCTGTAAGGACACAATGTCCTTCATGATTTGGTACATTTAGTATCCATGTCATGTATTGATGAAAGGGAGGTGATTTGATATTACACACAATTCTTTCCACACCATCTGACAGTCTTCTTCAGTGCATTATGCTTGTTTTTTTTTAAAAAAAAATGTATCTTGTGTTTTAACTTAACAAATGTAATATGTAAATGTTTATGTCTTTCAGCCATAATGACAACGTATCCCTCTCTCTTCTCCCACTAGAGAACATCTCATTACGATGGGAACTGGGCAATGTGCAATCCTGAACCTGGGTTTAATTTAACAAGTTGATTTAATGGCATGTGTGAGAACATTCTTCTCCCCTCATCTGAAGGCTTTCCAGCTCAAAGATGGTTTCTCTAGCAATACTGCCCCCTGCTGTCCATTAGAGTTCATATACAGATACTGCCCCCTGCTGTCCATTAGAGTTCATACACAGATACAGTATTTCCTCCTACTTGGAATTATCTTAATTATTGTGTACTAAACTATTAACCGGCGTTCTTAATCTGCTAAAACTACAAGATGAGACAACTGGAAATTAAGAAAGACCACCTTTTTATTTTAAAAGGTCCAAGGTACTATTTGTAAGAAAGGTAGATTGTTGAGTATCATTCCCAACTCGTCAAATAATGACTCTTTGGGATTGTAGGGGTCAGCCGCCATCCTGAGCGTCATCATTTGATGACTTGTGAATGAGGCTCAAACTCTGAGAAACTCAACTTTTCTTACAAATAGCACCTTTCATTACTGCACAAGATGCTGAATAGTTATTTTCTTCACCACAGTTTGTTCCACGTTTTGAAGGCCGCCGTGTGTTCGTTAGCTTGATAGCAGTTGTCAGCTGGTCCTGTTTGTTGCAAGACGTCACCATGTAACGCTGCTCCGCTAACGTTACGTGCTGACATCTTGTGATGACACAGAAAGTTGTGACAAGCACGTGGCCAGCTTCACATTTGTCTTGCAGAGGTAATTATCCTGGCATTAAATAAAAGAAATGCTTTCAACTGCTTCCTTGTTCGAAGACAAACTTCAAGAGAACTCTTCTATGTGCATGCTGTTGTTGTCCGGGTGCTGCGCTTAACTCAAAGTTTAGACCCTTTACAGTTTTTGCCTAACGCTTAAACAGTAAAAGTGGTTGCTATGTCCAAAGCATCACAACCGCTAACTTTGGTGACCATGCCCTAAACAAAAGCACCAACCCTGCAAACACAATATATGCTTTGCACTGTTTGAAATTCTCCAACACACTTCTTGCAAATCCCTACACACTGTTTTTTACATAAGACACATTGTTCAAAAAGGAAGACTCATGCAATCATTGGGAAAACACATCTATTTAAAATACAGACACCTTCATTTGACAGTGGATAGACAGGAAAGGGGAGAGAGAGGGGGTGTGACATGCAGTAAAGGTCCTCTGGCTGGATTAGAACCAGGATCCACTGCATACATGGCATGCGTTCTAACCACTTGACTACCTGCACTGCCCATACACCGCATTTCTGAATCCAATTGAGGAGTTCTTTTCAGCATGGCGCTGGAAATTTTATGACTGTCAGCCACATGCCCGCATGCCTCTTCTACAAGCCATGGAAGAGGCATGCGGCAACATTGAGGTGAGGTCCATACAGGGTTGGTTACGGCATGCAAGGCGATATTTTCCCTGTTGCTTGGCAAGGGAGGACATTGCCTGTGATGTGGATGAGGTGATGTGGCCAAATGCCAACAGGAGACAGGATCCATAGCCTAAATGTCTTCCAGTAGTTCCCTTACAACACTATGTTTTGTAGAACATTCTAGTTGTACCACGTCTTTGTGTTTTGTTTTGTTTACTTGCAAAAACCTGTAAAACAAAAAAAAAAATCTGAAGTGTCTCCATTTTGTTTTCATGTGTCTAGATCAACTGTAGTGGATCAATCCTTCACAAAAAAAAAAAATCTGTATGAGACTTTTAAAGTAAAAAACCATCCAAAGTACTGAATCCAGCTGTGTTTTGCATAAAGCACATCTGTGTGTTGTTGCTGCTAGGAAAGAGTAATTCAAAGGTGCCTGTGTTTAATGTTTTGATGCTAAAAACAGTTTTGAAATGGGATTGTTAGGTTTTGTTTCAAGAGTTTAATTTTGCCGTATAAGTTAGGAGTTTATCTACATGTGCTTTGTCTTACTCGACCTGTGTGTTAAGTTATGACACAGTGAGCCAAAGTCTGCAACATGTGTGTAGCATTCTGCAAAAACTGTAAATTCCGTCACAATCTGCATTTCATGTTGTTCAGCAAATCGTTATTCTTGTGTGAATTTTCTTTAACAACCCTTACTCACCAGTAATCAGTTCAAGCAAAATCTGCATTACTGCAACTGTATTTCTAATCTTTTTTTTTGTATTTCTATCCGATTTTTAAATTGCTTTTAATGTTCTTTTACATATCCCCGCCTTATGTAGAAGCCTTCACTCCCTCTGAAGCTATCATAGAGGTGAATGGTTACTCTGTCACAGCCACACCGCCCACCATTTCACTTGATTCTGCTCTATGTAACTTCAGTAGGATCACATTATTACATTACTTCAAGATAGAAGTTTTCAAGACATAAAATTATGATGTGATGAGTTATGTTTGTAGATTGCACCTACATTACATCTGAAAAATTCTTTTAGACTTGAAATTTTTATTTTTTTAATAGTGGTGTTGCACACAAACAGAGGGGCACCAAATCGCACAAAATGCCTTTATGTATTTCTACATAATATTGCTTGAATCTTCCCTCGTTAGATCCAAGGCTTAAACAGAGCTCTCCATTTGATGATGAGGAGCCGAGGGTTTGGTTGAATGCCAAAAGCTAGTCAGTGGATGTTTAAGCAGAATTTATTTCACAGATTTTAATGTTTTGATTGAAAACTTCATTGTTTTATGCTGAACCTTTACAGAAAATACAAAAAAACAAACAAGATTTCCAATTCATTTGGTCTTTACAGGTTTTCATTTTATTGACAAAATTAACTTGGTATTAAAGATTTTCATTTGTACAAATCTATTGTAATCACAACAAAAACATGCCACATGAAGCAAACAATGGGAACAAATTGAAGACAACTTTAGAGAACAAAAAAACCCCACAACATTTTCAAGAGGTGAGTCTCATCCACTTGCTGCCACTTCAAAAGGGTAGTGCTGGGGGAAATCATGGATGACTTTCAGGGCCTCATTATACAGCTCCAGATCTGCGAACGAATGGATAGAACATTAGCTGTTACACATAAATGCTGCTGTGTTTATCTGTATGTACAAACCGGTGATATAAGACGACCTACCGAAAGGAATGCCCTTGTCCTCTCTTAGTAAGTTGTATGTGTTGGCCATTATTGCTCCTTTGTTGGACACCATACCGATGACTTCCACAACACCGCTCAGCTCTTCCTCAAGCTGAAAGAAAGAAAGAGGTATAAGGAAGTGGTGAGGCAGGAGAAGTGTGCAAGCCTGTGCAAAGAAGTTCAAACCCTTAAGTTTGTGCAGAGATGTTTTACTATTTTACTCTGCTTGAGTATTGTATTTTGTGCACATTTATTTTTGGTTTTGGAAGATTTGTCAAGTGGACTCATTTATTTAAGTACTTTTATTTCTGTTATGTTGTATTGTGTGTATGTGTTTACAATCTGTATGTACAAAATATGCCTTAATTTTGCATGCTGTGTGTTTAAACAGTTCGACGGTGACTGGTGGCTCATGGTGGTTTATGAGGATCGAGGACAATAAAGTCATCTGCAATTGAAGAACCACGGTCCTGTGTATTTCCTGGATGGAGTGATACAATTAGTCAATGACTGGAATGTGGTCTGGGTTTTCCAATTAGTTAATAGTGCTAAAACCTTAATACTAAAATCACAATCAAGGGAAAATGCAAACACTTTTAGTATGCATTGCATACTACTTAACTGATGTTGTTAATGTATCCACGGGGCCATCACACAAAGAATCGCTACAGAATCTCAACTTCGGGAACAGGTTAAACATCTTTTATTTTGACACAGATGGAATAGTTTTTTCGACCAGATGGTTAGTACTGTTAAAAGTCTGACAAACTGAGAAGACGTGTTGTTGTCGAACAACAGTTTCTAAGCCCTGTAACTTAAAATGCGATGGAAATAGAACGAGTTTGGGTAAGGTCCAATTATCAGTCACTGTAAAAACAAGCAGGTTTATGTTCTTTCCTACTTGGGGTAGTTAATTTGGACTAGAAGCTCTGATTCACCAACATATTCATGAAGAGTATGTTACTCACGGGTTCGTTTAGTTCAACCGTTGCAACCTTTCCTTCTCCATCCGAGACAGTGAACGTCTTTCCCGTCGGGTGGACCTGTCAGAGCAGACAGAAAACGGGCCCTTCATGTTACTGACGTTCACAGCGCACTTTAGCCATTCTTACAACTGTTTGAAAACGTTTGTCACTCATCCTTGTTAAAGGCGACCCTTACCTTCTCCACCCGTCCAACGAAGCAGACCGGTCTGCTTATGTGCTGAGACAGCAAGGAGCAGTTTATTCTAGGTTTGGGGACATCAATTATGCTTGCCATCTTACCTGCTTGCTGTTTTGGCTTTACTGAACACGGGACAATGTAACAGCGCGCGGGAAATGCTTGGTTCAATAGGTTTCTTTCACATACAAGCCCACGGGGGCGGTGTAGCTACAGCTACATTGAAAACGCCCGTGGGGTGTAACTCCGGCAAAGCCAGTACTAGAAATCCAACGCCCCTTAACTTTTCCGACGACATTTCCGTTTTGCTCCGGTGGAAATGTCCTTCCGGAAACATCAACGAATAGTTCCGCTTCGTGTTGCTAAGAGCATCATATATAGAACAACCGTCGGTAGCAGTTGTAGTTTCTCCCCGAACCTGGAGCAAATGGAGACCAGTGACGTCAGCATTGTAACAAAACAAGTATGGTATTGCACGGACAAAGTAATGACTCAAGATTAGTTCGGTAAAATCGTGTAGAGTACAATAGTTTAGCGAAACGAACACTTAGCGGAGTCGCACTGAATTGAAACCAATCGAATGGAACCAACTGTACTAAAACTGAAACAGCATTATCTGACTTAATGGCCGTGTTGTGAACTTCATGACAAGGTACGACGACAGTTAGACCGTCATTATCACACACAGCCTTCAACTTGACTGTTAAAATAACTCTTTGCTGAAGGCTGGACATTTTAAAGTGTCATATTGAACAGAAAAACAACGACGCGTCGTAAGACCACGAGTTAAGAGTCTATTCTTAATTGTGGTAACGCTAATGAAGGTCGCCTTCTGTCCACTATAATGTCATATAGCTTTCAAATTTGTTAGTTGTAAACTCATGTCAGAGCGGTTCTGTCTTTGAACCGATACACTTTGAATGTTGCGAGTCTTTTTAAACACTGTCAAGTGAAACTTGGTCAGAAGACTACTGGCAGCTCCCATCAGTGACTGTTGGTCAAACCATCGATTTCTTCTGTGACAGAGAATAATCATGCTCAGTTTCCTTGGACTCCGGAAAGACTCAAAGAAGTCAACATCTGAGAAGGAAGTAGATGGAGGCTTTGTCATCATTGGTAAGAAACACAACCATATATAAAAAAAAAAAAAACCCTGATATTTTAACATTTGGACACTCTGTGTATTTGTAGCACAGCATTTTCCATTCCATTTCCATTCATATAATTGTATTTTTGTTTAGCCTTAATTTAACCAGGTTCCTGTCATTGAGATCACAACTCTTATTTACATGGGAGAGCTGGCCAAGAATGGCAGCAACACAGAGTAACAACAGCAAATTGACAGAAAGAGCACACTCGATTAATCAGATAAAATGTGCAAGTACTTAAATGAAGACAACCTTGACTCAATGAATTTCACCATAGTTTTAAAGCTGTTCAGTGTTTTTAATGATCTGAAATTCAGTTCAGTTAGTGGATTGTTCAATGCAGTATGTGCTGAAAACCTGAAAGCTTTCCCAGTTCCGTTTGGACTCCAGGAACAACAAATCGCAAAACGTTAAGAGAATGAAGACTGTAATATTCACATTTCAAGTTTAAAAGAGAAGATAGCTAAATAGGGAGTTTGCCAAGAATGGCTTTGTAAATGATAACATACCAGTGACCGAAGGGATGTGCTTTTAAAGCAGACCATTTCAATTTTGAGCATAACACACAATGATTGAGAGAACCACAGTTTGCAATGAATCTCAGACTCTGTGGTACACACTGTCCAGCATGCGAAGACATTGAGCAGAGGCATTCTTGAATAACACATTTTCATAATCAATAACAGGCAAAAGATAGTCTCCACAAATCTCCGTTTCACACAGAAAGAAAAGCAAGACTTGTTTCTATGGAAAACCCAACAGTAGTTTTAGCTTTTTTTGTGATATGCTGGATATGTGACTTAAGAATCAAGTGGTTATTGGTAAAAATCCCCAGGTATATATGCTGATGAAGGTCATCCAGGTCACAACTTCATCAACATGTAACAATAGTACCTTGGTAAAAATGTCAACCATATAAATAGTACTTGAGTAAAAGTCTTAAGATATCTGATATTAAATGTACTTAAGGATCAAAAGCAATTTTCTGGCAATAAAAACTAAACTACAAAATTTAGTAGAGTGGAAAAACAAAGTACCAGAAAATGGAAATAGTTAAAGTACAAGCACCTCAAATCTGAATTTAGGTACACCAATGAGTAGATATATTTAGGTACATCCTGTTAGTTAGTGTTGTAGTACTCGAGATCAGTCTCGAGACCATTTTTTGAGGGTCTTGGTCTCGTCTTGAAATCGAGGGCATTTTTACTCGGTCTTGTCTCGGTCTCGGACTGGGCGGACTCGGGTTTTCTGAACGAGACCGGTCAAGACCACCGCTCTGTGTCCATGCCTTACAGATAAGAGTGAAAGAGGAATGACTGACTTCAAATCATTTGTAGAGTAAAGATTTCTTCCAGCTGCAGCTGCTACCTGCCCGGTGTCAGTGTGAGAGTGAATGACACGCCCCCCTGCACGCAGAGTATGGAGACGACAGGAGGAAAGTGGTTGTGTGAACTCCCGTGTGTGAAGGACAGATGTCTGCCAACTCAGCTATCATTAAATATGGTTTTACATATATATACATTTTATTTATAAAGGTAAACGTAAACACTCGGCAGTGTGCAAATTCTGCAATGCTCTGCTCACAGAAACAGCTGGGACGACGTCAAACTTTTACCGTCACCTCGAAAGGAAGCATAAAGACAGGTAAGCTAACAGTTAACGTTACCGTACAAAGCTTAACATTAACGATATATATATATATAAAAGTCTTGGTAAATGTCAACTCCCCCATCCAGATACAATAAGCGAAAATAAGCTCAACTCTTTCAGGGTCGTTTGCATTTGTTTGCTAACTTTCAAAGCACCGACTATATTAGCCTACAGCTAAGTTAGCTTGCTAACGTTAGCTAGCATGGCGTTGTTGTCACAAGCAAGATAACGGAACAACATCGATGAAATGCGCCATATTTCCTCCCCAAAATGTATGATACACACACGAGGCTTTGTCAAGTCAAACTGGAGTTGTGTGTGCTAGTATAGAAAGAACATGCATTGAGGAATAATGTATGGGTAAAATATAAATCAGGCCAAATTAATGGTTTAAAACACATTGTTTCAAAAGAGATATAGCTGAAATCAAGCCTACAATAGCATGTAGATGTAGTTTTATAAACAAATCGTACATTTAATCTGTTCATTATGTGTATTATTTACAGTAAGATTTTTTGAATGAATATATAGCAGATAATTTTAAGAAACAACTGTCAAAGAAAATACCACTAACTACAGTGACAGACTCCTCAGCTCAATAGTTTAATATTTGTTTGATAAAAATGTTAAAAAGCTTCATTCAAGACACTCCAAAAATGGTAACTAATGCTAATGCATGAAGCTTAAAAGATTGTTTAAAAGCAGTAGACTAATTAAAAGTGATGTTTAATTTCATTTTATAAAAAAGTGGTTATATTGAGTATCACAGTGATGCATGGTGTGTTGGCACGAAGCACAAATATATCTATCTGTATAGATTTATGTATTGTTTCCTGTTCAAAGAGTTTTCATCAAAGCACCTAACACAGCTTACACCTGAAATCTTAAGGCAAACGTTAAAAAAGTTAATAAACTAAAAAAGCAACTAAATTAATTATATTTAAACTGCAGATAAATTGGATGACAAGTTCACTTTACTAACCTTTTTTGAAAAAAAAAAATGGGGAAAATATTTTAATCTACTGTACTTTTAAGTGGAGAAATAATATTTTTTAAATATTTGCACATCAATTAAGCACATTGACAGGCTTTGACACCTTTTCTCTGCACAACTTACACCATTATTTCTGAGAATTCTCTCTTGGTGTTTGTTTCACCTAATCATTTTATTTCCTCCTGAATTTCAGGTTCCTGGACTACAAGGCAGGACAACTTGCAGATGCTACACAGCCAACTATCCCATCCTTTGCCCAGAAAGTGCAGCTCTACAGTCTACATTCCCCACGGCAGCAAGCCATCAGTGAGGCCATTGTCAAAGATTTGATAATCGGGTGTTGTCTGCCACTCTCCCTTGTGGAAAATGAACATTTTAAAGACTTTCTTGAGACTGTGGATAACAAGTACACACCAATCTCAAGAAGAACAATTACTGAGAAATACATACCAGTTTTGGTAAAGCAAGTTAAGGAGACTGTTTTGGAGAAGCTGAAGAAAAAATCAACAGTGTCCTTAACTACTGACATCTGGTCTGATCGCAGGCTTCGCTCCTTCCTTGGAGTAACAGCTCATTTGTGCAACAAGTCAAAGGATTGCTATGCCCTTGAATCGTACTTGCTGGACTGTAGACATTTCCCAGGCAGACATAGTGGAGAGCGAATTTCCTCTGCCTTTGAGGAGATCACAGAAGAATATAGTATCCGTCAAAAGATCAGTTATATTGTCACAGACAATGCCGCTAATATGAAGTGTGCTTTTAAAGTTCGCATGCCACAACAGCAGTCAGATGACACTGAGAGTGAGGAGGAAAACCTTGATGATGAGCACCTATGGGAGGACATGCATCCTGTGGAAGACACAGAGCCACCCTGGTCATCAGGTGAACGTATTTCTTGTTTTGCTCACTCCCTGCAATTAGTTGTGAATGACGGCATGAAGGAAGTTAGAGCCATCTCTCGCGCCATTGCCAAAACGTCACGCTTCTCAACTCTATTGCACAGCAGCTCACAGTTCAGAGACAAGTTTGAGGCTGCATTTGACTCTTGACTATTGACTATTCCAGCTGCAAACAACACTCGCTGGAACAGCACTTTCAAACAAGTGCAGGCCCTCACAGCTCTGGACCATAAAGTTCTGACTGAAATGTGTTGCAAGGATTATGAGGAAGTGGTATTCAGCACTCGTGAGTGGAACCAGCTTAAGGAATTGACTTCAATTCTCGCACCATTCTCGGAGGCAACAGACCTGACAGAGGGAGAGAAAGCAGTTACCATTAGCATAGTGGTACCGACTGTTCTGGACTTGCATACACATCTTGTGAAGATGGAGGAGACACGAATACAGTGTCGGCCAATAGTAAAGGCCCTTCGTCAGTCTCTGATGAGAAGATTCAGTGGAATCTTTGCCAAAACAAACATGACCAAAGACAGTGGGGAAGAGGAACCTTTCAGCCACAATGTGTACTTTTTGGCCACAATGCTTGACCCACAGTTTGGATTAAACTGGGTGGATCTGGATGTTACAAATGGGCAAAATGCAACATCACTCAAGAACTTCAGAGAAGATCTGAAGAAAACACTGACAGGTATATGCACATACATTTTACATTGAGAGAAAAATTCTGAATTAGCCTTGTAATGGAATTTATTAGGTTTTAATTTCATATTGTAAAACTCTGATACCGTCTTTGTAATTCACCTTTGGGAATATGCTTGTTCTAAACAACTTGTTGTTAGAGGAGTTAATTATTTGATACCTGGTGACATTGTATTGCTATGTGTCTTTCTATCTAATTCAGTCATTTTCTTTCAATTGCTTGTATTTTTCAGACACTTTGATCTCTGAGGTTGAGAACTTGATGGACAGCGAAGGTGAAGAGTGCAGAGCCACAGATGGAGATCCATCCAGTGATTCACCTCCAGTCAAATGCCCACGCCTTCTTACTCGCTACAAAGCTCACAAAAAGCGCAGCTCAGGCCAGGGTTCAAGCATCAGAACACAGATAAGCAAATACTTTGATGCCATACAGGACACTGATGCTGACAATGCACTTGTCTTCTGGTACAAAAACCAAGACAGATTCCCACAACTCCACAACTTGGCACTGAAGGTGCTGTCAGTTCCCGCATCCTCTGCACCAGTTGAGAGGGTTTTTAGTAGAGGAGGCATCATAATGAGACCCCATCGTGCACGTTTAGGTCACAGAATGCTGCATTCTGTCATGTTCCTGAAATGCAACAAAGCTCTTATTAAATCTTAGTTTTCGTGGAAAGAAACTGGAACTTTGAGGTTCAGCAAAAAGCCCTTTTGTGAGTTTACTGTTATTGTTGAGCTCAGACTTTTAGGGGTGTTTTGTTACCACATAATGTTCAGGCTTGGCATGACATCATTTTCAGTTCAGCTGTTCCTAAATAATTAATGTTGTAATTTCATGAAGAAAAGACCAATGTTGAAGAATGTTAACAAAAAATACCTTTCACACAGCTCATTTAATTTAGGTGGTACTGACTCTTTACTTTTTTTATTCTTACTCTCTGAAATGAAAGGTTTATTGTGACTTCTTGGGTCAATTCAGTTTTGATAATATGAACTTTTTCAAGAGGTGAAACACAACAAGTTTACTAGATTTGAGATTTGTTTCATTCATTGTACTGCTTTGAAAACAACAGAGCAAAGATTTTTGTTGTCGCATTTATTTGAAAGCAAAATTAAATAAAAAACCTCACATTTTGATGTTTTGTTTTGATTTTCCTTGGATATATATGGTCTTGGTCTTGTCTCGGTCTCGACCTCTAAAAGTCTTGGTCTTGTCTCGGTCTCGACCTCCAAATGTCTTGGCCTAGTCTCGGTCTCGGTACTCTCTGGTCTCGGTAATGTCTTGGTCTCGGCTGGTGCGGTCTTGACTACAACACTACTGTTAGTGTTAATGACTGAGATTTATCCATTACAACTGTGCAAACTTTATACAATAAGAAGGACCATGAAATACAGTTACATACCCTGAAAGCTCAAATATATAACATTAGAGGTTAAAAAGTCTAAAAACGACTGGACCATTATTATGTATTTTGTTTAGCAATGTGCTGACTAGGAATGCAGCAATTACCCAATCGAGCTATTTACGCTGATTTAAACATAACAGTTTTTACGAATACTCATTGTTCTTCTATGAACAACAGGCCCTTTACAGTCAGTGCGTTTACATGACACTCAAGAAAACCGAATTACAGCGTTAGTCTGACTATGATCGGATTTTTAAGATGCATGTATACACCTTAGTCTGACTAAAATCGGACCGGATCGGATTTCTCATAGTAGAATTACACCACGCAGATTATTCGATTGAAAGTCGCATTAACTCCTGCATTTATATGTTTCCAGCGGATCAGATCGGATTTTGCGTTCTGCGCAGGTGCGAGATTTTCCCCTGGGCCGTGAGCCGGAAGTAGACGGACGGCGGCGGCGGCGTCTTTCCTCCGAAATCACCGCAAGAAAGAGCGCCATTGTGCATCTTTGTGTCGTTTGTGTCATTATCATGTACACCATATACGAAGTGTACAAAGATGTAGCTTCATCTCGCTCTTCGTACGCCATCTTTCTTGAATGCAGAGGCAGCTGGTGACGTAAAGAGGTCGGCCGGAGGTGGCCCCGTTAACACTAGTTGAAATGGGCGCAGGGCCACCTAGCGTATCGGGGTATGACATGCTTTCGGCAGTAATTCGATTTTCTCACCGGCATGTATACTCGGATAATTGCAGCGAAAACAACAGAACACAAGTTACTTATTATATATTTATAGACAGATATAATATGTAACAACCCCTGAGTTTAATTAAATGGACAATTTTGATATAATCTCTTCCTTATGATATCCCTAACATTACTTAACACTGAAAAAGAATGTGCAGATAATCATTTTTATCTTTATATCTGACCTGTAGTTCCTGTTGTATATCCTCCCACTTTACTATGTCTAAGCCATCTTTTTATACCTTAAACCACCAACAATCCACATGGATCAAGGTTCATCCCAAATAAGACATCATTTTGCGGTGTCTCCCAGAGAAGTGCAGTATCATTGTCTTGTCGTGGTTCTAACTGGAAGAGCTAGTGAATCTGACACAGATGGTCAGGAGCTGCATGTTATTTTTGGCAGAAGAGACAAGTGTCAGAGCCAGGCTTTCTCTTTCAGATTGAGGCAACCAACTGAGCTCATAGATGTTCACTGTAAACTCCCTGCATAACATTTAGTCACATCCTCTTATCAAAGATGGCCTTACAATTAGCAACATGCTGGTCTAGGGCTAAAATTAACTCAAACATTTGAATAATGACAAGGCATCCCAAATACAGCTCTGACAAATATGATCACTTGAGGTTTCAGTAGAGTTTTCTCTTTCACTTGTGCAGCATCTGGTAGGTTTCAATTGATCAGAACAGATGTCCAAAGCTGAGCTGATGGACTAGATAACAGAAGCACAGCTCTTCACTTTGTCAGGCAGGCCAGACCAGGCTGAGTCTGTGGAAAGTCCCAGCAGGGCGAGGCTGTAAGCCAGTTCTGCCATGGCAGTGTCCACCCATTTCTGTGCTTAGTTGTCCAGGCAGAAAACACTTATGTTTGAATGAAGGCTTGATAAAGACAAACACAACCATTGTCACTATTTATTGTGTGACGGTTATAAAACATACTGCAGTTCTTTCATGTTTACTAAAGGAGTAAAGGAAAAGCTTGTTCATAATAAATGTGATAATTAAAGCAACCAGGAGCATTGAGCTGGCCCTCACACCTTTGTGTAAGACAGTTGCCACTTTCCATGAGAATTTCCAACTCAAATATTTCTGTAATTTTTAAACCCTGATGAGAATACAGTGATGGATACAAATTCTCTCAGTTCTTTGTTGGCCACAAGTTTCAATATAAAGTTTATGCTAACTCAGGCCCTGTCCACACCAGACCAGGTTATTTTGCAACTGAGGTTTTGTTAAATAAAATTTCGCGTGGTGTAATAAAAATAACCGAGAATAACTCCGTACACACGCAACCGTAAAATCCACCACCAAGTGATGCAATATACATGTAATATATATGCCACAGCAATAGGTGGGGATGTACGGTAAAACGGGAAGGCTGTTTTAACCAATCAAAATAGTTTAAAACCGGAAAGGGGAAGTGTGGCAAATACCAAAACACAAACAACAATGGCGACTCGCAAGGGTGCATCGTTTGTTTGCTAGCAAGAGGAGCAGTCTCCTTCGTTGCTCATCCAGGCGCCGTCGTTGTGGCATTAGGTTGAGCAGCTGGACATGACAGCCGAACACTATGGAGGACCAGACCTGACATAAGTATAAATAAATAAATAAATAAATAAATGCATAAATGCATAAATAAATGCATAAATACATAAATAAATTCTGAAATAAATAAATAAATGTATAAATAAATAAATGCATAAATAAATAAATGCATAAATAAATGTAAATAAATAAATAAAAGTATAAATAAAAGAATAAATGCTTTTTATTTATTTCTACATTTCTGTTCACCTACATGTATTTATTTCTGTATTTCTGTTCACCTACATTTATTTATTTCTGTATTTCGGTATTTCTGTTCACCTACATATATTTATTTCTGTATTTCTGTGTCCATATGTAAATGAGGAGGTAGGAGGTCCTAACCTCAGTCAAGAGCATGATTGGTCAAATCGGAGAGCCAGACAAAAGCAAACGATTCCTGATCTCAAGCCTCGCTCTCTGTAACGTTGTAAAACAGCTCCAGTTAGCTTAATGGCCTCGACCAGTGTGACAGGTTAACTGGCGTTCATTTTAACTTGCGAGGGTCCCAGATGTGCTGGTGGTGTGGTTTGAGAATCCTGTCTGGAGAGCCATGTCCGCTAACCAGGAAAAACATTCTGCTCGTCGCTCCAAGTCATGTATATGTGTATTCGTTTTGACGTGGCTTGAACACTTCTATCCACACGGAGAAGCCGGGGCTGCTACTTGCAAACCACTGCTAGACGAGCACTACAGAGCACAAATCGTCCAAAAGTGCATGTTGTCGGTCTCATATCTTTGTCGTGAATCTCTGTACTCTCAAACAACTCATGTGTGGAACAGTATTAAGCATTTGTTCACGCCGAGCGGCGTGGACACCGCTGTTAGCAGTTAGCTGTTAGCTTTTAGCTGCTCGCTGTAGCGCTAAGAGCGTAGCGTCCAGGTTAACTGTTGACACATGTTACCACCGAGAAGTGAGATACATGTCTGGGCTTTCCTATGAACCATTGTCGCTACTGTTTGTATCACAGGTTGATCTGGACGTCTCACGATTTGCCACAGCTGATTGACCACACGCTGAGCTCGGGCTGGATGTCAACGTACTCTGCAGACTGTTTGACCAGCAGGCTGTATGACAGTGTACAGTTTTCACACTGACTTAGCTTCAGCTTAATAACGATGTATGCGGCTCGGAACGATGGCTTTAAGCGACCATTTGAACAGTGCGGAATGAAAAATGCCCGATGGTAACCGGTGTCACAAGGTAACCTGGACGCTGCGCTACAGCGAGCAGCTAACAGCTAACATAAGAGCTAAAAGGGGTCTCCACTCCGCTCTCGAGCCGCTCGCCATGAACAAATGCCTCAGCCTGTTCCACCCATGAGTTATTTGAGAGTACAGACATTCACGACAAAGATATGAGACCGACAACATGCACTTTTGGACGATTTGTGCTCTGTAGCGCTCGTCTAGAATACACATATACATGACTTGGAGCGATGAGCAGAATGTTTTTTCTGGTTAGCAGACATGGCTGAGGACCCCTCTCTCTCCAGACGGGATTCTCAAACCACACCACCAGCACACCTGGGACCCTCGCAAGTTAAAATGAACACCAGTCAAATTCATAACTAAACCAGAGCTACATGAACAAATGTCAACAACTGCAGCTAACAGTTAGCTGAGCGGGCTTGCTGGTAGCCAGCAACATCCCTGTACAGTGTACAGGAATCAGCGCTGCTAGTGAGGCAGAAGTAGTAGACCCTCATCGAGCACACTCCTGTAACCAATTATGCTCTTGACTGAGGTTAGGACCTCCTACCTCCTCATTTACATATGGACACAGAAATACAGAAATAGATATATGTAGGTGAACAGAAATACAGAAATAAATAAATGTAGGTGAACAGAAATAAATACATGTAGGTGAACAGAAATGTAGAAATAAATAAAAAGCATTTATTCTTTTATTTATACTTTTATTTATTTATTTATACATTTATTTCAGCATTTATTTATTTATTCATTTATTTATGCATTTATTTATTTATGCATTTATTTATTTATACATTTATTTATTTATTTCAGCATTTATTTATGTATGTATTTATTTAGTTATGTATTTATTTATGCATTTATTTATTCATTTATACTTATGTCAGGTTTGGTCCTCCATAGAACACAGCTGACAGCAAGCCAATAAACAACAACTTTGTCACGTCTATATTAGCCAAGCTATCAAGCGAAGCTAGTTAACCTCTAACCACCTTCTAACTTTTGTTACTCTGTGTTTACAATGCTGCGCGTGCAATATTTACAGATGCACACGCTCAGCTCTGACGTAAGCAGTGGAAATATTCGCGGTTTTCATATATCCATACGCAACCGCTGAAACCCGAATCGGCCGAAAACCTCACCCTGGATTCCGGTTTCAAACGACCACCGTTTCAGTGTTCCAAAAGTACGGTTGCATGTGGACAGAACAGTAAAACCGGGAACATAACTTCACGGTTGCAAAATTAACTGGGTTGGTGTGGACAGCTCCTAAGTAGGGCTGGGCGATATGGCCTCAAATCAATATCACGATATATTGAGCAACTCACCTCGATAACGATAAATGAACGATAAGTAACCACCCCCCCCCCCCCCGGCACCAAAAAAAAAGGGAAAAAAATCCTGTGTATTTACAGAAATGCCACTTTAAAGGACTGTAAAACTACATTGTAGTTAAGATTTATATTATTTATTTAGTAGCACACGATTGAACAGCAACTGAACAGGTTTAAAAGTATAAAATATACAGTCCTTTATAAACAAATTCTAAGCTTCTCGCTTCTCGCTTTTTTTATTTCTTCGAATTGAATCATGTGGTTGTACTGCAGGTGGTGGAAGAGGTTGGATGTAAATAGATAAACATATTGAGGGCTTCAGAATCAGAATCTAAGACATGAGACAAAATAGTAGAGAAGTTGACATTGCTGCTTAATAATATGTTAACCTCTTGAGCATCAGAGAACTTTTTTTTACCATTATTTTCTTTATTATTATATATTTTTGATAGACACAGAATCTGTTTCAGAAGTCAGTGGGTCACATGACATGGAAGATATTGAAAGAACTGCAATTATTTTGTATTAATATATTTATGCTAAGTAATTTGATGACAGTCCCTAAATCAGTTTCCAGCGATTTAGTGCCATGTTCTGGGAGGTGAGCTCACCGTCCTCCTGCTGCTCACACTGGGTGAACCTCAGTAAAGTGGCGGCTGGACCCGAGTAGAGCTTATAATCAAGCCCAACCCGAGCCCGTGCACGTTGTGTCCGAGCCCGGCCCGACACACTGAATGTAATTATGAGCCCGAGACCGATTTAAACCCGACAACAGTTTAATAAGTCGGCTGTTATAACTGACGTTCTCGACTACAATTGCGAGTTGTTTAAACTACAGAAATCTTAATGAATAATGCAACAAGTGCGCATTTAATGCACTCGACAAAGCCGACAAATGTTATTATCACGGCCCACGACTTGTTTAAAATGGGTCCACACCTCCGACTTTCCTCCAAACCTGCTCAAAGTTAATTCTACTGTTTTTATTTTTTTCTTTACATCGTCATGCTCCAAGTTGCACTTAAACTACACAATCATTGATGCCGGTAACGCGTTACTAGTTTTGTCATTTTCCTTAGTAAAAAATATATATTTTTGCTTTCTTCTTGCGTCTCGGGGAGTGACGTCACGTACGTGAGAAGTCACGTTTTCCAGCATGAGGACACTCACGTGTCAGACCACGCAGAGACACAAATGCAAACAGCAATGGAGGGAGGAGGGAGATGCGCGTTTTCTAGCTGGAAATACAGTCATTATTTTGAGTTAATAAAAAACAAAACACAAATTTTTGATCAATGGACGGCCCGGCCGAAGACAGTGGCCTGTTGCAGCCTTTGAACGCAGCATCATTACACAAACTGTCCGTGACTCACAGCGAGAGTGGGTTCACTTGATTACTAACCTGGCATAGCTGGTGTTGCATCAGTGGCGGAGTATGCCATCAAATTAATGTAAAATAAGCACATCGGTATACGCCGGGGTAGATTAATCAAGTGGACCTAACATGTCCCCTGTCCCTAGTGGATGTTATGCCTATGACACCGAATATACCGACATGGCCAAAATGACGTCGGTTATCGTCGTAAATTTCGGTATAGGTAAATTTTCGGTTTATTGCCCAGGCCTACTCCTAAGTCTTTACCTATCTGGGGTTTGTCTTTTTTAAGATGTTTTATTTGCCTTAAATCTTTGGGCTAGTTGAAAATCTTTTTCCACTCCTTTACTTTATTTCTTTATATCATTTCTTTTTTTGTTGATTGTATTTCTGTTTCTGTCTCTTCTGTAAATCTTTACTTTGAATTTGAACAAAGTTGCTCCAAAAATTGCTTCAGTCTTTTCCTTGGTGAGTACAGTACATGGACACATGTAATTAATACTAAAATGTACTGATATGATTTATCATCATCTTCGGAATTAAAGATCGCATTGTACACATGACCCCTGTGTCCGTCTGAACAGACTGCTCACTCCGCTCCCTCTGACTCATTCGGAAACTTGAAATGACAGGAAAAGGGGAGTAGAGAGTGGTGAGGTGTGAAATCTCTGTAACGAAGGACAGTAACAGGCGGCAAAAGTCGGAAATAATTGCACACAGTTTTGTTTAATGTTTATTGTTAAATGTTTTTAGTGAATTTCTTTTAAAATTAAATGAAATAAAAATGTTTTCTATACAGTAAAAATCACTGCTAGATATTTAACCCCCCTCCAGTCACATTTCTTCTTGTCTAATGGTCCATCTGTCTCAAACAGAGAATTGGGGCTGGTCATATGTATTTATTACCATGACAACCAGACTGCCATTCTGTCCAGATCAACATCACTAGCGTAGATTAGCAATTAGCATGGGCAAGCAGCATGAATATAAGCAGAGGTAGTGATAGCTGTCACTCAAACAGAAGTTCTTCTTGTGTATTGAGGAGTTTATTCACAATCAAACTGTAACCTGTAATGTACATTCACTACCACTAGACAACTTTAATGAATTGAACAATGTCCTTTAAAAATAAATGTGAAGGGTACAACATTTATTATTTGTATACAGTTTGTTTTTACCTTTTACTTGAGGTAGTTTTCCTTTCCTCTGTAGTAGCCAGCTATGAATTGAAATACACAGACTATGTGCAGCTAAAAAGCGATGCAGCAGCAAGCGGTAAACTCTCCCTCCCTCTTGTTGGACAGCGGGACGACCAGAGCCATGGAAATATCTGTCAGCTTAATGATTCTTGGAATTTTGTGCTGCTAAGTTTGAAGTGTTGTAGGGAGCACTTTCATGCCATTTTGCCACACCCAATTCTGTAACTCACAAAATGTCTTTAGGCCGGGACTCTGACCAAGCATGTTAAGTTTGGGAAAGATGCGACCCTATACCCCCAAGTTACAACAACTTCCTGCTCCTTGTCAAAATGACAACATTTGACTTCTTACAACAATCATGCTGTTGAACTTCTACACCCTAATGATAACTTTTTGTCTGTGAGGTGTATTTTATAGGACAACCAAGTTTGAGGTGGTGTGGAATGACCTCCAGGGAGAGTTTTATTAAAGTAAAACCCCTGTAAATGGCCAAAAATACACTCAATTTAAACACTAAATTCAAAAAGTGGTGGACTGTTCTTACTGGCTGCCAAATTTCCTACACTGCAGTAAAATGTATTGCAAGGGCTACTTTGTTTAACTATTGTAGGGTGCGCTATTGAGCCATTTTCCCACACACAGTCCCGAGACCAATATCGAATATCACCCTTTTCTACAGTTGACATGTGTGCCAAGTAAGTTTTTCAGCATTGCTGGCCCCTCTGCAACAACTTCCTTGTGAATAGTTGGTCACCATGGCAATGCAGTTTGATGAAAACTTACAATTTCTGGACAGCATCATTGATGTCTTTGGGACATCAAAACACACAAAGTTTGGGGCAGATTGGATAAAGTTTGTGTGAATTAAAACAACTTCCTGTTTCATTACATCACCTGTGATGAAATGTTTTGTTTGCAAAGAAGAAAGAAGAAATTCTAATTTTTTTGACATTTCTAACAGTGATGCTGTATAATATAGTCAATATTTTTTGTTATCTCCGCCAATGAAGTTATGTTTTACCAGTGTCTGTTTGTATGTTGGTTCGAAAATTTGAGGAAAAAAAAACATAATCTAAGTTGTTGGTGGATCAGATGATTGTACATGTGTATCAGTATGATAGATGCACACAAAGAGGGCTCTGGGCCTTGTCGAATCTCGGAGGACAGCACTCCTCTACCATCAGTGAAGCTGCCGTGGAGACACATGGAGCTGAGATTAGAGACAGTGACATCAGTGTGATGTCATTATGTGGACAAAGTCAGTTTGGACCTGTAGAGAAAGAGGAGGAGACATTACCATCTCACTTTCTCCCATCTGTGCCTCAACTAACTCAGTGTTTGAGCCACTTGATGAGGGAGATCTAATTAATTGACTCAGTGACAGCAGCCTGCTGCCAGGCCCCCGGCAGAACCTTAAAATAGGTAGGGACATGGACTGAGAATAAATAACAGGACTGAAGGTTTTATTTGTATCTTCTGGCACACAGGTGTGAACATTCAGTTCAGTCAGCAGCTCTTGTGTAGTTGAAATCTTGATGTGAAGAATGTGCAGCTAACCACATTACAAGCTACAACTACAAGCAAAATGTGGCCAGTGTACTGTAATCTGGGGTATATTTTGACACTGCAACTCTGAGTAAGTCTTGTAGATGTGTTCTGTGTTTTTTCTCGGTTAAACCAAAAAGGCAGGCATATAGGATTACAGGTAACTACAGTTGAAATGGTTTTCAGAGTTACTTGTATGGCTGCAGTTTACAATCATTTGACAATTAGTTAAACTGCGTATCTTTTTTCTCAATCAAATGATTAATTGTTTAGTGTATAAAATGGCAGAAAATAGATACAACTGTGCATTACAATATTCTAAAGGGAAGCTAGATGGCTTGTTTTGTCTGACCAGTAGTCAGTCCAAGATATTCAATTTTATCTCTAGTTACCTGCATATCTGTGCAAAATGTATATCTGCGTACAGGGGCTGCAGCTAGTAATTATTTCAGGCTAATCTGTCGACTGATTGATAATTTTTTTTGCCAAGAAAGGTGAGTAAACAGCAAAAATCACATTTTCCCAGAGGCCAAGGTGACATCTTGAAAGTAGCAACTCTTCATATGTTAGAAGCTTGGATGAATCTTTAATTAATTAATTATTGATTCTAATACAACAATATTAATATATAGATTTATTTTTTTCTAACTAATTTTTTTGTTCAGCAGTTCAAACTTTTTCATATCAAGGGCCCCTAAACAAATAAGACACAAATAAGACCATGGACCCTATTTGATAAGCTTTTGTCCCAGTGCCTGTGATAATTAAGCCTATAGATGTCTTGCTATAGAAAGTGTATGAAACCTATGACTGAAACACAGTCATACATTCTATCATTGTGTTACCTATTATGGATGGAATTATACTGAAACTAAATTATCTCTGTTCATGCGGGGGACCCTCTTGAACCCCCTCAAGCACCCCTGGTGGTGCCTAGACCCTACTTTGAAAACCACTAGTTTAATTGACTGATTGTTTCAACACCAGATTGTACCGGTGTTTTTGCATGAAGCCTGTTTACTACAAATCACATTCATTTAATGTATTGCCTACATGTTTCCTAAGCTTAGCTTAATGTTTTACATTTCTGACAATGTAAGCAGCAGCTGGTATCCATACATTTAACTACAGTGTGAAAAACAACTTTTATGATGGAGGTTTGATAGCTGAGGAGCTATTTTGAACTTGTTTTGATATAATTTTAATTGGTAAGAAATCGTGTTTCTTTTATACATATATAATAATCAATTTTCAGTAAGCAACTGTCTGCCACATTTCTTGTGCAGGTGAGACAGTTGATGAGCAAAGAAGGAGGATGCAGACCATGAACATTGCACAGCCATCAACAAACGTCATAGTGCAGCCATCAAAGGTGAGCTCATAGTTTTCTGTTGATGATATAAAGTTTACCCCGTGGTGTTGTAATCAGCCTTGTGAACTCAATAATCAGTGCAGTGAGAGAAAAGGGCAATGTTTTGAGAACAAAAAACTGTTTGTAAGTCTTAGATTTCTCAATATACTGAGTGATTCAGCTTTGAAACCAATCCCTGTTTGGATCCCAGCTGGCCTCTTCCTGCATGGCCCATGCAGAACAATCTCTACTGGTGTGATGTTGACAGGTGCTGAGGGCCCAGGCAGAGCAAGCGTGCCAAAATGTGCCACTACCATTCACCATACTGGCTTTAAACCTGAGCTGAGACAACAGCATCCAAAGAGCTCTGCTGACCCTCTGACTGTTGTTACTTTCACTTTATGAGTTTTAATACTTGCTTAGTTTCTAATTAAGGACATTTTTGTGGACAGTGGTGTGTGTATGTGTGTGCGCGCACCTTTTGTCCATATGGCATCCTGGAGCTTCCACATGGCACACAGTTAGTGAGCGGCTCATCCCTCTTGTTTTAATAACATGGTGCAACAAGAAGCACTGCGATGCAGCAACATTGTAACCTCACTTCAAAGCCTACATGTGCAACACACACACACACACATAAACAGTGTTCTCAACAGAAAACTGTGGCAGTTATTAACAGTGAAAAGTTATTATCTCACAAAACAGTGTAAAAATGTATATATGTAGATATAAGCCAAGTTTTACACCCATTAAGCTGAGCTAAGCAACAACCTGTGCTTGTAACCCGCACACTGTAAGAGCAAATAAACTAAACTTTTAAGTTTATTCAAACCACCTACATTTAGTTGGGCTACAAGATGCGATGTCATATTAAAAGAAATACAAATCTTGATAATTATTATTATTTTTTTTAATCTTTGAATAATTCGAACTTTCATTTATGTTTTGTATCAAATTTTCAATAGTCATGGCAGTGTGTTAGCTCTTGTACCAGTTTTCATCAGTAACCATAACTGTCTATGAAAGAGGTTATAGTTAATTTCAATTTGAAATTTTAATTACTAGTGCAGTGCCCGTAAGAAAAGTGTATTCCTATAAAAAAGTGGGAGGTTAAGCAGCTTTTTCATGGATGGCCAAATGAGGCTGTGTTTGAAGGTGGGACGTCAGGGATATTTAGGTTTGTTGTGACATCCGATATTCCAGGGTATAATTGGCTGTTTTTGACTATTTTTGATTTTGCCATTATATTTCACCTTAAAAGCTATTTACTTGGTGTCATTATTTTCAGCACAACCTCACATGTGTGACTGTACAGTTCTTTTTTCATTTTGACATACTGTATTAACACAATGTTATATGTTTAACAAACATATAATGCAAATATAAATTGTTGTTTGCTAAATTTGTGCATACATTTAAAAAATGTACAAAGTTATATGTAACTATTTACATTTAAATGCAGGCAATGCTCAGGTCTGCCTGAGCTCCTTCCAGCTGAATGAAGAGCTGCACTGCTTCTCCTCATTCTGACTCATTAAACAAAAAACCGACTCCACTACACACTAAACACACTACACCAAACACTACATAACACACTAACTACACACTCCAAACATGCTAAATGTCACAAATCTCTCAACTCTCAATATCGCTGTCTACACACCGACCATCGTTGCATGTCAGTCATCCACCTAGGTCCCTCCCACAACTTCCTGTTCCTCAACAACCAAACTTGCTGCTTGGACACTTTCGTGACAAAAGCCCGTTTTTACCGTTTCTTCCTACACCAGACACAAAGCAAACGTGACGGCAATGTTCGCGAAAAAGCGTGGCGGACATTATTTACCTGAGGTCCGGTTTTGGACGTGCCAATGCGTCCGGTCCGTCGCCTCGGGAGGTGGCCCGTGTAGCTAGCGGCTAGCAGCTAGCTAACGGCTAGCTACACACGAACATCCACAGATTCCGATTCCAGTTTGTTGTCCGCACGTCTCCAGATCTCCTCAGACCCGAACAGACTCGGTCCGGACTCGTTTAATCACATTAATCCACAACAGTCAGTTTAGATGCACAGAACAGAACAGAACAGAACGGAACAGAACGGAACGGACCGAACCGCCGGCAAAATCCCGGTCCAGCTCACGCCGCTGCAGGTATAAATCCGCTTGTTTCTTCAGGTATGTCGTGGGCTTGAGCTCTGCAGTGATTGGCTCTGGTGCGCACGTGGCCACGGTGTGCAGTGATTGGCTCTGGTGCGCACGTGGCCACGCCATGTTGAAAGTCTCGGGTCAGTGTGATCCTTATCCGCAGAGATATTTGACCAACAGACACATACAAACACACACACACAGACAGACAGAGATTCCATGCATGTATAGATAGATGTTCAATTTGATAACTCACTCCACTCTCACGTGAAAATGCTGTTCATGACTGAATAAATTACCAGTTAATAATTTTTTTTTTGAAATGTGTAAAATGATACATCCTTGAATTAATCATTAATCAATGGCTCTAGAGAGAGAAAGGGAGCTGGAGATAGATACAGAACTATTATATGAATATATGATGATGATGACAATCCTTCGCTATACATCATGAACTGAAATAAACCTAACCCACACATTCAAGCTTTATAAATAAAACCCTCTGTGAACCTTTAGGGAAGGTTCGCTGAAGGTTCTCTGAAGACTATTTTCGTAAAACCTTGATATAATCTACAGGGAACGTTCCATGACAGTTACATAACAAAAGCTATAGAGAACCCTCAGGGAACGTCCCCTAATGGTTCTCTGATGGTTACACAAAAACCTTCAGGGATCCCTCAGGGGACATTTCCTAAAGGTTCTCTGATGGTTATACATATTAACCCTTTGAGAACCCTCAGGGAACATTCCCGAAAGGTTCTCTTAATGGTACACAAAATAACCTTCGGAGTACCTTTAGGGAATGTTCCAGACAGTTAATAGTTTTTCGCAAAAAAAACCCTGTAAAGAACATTCCTAGAACTTAGACCTTGAACTAGAACTCATAAAGATATGCAGAAAAATACGAACACAATTCTTTACTGTATACATAATCATAGCTTTCTACTACAGACATGATAATAATTCCCAGGTGTAGGATCCTTGTTTTGTGTTTTGTTTCATAGAAACTCTGTTGGAGAGCATAACAGAAAACCAGACCTGGGACCCTGTTCCTCCACCCTCCCTCCGTTTTAGTCCCACAGGAAACCGCCGCCTCTTAATTGCAGAGGAATAACCATTTCCTGTAACATCTTCTCTACATTTAGTGTCACATTTGCCTTTAATTATATGTTAAACTACAAAACAAAGTCTCAAATCTGCCTCTCCAGATGAATTTCAAATCCAGTCCTGCGCCACTCTGAAGGCAGTACATGTTACAAGAAAAGATCAATTTAGCATTTAAGAAAAGATGGTTAAGACAAGAGCACTTCATGTTCAATGCATGTGTAAGCCACACCTACATTAGACAGACTCAACCTCAGGCTCAATGAAAAACAACATGTGGGCATTTCTCTCTTCAAAGGTTAAGAGTAAGGACATAATGTTGTGTTCCCTCTAATGAGCTTTGCCCAGTAGGTTTGCATTTAGTTCCACTTCTTGAAGTTTTTCTGATACACCTTACAGCAAAGTATCACCCTAAAGTCATTGCTGCATATTGTCTATGTTGTGCCTATGTAGAATGTTACAGAAGTAAAGGCTGGTGTCTGCTCTCTCAAGATACCCTAAGTTGATTTTAAATATCAGTATTAACTTTAATATGTAACCATATGCCAGTGCCACAGCAAATAAGATGCCAAGTAGAACGAGCTACAAAATTGTTAACTTTTAACTTTTTAATTGTTAAACAGGAGCACTGTAGTTTTCCTTTGTTATAGCTCATTCAGATCATTTCTTTTCTTGAAAGAATGCAGTGCTAGTGTGGCCATTTTGACCCTTCATAAATTGTTTATGGTGACCAAGGATCAACGTGGTGGTGATTGTCCTGGATTGTCCACAAATAAATTGTATCCAGGTTTAACATGGCAACAATAGCATTGCACAGAAATTGTTTTAATTGGTCTATATAAAGGGAGACTATAATGATCCCATTTATTTTAATAATGAATGATGCTGAATAAAACCAAATTAGGGCTCTTATATTAGCTTGTAAAGATGGATCGTTGGCGAACGAATCAGTTCGAAGGAATGACTCTTAACATGAACAAACTGTTCTGATTCCACGTTTCACTTCCCTCTCGTTAGTTTTTTCGTTCTCACAGACTAGTTGCTGTGTTGTTCACTGTTTAGTTATCAGAGTGGTGAAGATGACTGAGAGCCAGCCAATCATATGCTGAGTCTAGGACACTGTCGTCGAATTTTAGCCAATGAGAAACAGGAAAGCCTAGCAACCGTATCCTTGAAAAAAAAAAAATCATTTTGTTCGTAGCTCATCGTTCTCATTCAGTCAGTCAGTCACCCTTGGCTAACCTTCAATACATCAATTTAATGTCAAGGTGAATAAACACATTATCCACTGTTGAGTTGTCTAAAAGTACACATAATCATGAAGTTGCAGCTATGCATTTGCCTTGAACTACAGTGTTATGGTGACCGTTTGCACGATCGCTTAAGAACGGGGGGCTGAACGACGTTGTCCCCGAAACATGACTGAATGAACGAACGAACGATATGAACGATTCTTCCTGCCGAACTGACCGACGGGAACTGAATCTCGACATCGAACGATGAAATCCACCTATGTTAGCTTGTGATTAGTCGGCTTGTAATGCTTGTGTTTTCTCCAACAAGTTTGTATTTACATTAGAGATTGTTGATTGTGAAGACAAAGGAAGTTGACAAAAACTCTGTGGTCTTCTACTTTTAAGTTATACGAATACTTGTGCTTACTAATAATAATTACTGATCTCTGATCTTTTTCCTACCGTTGCTCAAATCTCAAGGTGGTTGAAAAAATATAAACACGGTAACTGTGTGGCAAGGACGAAATTTTGATTTCAGAGGTGGAGGGGGGGGACAAGTATTTTTAATAAAACTCCAACTCTTTCACCCAATTCTGTGTTTCACCTTGTTAGTCAACTTCACTCCAACTCAGTACCACCAATTTTACACTTATTTTTGGAATATATGGTAAACAGACCTCATTTTATAGAGGAAAAAACTTAGTTTTACAATTCTCATGAGTTTGGATGTATAAAATCACATTTGTAATCCGAGGTTTTATTGTATTTTTCCCTAAATCTTTCATTGTTGGTGTTTTTTGCAGTTGCAGCTTTTCAACATAAATGCCAAGTCTAATTTATTTATTTTTCTTAATCAAGGAAGAAGACGCTGCACGTTTTTCTTCTTCACCTTTTTCATGTATTGTGCTTCCTTTCTGTCAGTCACTATCACATTGATGATCGCCATGGCTCCGGTGCAGCAAAACAATAAAAAGTACGACTTGAAATGTAAAATTTCTTCGTAAAATATGCAGAGGAAAGCTCGGGAGAAGCAGCTGCTAGACGTTTCTCTGTCGACCCCAAGAGAGTGAGAGATTGGCGAAAAAATAAAACAGAGCTTCAGCGTCTGTCCAAGGAGGACAGCAACAGGGCCTGGTGGAGGGAGGAAGAAGGCTAGCGAGGAGCTTGAGATAAACATGTGGGAATGAGTTATCAGCAAACGGGCACGCCACGAGAGAGTGTCCCACAAAATGATCAGGGCGATGGCGAAACAAATGTACACCACCGTGAGTGACAGCAGAGGTGAGTCGTTTCCTCTGCTGCACCAACTTCACTTGCAGAAGACGCACAACTGTTGAATTAAAGCCTGGTCCCAAATAAACGCCTGATCTGTTAAGTGATTGAAACAAATAAACGCCCTGGCTATTATTTGGTCATTTACATCCTGGCTGCACCTAATTACCAAACATACATACACACACACGCAAGGCAGATTAATAAGGACTCCTGGGCAACTAGCAGACCGGTGTGCAAGCAACATGGGGTGACAGCGGGGACGGCCAATCACACAAGAAACGGCGGAGCCAATCGAGGAGCTTGTGGGCGGTCTAAACTAAGGGAAACAGGCTTCAGCTTGAGGGGCCGTTTTCCGCTTGGTCCTAGTGCTTGACATGTCTTTGTTAAATATAGCGTAACATGGTTTTTGGACAGTAAAAACTGCAAGGGACCAAAACGGCCTGTTGAAAAAGTGCAGGGGACATGTCCCCTGTGTCCCCCCCCAAAATTACGCCCGTGCTGTGTGGCATATAATTGGAGCAGGATACGATCTGATTGAATACAATACCTGTTTGTGGTGGTGTTATAAGTGGGTAAACTCTGATGCTGAACTTAGTGTGAAATAAGCCCTCTCACTCACAAATGGTGAAATAAAATTCATTCAGGAGTCCTCGAAAAACACTGGAAACTTGGTGAAGTAATGACTATGGGTTGTACTGTGGCTATAATTGGTTAAGGCTAGTTTTGTTTATGACAAACTAAATAAGTAGAACATTTCATTTGGCATGTATATAATAATTCCCCTGTTTGGCAATGTCAAGATGTTAAACATTTGACACAGATGTGCAAGAAAGAAATGCACAAACTTACGACCTGAGCAAACCTCTCTGATAGCTGCAGTTTTATTGATAGAAAATGAAAATAATATGTGTTGTATGTTATGTACATTTTCTTTCTAACTTCTATTCCATCTGATCATTACTTATTTAATGAAAAGTGTACACATTTCAGCTATTAAAGGTGTATTGCACCTGTGCAAATACAGTGGAATGCCATCAACTTAAACGACTCAATGGTGGTATGAACAACATTCCTCCATTCCATGTGCATTATTACATGCCACATTGAATTACGGTGTGGTCACTGTAATTAAGCAACATGCCTTCAGTTCATGACAGCATTACAGCTTTGTTTTCAGTATTATGAAAAGCTGGTTGGAATGTGCATTTTATTGCAGCACTTGACACAAAATCTAAAACTAAGTTTAAAGATAACTTTCCCAGACCTTTGTGTCATTTAAGTAGTCTTAAAACCCATGCAAAGTGATTCCTATTTAGGCATCTAGATACAGCACACCTCCACTGCTGATATGTGAGCACTGCTGGTGAATTTTCTTTTTTTTATGAGAGGAGAGGAAGAGGAGCGGATAGGATAGTGTTTTCGTTAGTCCATATTATTTTGCGCTATGGACACTTCATTTAAAGATCAATTAACACCCCTGCGAGTAAAGTATGGAAGCAGAGAAGAGATTACTTATTCTCATAACATTAACATTATATTATTTTATGCTGTCACACACTTGTCAGCAAAACTTAGAAATAAAAAGGACTCCGTCTCATAACTTTAGAAACTAAAACTGTATTTTTTCTCGCCACTTACGCTTTATATCCAGACCTTTCACACACACAATTAAAGCATATAAATAAGGAACTTTGCGCTTTGCTGTACATGTCAGCAAAAACGATTATAGCAACAAGCATTCGATAGATGTCAACACTGAAGCAAGAAATGCTGAACAAAGTGTCAGGATCATCATTCTTGCAGTAAGGGCAAAAAACTACCCTGCAATATCACATGAGTGTCGCACAGTAATGTTACAGCCAAGACAGTCATTTGATGCATGGGGAAACACTAATTGGTGAAATATACATCATTTGGTAGATCCATGTTGATACAGAGACAGTAGGTATTCAGCATTGTTTTCTTCACGTTGGGGGCCCCGCCTACTGTGCACGGGGGCATCGTGGTGTGACAGCCGTCAATCAAAGACAGGTTCCCCCAGATATTAATCATTATACAGACAGGATTTATAAAGGATTGTCAAAAATGTAAGTCTTTAATGACAAACTGAAAACTGTTTTTTTTACAAAGTTCTGTCAATTAATTGAAAATATATAATGTAAAATAAGTTACTGTATAAGTATTTACCTACTTTAAATTAACTGACCTAATTCAACAGAGGTCATTGGGATGGATACAAAAACATTTCCAAGTCATTGACCGTCCCCCAGAGTTCATTAAGAAATGGAAGAAATATGTGTAACTTTGCTTAGAGCAGGCCGTCCTCACAAAATGAGTTACCTTGCAAGAAGAAGAATAGTGACAGCTGAACTGGGAGAGACTCTGTATACAACAACTCTTGCCTGGGTTCTTCACCTTTCAAAGCTTTATGGGAGAGTGACAAAGAAAAAGCCACTGTTGAAGAAAACTCATATCAAATCTCAACTAGAGTTTACCCAAAGGCATGTGGGAGACTCCAAGGTCAACTGAAAGAAGGTTCTTTGGTCTGATGAGACCAAAATGGAACATTTGAAACATTTGAAAAGGGCTGTTCACGCCCAAACACTATGCAGTCTGACAGAGCTTGAACAGAAGAATGGAGTAAAATTGCTGTGTTAAGATGTGCAGGCCTGATTAAGACCTATCCACACAGACTCAGTGCTGTGATGGCGGCCAAAGGTCTATCTACTAAATACTAAATCACTTTTTTACATTATATACAGTGGGGCAAAAAAGTATTTAGTCAGCCACCAGTTGTGCAAGTTCTCCCACTTAAAAAGATGAGAGAGGCCTGTAATTTTCATCATAGGTATACCGCAACTATGAGAGACAAAATGAAGAAAAAAAAAAAAAAAAACAATCCAGAAAATCACATTGTCTGATTTTTAAAGAATTTATTTGAAAATTATGGTGGAAAATGAGTATTTGGTCAATAACAAAAGTTAATCTCAATACTTTGTAATATACCCTTTGTTGGCAATGACAGAGGTCAAACATTTTCTGTAAGTCTTGACAAGGTTTTTACACACTGTTGCTGGTATTTTGGCCCATTCCTCCATGCAGATCTCCTCTAGAGCAGTGATGTTTTGGGGCTGTCGCTGGGCAACACGGACTGTCAACTCCCTCCAAAGATTTTCTATGGGGTTGAGATCTGGAGACTGGCTAGGCCACTCCAGGACCTTGAAATGCTTCTTACGAAGCCACTCCTTCGTTGCCTGGGCGGTGTGTTTGGGATCATTGTCATGCTGAGGACCGAGCCACGTTTCATCTTCAATGCCCTTGCTGATGGAAGGAGGTTTTCACACAAAATCTCACGATACATGGCCCCATTCATTCCCTTTCCTTTACACGGATCAGTCGTCCTGGTCCCTTTGCAGAAAAACATCCCCAAAGCATGATGTTTCCACCCCCATGCTTCACAGTAGGTATGGTGTTCTTTGGATGCAACTCAGCATTCTTTCTCCTCCAAACACGACAAGTTGAGTTTTTACCAAAAAGTTCCATTTTGGTTTCATCTGACCATATGACATTCTCCCAATCCTCTTCTGGATCATCCAAATGCTCTCTAGCAAACTTCAGACGGGCCTGGACATGTACTGGCTTAAGCAGGGGGACACGTCTGGCACTGCAGGATTTGAGTCCCTGGCGGCGTAGTGTGTTACTGATGGTAGCCTTTGTTACTTTGGTCCCAGCTCTCTGCAGGTCATTCACTAGGTCCCCCCGTGTCATCATTTTGACCCCACGGGGTGAGATCTTGTGTGGAGCCCCAGATCGAGGGAGATTATCAGTGGTCTTGTATGTCTTCCATTTTCTAATAATTGCTCCCACAGTTGATTTCTTCACACCAAGCTGCGTACCTATTGCAGATTCAGTCTTCCCAGCCTGTTGCAGGTCTACAATTTTGTTTCCGGTGTCCTTTGACAGCTCTTTGGTCTTGGCCATAGTGGAGTTTGGAGTGTGACTGTTTGAGGTTGTGGACAGGTGTCTTTTATACTAATAACGAGTTCAAACAGGTGCCATTAATACAGGTAACGAGTGGAGGACAGTGAAGCCTCTTAAATAAGTTACAGGTCTGTGAGAGCCAGAAATCTTGCTTGTTTGTAGGTGACCAAATACTTATTTTACCGAGGAATTTACCAGTTAATTCATTAAAAATCCTACAATGTGATTTCCTGGATTCTTTCCCCCCATTCTGTCTCTCATAGTTGAAGTGTACCTATGATGAAAATTACAGGCCTCTCTCATCTTTTTAAGTGGGAGAACTTGCACAGTTGGTGGCTGACTAAATACTTTTTTGCCCCACTGTATATTTAATTAATAGACATTACTTTGAAGAAATCTGACATTAAAGAGTTTTTTTGGATTTCTTTTGTCTTTAACTTGGACTATAAAGGTTTCTAAAAAAAATGTTATTTGTTCCTAGATGTGCTTATTTGTTCTTTTTCGGTTATGACCAACTATCAAAATAGATAAATAAGGAATGTTGTATGGCAATCATTCTCTGCAAGGTTTTACCTGAGCCAGGCCATACAACAATGATGCCAATCAAATCACATCCAGACAGGGTTAGTAGAATATACAGCTGTTAAAAGGGAAAAAAAATAAAAATCTTTCTTTTTATTAACACACATTGGTATCGGATTGGTACTTGGTATTGACTGATACCCAAAGCCCAGGTATTGGAATCTGTATCAGGCAGCAAAAAATGGTATTGGAACACCTCTGACTGTGTCAACTCATTCTTCCAGAAAATGACATGAATAGAGTCACACTGTTTACCTAATATTCCAGTTTATGCAATTAATGATTTTAACTTTGCTGTTCTGAGCAAAATAATTTCTTGAACGTAAGTTCATATATTGGCCAAACTGGAATTAGACGGTTTTTTAGAATGCACCATGAATTGAATTTTTTTGATTATCAATTACTCTGTTATTCTATACACTATTGTCCAACAGTGTAATGCATGCCTGCAGATAAGATGCTACTCTCAGCTGCAAATAGTCAAAACAAATTGTGGATGGTGGACCATCAGCTGCAGGAAAATCCTTAAAACAAAGTATTAAACACTTAAATATTTTCTTTTCTTATCAAACAAGGAAAGCTTTTATATATATACTGTGAACAAATATTGCTTGCAAGGTAGGAACAGTAGAACCAGGAAAAAAAGAGACTAGTTGACCAACCATGAATCTAAATGTAATATCTCAACTTCAGCACACTGACATTAAAGTTGTGTCCCCTTTTCTTCCCAGTCCTCCTGCCCGTATCCAGCTCTACCCTCCAACACAAACCACCCTGCAGCTCTACCTATTACCACACCGACAGCAAGGGAGTCAACAGTAGAGGCTACTTCAACTCTCCCAGATCTCCTCGGGGATGTGCCCTTCACTTTGGCTCCTCATGTCCTGGCCATGCAGACTGGGTTCCCCCTCATTCCTGATGTGCTGCTGTCCAGGGACATCAACTACAACTTAGCTACTTTTCATTACGACTTCACTTTAGAGAACTCTGTACTTCATAATGCCTAGTCTGTTTGAATTTTAATACCAGGACTGTAATCAGGAGATCAGCTTCAATTTATTGAATAAGCAAATGTGATTCATCTAGAACAATTTAGAATCACTAAAATTACATAAAATGTAAATTTTGTTATAGAACTGAGAAGCAAGCATTTCTGTTAACACATTAATTTTGTACTTTCACTGTAAAAGCATTGAAATCATATGTTGTTACATTGGAAAAGAAAATCCCACTGGTTGTATAGCAAATGGTTCAAAAGTTCTGACACTGCAGCTTGATAGGAGCTACATGGACCTGTGCGTGGTCCATCTTATATTTGGTTAAGACATCATGACTGTTGAGCCCTTAGGTACACTTCTAATGTGGTGACATACAGTGTTATAATGATGTTGTCTAAGTATAAACAGGATAATTACGGTTGATTACAACTTGGGTTTCTATCAGGTTGGATAACATTGCATTACCATTACCTTTGTTTTATCTATCAAATAAGGTTAACTAATCTGGTAACCTTGTTTATAACCTATCTAATAATCGCATAACTAGAATTTTGCTCACCGCACCAAACCTGACTGGTCCAGAAAAAGCATCATGTTTTGGCGATTTTGTTGTGTAAAGCCCTAGGTTTGCTATGTTTATTCAGAAATCTCTGTCTTGTTAACTGTGCCAATCTTTAAGGCCTGTGACTTTATTTGTTGCAAGCAGATATCTAATGCCCAGAGACAGTTGCAAAAATGACAGCTGTTGCCAATGCATAGCATTAGCTTATCAAACTACAAGTAGTAAAGCATTCAGGTCTCGGGTCAACTTCGCATCTCAAATTTTGCAGTGCCAATCAGGTGCAGTCGGGTTGGGTCAAGATGCGCATATGAGCCAGGTTTAGGTCTCAATTTAGGACTACTGACTGCGAGTCTTTCTTTCCATTTTGCTAGATCTCGTAGAGTCCAATACCTTTATCAATGGTGCAATTTGTAAGATTTGAGTCTCATTCCTAACTTGTCAAATACTGACACTTTGTGTTGTTTGGTTGGACTTTTCACCAACTGGTAGCGTGAGAATTATGGAATGAGACGTAACAATCTTACAAACTAGGCTTTTAATTATACGAATCGTGACCCAACTATGTATATAAGACCCAGGCTGTACTAAATTACAGTTATTATGAACAAGGTGTCATTTAAGATAGTACAAAAGAAAGACTTTTTCAGGTCATTTCAGGATGTTGCACCTAAATACTGCTAGCAGTAACTTTGAATAAAGCAGTGTACTTGGACAAGAAATTACCTACCTTCCATTGAGTTAAACCCAAGTCCTCAGTAGAATCATTGGATAGAAAGTACTTATTGACGTGAGATTGCTTGAATTATCTGTTTATGTGTAAGATTGTGGAGCGTGTTTGAATGATCAAGTGAAAATTTTACTAACCACATTATTTTGATGCAGTTTTTATATTTCACATTATATGTAGCAAAAACACCTCTCCCACAGCAAATGTTTTGACAATTTTACTTTTTCCCTTCCAGTCATCACCACACTTAAATTTTGCTCCCTGAATGTGGCCTTCCTTTATCTTTCTGCCAGCATTTGCATTTATTATATTATTTATTCAGTCTGCATTTCCAAATGGTTTTTGCTTTCTTGTAATAATGGCATCCATTTTTTACCACAATGCATTAAAATATACATGACATTAGTTTTGACTTTGCTCAGTGTAAGTTTCAAAACACTTCAACAGAAATTGGTTCATGCCATGTACAATACTGTAGATCTAAGAGATAAAGCCATATGACCACTTGTTACATTTGAACATTAAATGGTGTGGATAGCATATGAGAACAATTTCTTTCGGTGTATACTGTGAGTGCTGTTATCTCATACTGACGTATCATGATGTCACTGACACTGTTTGTGTTAAAGTGTCAAGGATTTACCTCACACAAAATTGCTTTGGCTAGAGGTCAGCAGTGGGAGTGGTCCCAGATGCCGACGTACCATACAGTAAATTCCATACAGTTCTAAATGCCAAAAATGTGCAGAAATGTTTGAATTTTATTGATGTTTGCTTAACATTGGTTGAATAAAAAAAACAAAAAAAAAACGCTGTAAACACTGTAAAAAAGAGTATTCACTTCAGCATTTATTTATCCGTAGTTCTAGATTAGATTATTGTGTGCATCCTTTTTTTAAGTTAATCTTATAAGGCTACATTAAGTCTGTACCGGGGTGATTTTCTTTTTATTATTTTGTCAATATTAACTGTCGAAATAAGATTTTTTTGCTGAGTAGAGGAAATGCATTTGCATAGATTTGGTACATTATCAAGTATGAATGAAAAATTTGAAAAAGGGTCAATCACTCCTCTATACACTTAAACGGTTGCCTTTAAATATGAAATTATATAATGTTATGTACTGTTTAAATACAGAGCAACGATACACTAAAAGGCCTCTATGTAGTGGTCACCAGCCAATAGCAGCCTTTAAAGCTCTTGTGCTTTACCTAACGGCCATTGATATTGGTCAAAGACCCGTGCATCCAATGAACATCACCTGGAAATATCCAGGAAGTGCTCCAGAGCCAATCAGAAAGTAGCCGTGGTGAGTTGCTCCCGCCCACGGGCCAGCCTCCTCTGTCAGGAGTTGTTGCAAGTGACAACTGCTGCCTTGGAAGTTGTGTTTGGAGAGTGAGGAATCGCGAGAATGATAACAAAGACGAATTTTTACCAAGTGACGTGGTAACAAGGACTATTTGGAAGGAAAATTAGCAGTATAGTGTATTGTTTGTGTTCGTACTCAGACAAGGGAAAAGAAGGGTTAGCTTTGTGAGTTAGTTCTCTTCACTGGCATCACTTAAATGCGAATTCGAGCCTGTTTCAAGGATGCGTGTCGTGAACCAACTTAAGACACGCCGGTAGCTGGCAACGTTTGTCAACTGGTATGGATAGCGTATAAATCGAATGCTGAGAAAGAAAACAAGCAAAGTGACCTACTTAACAGTACATTGTACTTTTAACACTCACACTGTCATATAAACAACTTTATCAACTGAACGTGGCTAATAATGTCAGCATCAACAGCTGAGGCCAGCTCATCCCAGCAGCGGGTTAAACACAGCGGCTCCCCAACATCCTCCTGCTCTTTCTGTAGCAACACCACCGTGGTTGCAGCCGATCCGCGCCACAGTGCCGTACCAGCTTTTGCTTGCAAATCAGCACAGCCCAACCCGCTCCGTTTCCTCCTCCTTCTCAGCCGCCGGGAGGTACACAGGACCGACGACGTCCCGTTGATCCAGTCCCGCCAACCCGGGTGGAAGCGGCTCGGACGGTAGGCTGGTCCCCAGGCAGAGACTCGCACCTCCGGACAGCAGGACCTCACCGGAACGCCCTCCCTTCTCCCCTCTTTTGAAAGGTAATCTCGTCTCTTAAAGTAAATTGAGTTTATCCTCATCATCTTTCGGATAGCCAGCTGCTAACGATTCTAAGTGTCGTATTGAGCGACCGTCACGCCAAACTAGCTTAAACAATCTGATGATTTAATGGTTTCGGTGTTGAATGACCATGATGCGTGCACTTAAAATGAGCATCAAGGATTCTACTCAATAAATACACGTTATTCTTATGTTCGGCGTACGTATCGTCCATCACCCAACATTTAACTTCTAATAAAAATCTAAAATTTAATAATTTCCACCACCATTCGCCATGAGGCGCCGCGTTGTTTTGGCGAGCAGAGTTAATGGAAATAATTGGCGAAGCAGCTCAAAACATGACATTTTAATTGAAATGAGCTTAGTTTTGGTAATAACACGGACACCGAATTGTAGAGCTCGTTGCCATTATTCAGACAATAGCTTTAAGGTTTTTGTGAAACAGTTATACCTCTCCTAATAAGCCAGACCACATTAAATTGTCAGGTATTCCAATGAAGATTCAATTAAGCGAGCCGTGCTCCTTAACTGCGATTGAACTACACATTTCGGAGCGAGATGCTAGGCTAGTGGGCTAGCATCCTTATTGGGTCATAATACATTAGGAATCTGATGCTTGACGCTCTAAACATCGAGAAGATGCATGCAATTGTTTTAATACCACAGTAGGTCCTGTAACCATGGTCTGATTTCTACTACTATATCCGTAATATTTTAGCACAGCATAGCATAAGCTGTTTTGATATATTATTCCAGTGTGTTACAATGGCGATTTAAACGGAATAATTCGATATTGGCTAATGCAGCTTTTATTACATTACGGTGACATTATCCTTGCTACGATGAGGTAAATATGTCAGGATATGGATGCCTGTGTAGTGATGATGCAGCTACTCTGTCGAAGATAAACAGGGCTCAAGGATCTGCATGACAGGGATGATTGGCGAGATTTTTCAGAATGCACTGAAAGCATATTATTAATTTGTTTCATCGAGGTTGTTTACCATCATTGAAACGAAAAAAAAAATAAAAAATGTCGCCAGCTGGTAGGTCTATGGCTCCTATGGCAACACTGGGGCCTAGCAGTCTGTTAGACATAAACAGAGCCCTCTGGGCAAGCAGGCCAGCCTCTGCAACTACATGCATACATGTAAAAATACTATTTGGAAAACATGGACAAAGGAAAATATATATTCGTCCGCAAAGAGGAATACAGTTTTCTTGCAAATGCTCAAAATTATGTTTGAAGTTTGTGCAGTCTGTGCTGTTTGCTCTCCTGTGTTAGATCTGTTCTGGATTGAAATATTACATTCCATGCACTTGACTTTTCACCTCTAGATATCATAGCTGGAAGTAGTGGCATGTCCAGGGCATTTTTGTCTGGGATGGTGTGCATTTAGGCAGTAATGTTTTTGGACTCTCGCCAACAACCAAATAAACAGACACAGCCAACTTAAATTTTGATGACCTTTGCTAAACGATGACGGTGGCTGTGTGAACGAGATGGAAGGCTATGTCGCTGTCAGAAAGATGGATCGTGGTCATGCTGCTATGGATATTTTAGTCCACTATCATCTGTTGTTATGCGTATTAGTAACTTCTGATATTTTAAAAACATTTCAGTCAGTATCAAATTTTATTGCTGCAATGGACAATATAATGATCATTAATGCTTCCAGATCCAAACTCCATTCACATTCGGAAATATTCCACAATTTGTTTACATTCAAGTTTGTAATCCTCTTTCAAATCCCATTTAAATTTCTGAAAATGTTCAGCTTTCTTTTAAGCTTTGTTGTATCGCTATTATAATGGAAATCAATTAGAAATCCCTTCAAACCCACTAATTTTCCAACTCTTCTCCCACCCACCATACATTCTCATAGAAAATCCATTCAAACTGTGAAACGTTCACCAAAATTAGGACTTTATCACATTATTTAAACTTTTTCACAGCTTTCACTCACACAGTTGCAGTGTGATTTACATTACATTTATAACCTTTCAGCCACTTTCAGTGGAGTGTTTGGGTCGGAATCTGGAATGTTGACAGCCAGAGTGCAGGAGCCAACTGACGGAGTGGGAAGGAGCTCGCTTCAACTTGCCCTCACTTCCTAAATATTCACTCCAGCAGAAAAACTATGACACCAGCTTGTAGGAAAACTTGTGCTGGTCTCAACAGTGGCTCTCTGGGGGCAAATCAGATGGACAAAAATTGGCTCGGTGGGCTTTTAAATGACAGGAACACTGACCAACTGCTGCATCAAGTTCCATTAAACTGAGAGGAAAAATATCTGGAGGCAGGCAAACACATTCACTTTTCTGAGCTGCTCCACGAGCCACATTTATGACTGCACACACACAATAATTTCACAAAGTGCTCACAAGATTCTGATGGTATCTACCATAATGTTATTTGAGTTATAGCAGTTCTGGATTTTGAAAGATGATCATGATAATGTGTGGTGAGCTCAGCTAAAATCACTCATTACTGATTATTAAATCAACTCGACCACGACCAACTTAGTTACCATTTCAATGACAACCAATAACATTCGGGCCAACACAGAGAGACAGATTTATCAATGAGTCGGTTTAATACACACAGTGACATACACAGTATATTTGATTTGAACTATAATTAACTATTATCTTCTCATTCATTCAAGCCAGAAACTCCACTTAAATATTTTAATGTTCTCAATCTAGATACATTATGAGATAACTTGTCAGTCCACTTCATAGTATTTGATTCATTCTCACTGTAACATCTCTTCACACTCATCAGTTGCTTCTTGACACAATTTCAAGCAAGCATTGCAATTTGGCTTACAGCTTATTCTATTTATAATCTTTCATTCTTGCCCAACCATTAGGACGTTTCATTCTCTTCAGACAGCACTTGAAATATATTAAAGCCACCAATTCTGTTGAATCTTAGCTTTTAAATAAACCCTATATTATTTAATATTTTACTTGGCATCATTAAAAGTTTTAAAGCCAGCAATGCGCATTTGGTGTCAGCTCTTCAAAAACCTTCAAATATCTCACTTATTTCATGTATTTCTGATACTGTTCATAATTTTCACAGGCAGCCATGTGCATTTGGCATCAGCTACTCAACAGCAAGCATGCAAGGCAATTCAATGTGGTTTATTTTGTTCAGGAAAGAGGAGCTGTGAAATTACTGCTAGTGAGTAAGAGGGAATTGTAGATCTAGTGTTAGGCATTCTGTGAGGAAGGTTAGCTGTAATATTTAATCTTGATACTTTTTGGGTAAATTGTTGTGAAACTGTCAAAACCTGAGTGTTAAGAGGTAGTTTCTCCCAGGTCAGCTGTGACCAGTAGGGTTGATTGCAGGGTTGAGCTAAGCCTGCATGAGGTAAATCTAGCACATATGGGCTAGTCACTGCAGCATCAGATGTAGCACCAGGACAGCTGAACGAAGACTTGGGGAGTCTCTCTGCGGGAGTCCATTAAGGAAGTCAAAGTAACTCACTGTCCAACTCCGATTGTAGCCATGAGTCCTACCCAATCCCAGTCAGGACATCAAACCGGGGAAGATTTCACCGGAGACACATTGCTTGAGGCTATAACCCAGCCAGTCTCTGCTATCCAAAATTCTCCACCAGTCCTGAACTCGAAGTATTACGAGGCGCTATGGAACTGCCAGTCTGCAGTCAAGAAGGCAGACACCATTTCAGTCTATGCCTTACTGAAGACTCTCCACTTCCTGGCTCTTACCGAGACCTGGATCCCCCCAGAAAACACTGCCACTCCAGCTGCCCTCTCAACTGCCAGACCCGTTTTCACACTCTCTGAGACAAACAGGTAGAGGAGGAGGAACTGGCCTCCTCATCTCCCCCATGTGGTCCTACCAGGTCCTTCCCCTGGACCACCAACCCAGATCTGCTTTTGAATTCCACGCTGTCTCTGTCACACCTCCTTTCAAACTCAACATTGTGGTGATCTATCGCCCTCCCGGTCCTCTCCGTGACTTCTTTGATGAGATGGACGCCCTCCTAAGCTGACGATGGCACAACGGCGTTGTCCTGGTTGACTTCAACATCCCCCAGAGAAGCTGCGCTCACCTGAATTCATCGACTTCCTCTCCACATTTGACCTCACTCTCTCCCCCTCCCCACCGGGAAACCACCTTGACCTTGTCTTCTCAAGGTCTTGTAGTACCTTGGCACTCTCCGTTACCCCACTCACTGTGTCTGACCACCACGCTGTCACTTTTTCTCTCCCCTTAAAATTCACCACGTCCAAATGACCTCCTTGACCCTAATCAGTCAAGCTTCAGGACTGGTCACTCTGCTGAGATGGCTCTCCTCATGGTGACTGAGTTGCTTGGTGCTGCCAGAGCCTCGTCCAACTTGTCAGTCCTCATTTTCCTTGACTTATCTTCTGCATTTGACACAGTCAACCACCAAATCTTCCACTCCACTCTGGCTGAACTTGGCATTGCTGACTTTGCTCTAACCTGGTTCACATCATACCTGACAAATCGCAGCTTTAAGGTTACATGGAATGGCTCCTTGTCTAAACCCTGCTTGCTGGAAACTGGTGTCATTCAA
Organism: Sparus aurata; assembly: GCF_900880675.1. Lineage (NCBI taxonomy): Eukaryota > Metazoa > Chordata > Actinopteri > Spariformes > Sparidae > Sparus > Sparus aurata. The sequence continues at coordinate 18,355,535 of NC_044189.1, forward strand.
GGCTCAGTATAAGGACCGCTTCTGTTTACCCTATACACTAGATCACCAGGCTTTGCAAGATTATTGCATGGATTCTCTTACCACTGTTATGCTGACGACACCCAACTGTTGCTCTCTTTTCCCCCATTCTCCCCCAACACCCACATTGCGACGCACATCTCGGAGTGTTTGACATGTCCACTTGGACAGCTGTGCATCACCTCAAACTCAAACTTAATAAAACTGAACTCCTCTTCAACCCGGGGAAAGACTGCCCTCACATGGACCTGTCAGTCACTGTCGAGCATGTCATGGTATTGCCTTCATCAACGGCGAGGAACCTGGGCGTAATCCTTTTTGATGGACTGTCCTGCGCCCCCAACATCACTGCTGGGGCCTGATCCTGCAGACTACAACATCCGTTATAGAGGGCAGTCTGTAGCAGATCTGGAGCCATGCAGTCTGAAACCTTTTGGAACAACCCTGCTGGTAATATATCAAGGCAATTATGTTATGGAATTTGAGTTGGTTTTAAGCAGACACATGGACATCACATACCCTACCTGGTACGGTGATGTTGTTTTTGTGCGTGTACTGTGGTTTAGTTAAGCTATGTAGAAAAATTGTTTTGTTATTTGTCTGTTTTGAGTGGGTTTATTGTTAATATTTGCAACTTTGTGTTTTGGATCCCTAATCAGCACTTTTATTTTATTTACTTTTTAAAAGTTGACTAGATACACTTTGCCGTTGGCTCGATCTGCTTGGTGCTAATTGATGCGGCTGTGGTCTGCTTCCACCAAAAATAGACAAAATTGGTGTTTATTCTCCGTAGAAAACACAAGTGCAGTTTCCTTGTAATTCAAAATGGCTGCCCCAGTGTAGTCGAGTGTCCTGAGCTCCCCGCACTAAGCCCAAAGCCACTGAAGTAACTACAGGTTGTTAATCCTTAAACTGGGGCAGTTGTCTAAGGCAACTGCCCAACTGCTCAAAACGTTCACCAGAAACAGCGCAAAGTCATCCACCTCGGAGCACACGACAACAATGGACGCTACTGAGATAATCAAGCTGATTGAAGCGGCAATGCACAAGCATTTTTCCAAGGCTGAAGTTGTCGCTAAGGAAAGATTTATCTGCCTAGAGCAACGTTTTGATTCTCTCCAATCAGATTTACAATCCCTCAAGGAAGAAACTAAAGCACTTAGAGTAGATAATGAAGATAATGAAAGCGCACAGAAAAAGTGGAGCGTACATTCAGCTCACAATCAAAGTCATTAATGGCTATGGAAACAAAATTAGCAGAACTTGAAGGTCGCAGCAGGAGAAACAACATTTGTGTTCATGGACTCCCAGAAGGAAAAGAGGGTCCTAACGTCACACAATTTCTCACAAACCAAATGCTGCTGTGGTTCCCCACATTGAGAGACGCACTGGCGGAGATCATGCGGGCACATCGCGTTGGACCCCCTCGAGGTAACACTACTGCCAAGCCAAGAGTGCTGATCTTTGTGTGTCTCAGACATACGGATAGAGCACGCATTTTGAAAGCAGCAAGAGACTCACCCCTGAAGATGGAAGGGAACGATATCCATTTTACAGCGAACTACAGCATGGCAACTAGGAGCCGACGTAGACCCTGCTTTGCTGCTATGGAGAAGGCTCGCCAGGCTGGTTTCCACGCTTTCCTGATCTATCCGGCTACCATGAAAATATCCAAAGGCCATGAACATAACTTCTTTGATGATCCTGTCAAACTGGAAGGCTTTCTTAAAAGTCGGGAGCCGAATTAGTCCAGAATGAAAGTCAAAAGCACGAGTGGAAAACAAGACATTTTCAAAACCGTTGGGAATGGCTGCTGCGTGGTGAAGTACTAAAAATGGTAATTGTTGCCTGTCAATTGCTTTTGACCAGTGTTCGCAAAGGTCCCATACAAATTAGTGTGGAATTCCCCAAAAATCAAGAGGGTCGGAGATTTACTACACTGCATGAAAAGTGGGATTTTCGTCAGTATGCGGCACTGTAGATTGACGTGGAATTTCAGGTTTGCGACTGCACGCGGCTATTTGCAGGCAACACCGAAAACTGCTGTGAATTGTCGGAAACTGACGTGGGCCTTGCTTGGCAGTTGTCCCCCCATGACCCCCCTCCCCCTGATTCTAGGGGAGGCTTTAACATGTAAATGAAAATGCTGTGAGCTATACAAATGCAAATCAGGGTAGCAGGGGGAGTTTTACCTCAGGTGACCTTTTACTAAAAGGTGTTAACTTCATTTTAAGAAAATCTCTGGTATAAACTGATGAGGCTCAGTATTGTCTAATTATAGACCCTTATATTTTAGCTTGAATTGATTTATTTAATGAAAGTATGCTAGATTAATTACTGTGTATGTCATTAGCAATGGCCAATGTTATGTAAAAAAGGTTTTTTATTCTTGTTTTCACTCTCTCTCTCCTGGGAACAAGTTAAAGATAAAACGCCAGTTGTTAAGAAGTTAAAATTTGCATAAAATATTTTGAGATAACTAAGATGTGAAAATGTATAAGTATTTCTATAATATCATGGGTTCTGAATGTTTTAAAAGAAGTTGAAAAGTAATTCTTATAGCGTGTGAGAGTTCATGACCTTTAAGAGTTTTTACACTTCCGGGTAGACCGGAGCGTGAGTGACGACAAAGAAGAAGCGGAGAGTTAATGGCGTCGAGCAGCTAACAGTGGACTGTGTGTGTCGTCAGTGTCGTGTTTTATCACTAACAGACTGTGAACTGTTGTCGGACGACGTGCTGTGAGTGTGTGAGGAGGACTCTCCATCGCAGTCAAAGTGTTTGTGTTTTATTGGACACGAAGCAAGTTCGGCTAAGCTAGCTAGCAGGAGCTAGGCTAGCGGCACGGCCATTGTTGAGAGGAGGCCTGCGTGGACGGGAGGAGATTTGCCGCGTCGCCATGGAGAGTGTCGCCGACGGACGGAGCTTCGCTGCCCCTGAGGGACACGGAGGTTTATCGCTGCCAGCGTTTTGTTTTCACAGACTAACCTCGCCTCACAACAAAGCCGTGACCTCCTGTTAGCTCGGAGCTATGTCTGCAAGTCCAGATTTACATGATGCCGATAATGACGCCATTGTGTGTAAGTAACTGTTTTCTCACTAGTTCAATTTTACTGTGACTTTCGTTTCTTTATTCATACCACTCTTTTTCATTGTTTTCCAGCTGCCTGTAAGACATTATTAGATTAGATCCGTTTTTGGTCAATGTGACTATTATTCTATTAAATAATAGATGTGTTGTATCCATACGCAGTGCATCACGCAGTACTGATCGTCTTTATTTATTGTTTTTACAGCTGCTGGAAGCGAGATACAGAGTGTGCCAGCTGAGGATGAGGTGGACCTTTAGAAGTGCGCCACCATGGACCTGATGTCCGAGGAGGAAGATGGCACAAGATGGCGGGGTGTCTGGATGGATTGTGCGACCTCCGTCCTTTCGCAGCCGGGAGCTCACCGAGCTCTGCGCCACACTGCAGTCACATGAGAGGCGATTCCGAAGTACAGCGCAGCGCACCACAGACGTCTGCATAACAGACACTTCGCGGTGCTGCAGGATTTTGGGCTTCTCGTGAGCTTCCCGTTTGTTGTGTGGGCAGATTATGCTTTGTACATAGTTGTGGTGTGATTGTGCTAATAAAGCTCTTTCTTTGAATAAACAGCACCTTCCTGGCAAATGTTCCTTTCCTCAATTAATTAATTCATGTCATTGATGATATCATAACTATAAATGAACATATATTTATTTTTATTTATTTATTATTACTGGGGTTTACATTTATAATGGCCCAGGGTGACCAATCACGAGTGATTTTGCTTGTTTATGAGTAGTGGTTTCATCCAATACTGAGTGAAGATATTCAAGCCAGCCCACACATTCTCTGGCCAGGTGTGGTTTCGCTGCTATTCATATGCAAATTGGAGCCGTTTGCACCTCCGGGAGCTCCACATACGTCATGGTTCCTTTACTTCAGTATGTGGCACAGATGAAGTGCCGAAAATTAGGGAGATTTCCGGGCGTTTACGGGGACGAAAATCCCACTTTTCATGCAGTGTAGTAATAACTACTACATCCAAATGAAATACAGGGAGAAGCTTAATAGGACATGGCTTATCTACAGTGAATCAGGGGACTGTGTTATGTGCTTTTGTTGCCGACTTTTAGAAATAAACAGTGCTGGTTAACCTGGAATTTTTGCAAGGACAGTCGTTTTCTTATTGTCCATCATGGGTGACTATTAACCTGTGTACTATTAGCTTGTCTTCGTTCTCTGTCTTCATTTTGGAGTAAAGAAGTGTATGCAGGGTTTAGGGCCCCCATACATACCTTCGCCTTGGGCCCCCAAATTGCTAAATCCGGCACTGGGGATATGCATACCAGTGGGCTGTAGTGATCACAATCTAGTAGCAATTCTGAGGAAAACAAAGGTGCCTAAAGCAGGACCCAAAATCATTTTCAAAAGATCATATAAACATTTCAAAGAAGACCATTTTATTGAAGATGTGAGAAATATTTGTTGGGACAGTGTGTTAGAGAAAAACGATCCTGATGAGGCAATAGAAAACTTCAACAAACTCTTTGAGGAAATTATTAATAAACAGACACCTGTGAAGAAAAGATCCATTAGAAGTGTTAGATCACCTTGGATTGATAATGAATTAAAGGAATGCATGGAACAGAGGGATAACGCAAAGAAAATGGCAATCAGGTCCAATTATGAATCAGATTGGCAAGTTTATCGCAAGCTAAGAAATTATGCAACCAAGTTGAATATAAAGAAAAAGAAAATTCACCATGAAAAGGTATTTAACAACATAAAGTACGACAGCAAGAAATTATGGAATACTTTAAATAATATGATGGGCAGAAAATCTAGATCTAGATTGGCAGCAAACTTGATCTCCACCACAATTTGTCACGTATTTAATTTAAGTTTAAAGAAATGTATTTTTCCTCAGGCATGGAAAATTGCAAAAATTATTCCATTACCCAAGAATCCTACTGTATCCTTCTGTGGCTCAAACAGCAGACCAATAAGCTTGCTGCCCGCCTTGAGTAAAATAATGGAGAAAATTGTTTTTAAACAAATACAAAATTATTTTGCAGCTAATGATTTGAACACTGATTATCAACATGCCTACAAGGAAGAGCACTCCACTGTCACAGCTCTCACTCAAATGGCTGATGAGTGGCTACGAGAAATTGACAACAGACACCCAGTAGGAGCAGTATTACTAGATTTTAGTGCAGCGTTCGATATTATTGATCATAATTTGTTGTTACAGAAATTAGCTTGTTATGGTTTTAGTTCGACTGCAACCCGCTGGCTTGAGAGTTATTTGAAAAACAGGAAACAGACAGTTCTATTTAATGGAAGTCTGAACCAAAAGTGATTGATTGTGGAGTCCCACAGGGAAGTAGTCTTGGTCCATTGTTATATTCAGTATTTACTAACGACCTACCACTGACTAGGGGTGATGAAAAAAAATCGATTATTGATTAATCTCGATCATAATATTGACGATTATGATTCAATTATTACATTTCCAAAAATCGATTTAATTAAATTGTAAATTAAATTTAAATTGTAATACAAACTGGAGTACTCCTCTTACTGGCTTCCGCTACATGGTCCACAGTCTGGAGCAAAGATATGTTATTCCATCCCGGAGCTTTTTCACACTTAAATTGATTCCAAATCTTTACAAGGAGACAAACCTTTCCGTGCAAGTGTCCCTCAACTCTGCTCACAGGGTAGCAATAACGTGCGATGCCTGGACATCCAGAGCAGTCTCATATGTGACCGTTACAGCTCATTATGTCAGCAGTTAATGGAAGCTAATGTCCTACGTACTTCAGACGAAAGCTATGGATGATAGCCACACAAGCACAAATATGTGTGAGTTTCTCAAAGCAATGGCAGACGAGTGGGGAATAGATAAACACGCCCTGGTTCTCATCACCAACAATGCTTCTAACATGAGTCCGGCTGCTGACCTTGGCAACTTTCTTTTAACATTGAAACACTACATTTAAAGCAAATTAAAAAATAATAATTTTGATATTACAGTTACACTATACAATATTGAAGGTGCTGTGAGGTGATACTCAAAAGAGAAGTAAAATAATTCAGCAGCTGACTGATGTTAAATGGAAGATCGATAATCGTTAATAATCGAAAGTCGATTTGTAATCGAATCAGGAAATTGGGCTGATTAACCACCCCTATCACTGACCCTAAAGGACGCTAAAATTTCAATGTATGCAGATGACGCAACAATATACATAGCAAAACCCACAATTGATGAACTTAGTAGTGTTTTAAATCAGGAACTTCAAGCAGTGGTGACATGGATAACCAACAATGAATTAGTTCTTAACACCGCTAAAACAAATAGCATTGTATTTGGGACAAAAACTATGTTAACGAACAAGCCGAAACTGAGGCTATATGTAAATGATGTGGCTGTAGAACAAGTGCAAGAAACCAAACTTCTAGGAATAATATTTGACAATAAATTAACATGGTCTAAACACATTGAGAAAGTAATAAATAAAATGGGCAAGAGCCTTTTGACCATAAGGAGATGCTGGGATTTTCTACCTTTAAACGTAAGGGGAAGTGTCATCAAAAGCCTTGTGTTATCACACCCAGATTATTACTCAGAGGTTTGGTCGTGCACTGCCACATCATCTATTAAAAAATTGCAAACAGCTCAGAATAAGGCAGCACGATGTTTACTTTATTGTCCATATCGAACTAATGTCAGTAAAATGCACAACTGTCTTGCTTGGTTGAATGTAAAGAACAGATTTATTGTCCCATTACTTACTTTTATTAGAAAAATATCTACATCTAAACTGCCAAGGGTTTTATATAAATGTCTGTCTTTCAGTTCGGTTGAACATGGTTATAATACGAGGCATGCTACGGATGGTAGATTTATTCTACCTAAAGTGAAAACAAACAAGATGAAAAGTACGGTAATGTACAGAGCCATGGTTTTATGGAATGCTCTGCCAGGACATATTATTCAAGAGAACAACAAATACAGATTTAAAGAACTACTGAAAGAGCATTTGTTAGCCAAACAGCTCTCGGTGTCTGTTGATGTTAAGTGGAGGCTAATTGGTACAATCAATTTGTAACTTTTTTTTTTTTTTCCTCTGTTTTGTTTTTTTGTGTGTGTGTGTGTGTTTGTGCTGTGTGATGTGTTTTCTGTGTTTATGTACTGCAGTGAAAAGATTATGGTGTTGGGTATGGACTCCAGGAAGAATAGCAATGGCTTTGCCAAAGCTAATGGAGATCCAAATAAAAGATAAAAGATAAAGCATTTTCTAGAATGCCTGTGATCAGCTCTGACAACCATATTGCAGCCTTGATGGTCCTGGTGAAATTTGGGGGTTAGTATAAGTGCATTGATGACCACTTTAATTCACATTTTCAGGGGTGTAAGATTGTAATTATAGCTCAAAATATTTTGTATCAATATGGTGCTTATAGTAGTTTTTATATAATACTTTTTAACAAGTCGCTGATTATTCGTTCAATGAGATAACTGTCTATTCTGCTCAATAATACTAATAAATCACTCTTATTGTGCTGTGAAGTATAAGTCTGTTAACACCCATATTAATTTAGGAGAAATAATTCATTGTAATATAAGTAAAGCATTTTAGGGACTGAATTGTAAAATGTACAGAAACCACAAACCACAACTTTATAGTCGAACATTTATTCGCTAGTCAACAGACAACATCATGACAACGACAAACAGAAACGGAACTTTGGTGACAACAAACCAGATGTAAATAGAGTTGTGGTCAGCATGATTTATAGAGAGTGTTCATAGACACATGAATGGAGGAACCTTAAAACAGACTGTGCTTGTTCAAAGCCGAGTGTATTTAGAGTAACTGGAAGGAAACCAGGAGATCAGAGTTCGAACTTGATAGAGTTTTGCTATCCTAGCCTACACTCATTGAACCTGAAAACCAGGGGTATTAAATTGAAATTCAAAGAGTCACTGTTCTGGCTCCATATAAAAAAGTCCAATTAGAGAGCTTTGCCATATGCAATAGCCCTTAGTGAAGTTTTGACATTGAACTAGAGAGACTGTAAATAAGTACGTAAATGATAAATAATGACATTTTTTTTTTCTCATTGCAAGTAAAATAAGGGTTGCATTTTAAGATAAAATGGGCTACATAACAGAACTTTTGAAAAAAATGCACTTCGGACTTAATTTTAGAAAGAATATAGTTTACCTTGATTCTTTTAATTTTTTTGTAAACTCCAGTTCACATCTAAAAATCTCAATCAACTTTATAAAAAACAATCTCAACATCTCTTAAGAATTTGAGTGAGTGACGTTGGCTTCAGCTTTTCGTGTCAGGATTTCAAATCCGGGCTCTCATGGTGTCAGGTCGTGTCTCGGTGGTGCTTCACATTGCTGCTTTTAATATCAGAACATATGCGACGTACTGCTTTGCCTGTGGGAAGAATTAACATTAGAGTTCATTCTCTATTAAAAGCTCTGTTTTTGTTGTCCACTTTTCTCTTTTTAGAGCACAACATGTAAAATAACTCTTCTCTTACTCGCATTTCCTCCGACAGATGTCTTGTGTATTTTTTCCCTCACTCAAGTTGACACGCTTGTCAGAATGCACTGATTTGACTGGCTACATTGTGTCATGTGAGACAATTTACAGCGCATGCAATTGGTCTGTGGGATCCCTGGAAGCCATTAAACCACTGATGTGAAGGCTGGAAAAGTGCCGCCTGTTGATATAAATGCTCCATAACAATGTAATCATTCTCAATGATTTATTGGTTATAGGCCTGGGTCAGGATAGGACAGCATCTGAGTCCGGACCCGAACCGTGGTCCACCAACTGGTGACCTCTGCTGAAAACCATCAACCATCAGTCTCTTAAGTCATAACTGTTGTGGGTCAGCATTACGCAAATACTTCGATTTACGTTAATCGGCATAGACCGAACCATATGGTGCTCTGCAAGCTCTGCCAATTACATGTGGCTTATTGCAGCAGTACTACTGCTATGCTGGGGCACTTGAAGTGGAAGCATCCTGGGGCAATTTCTCAAGATGGCAGCATGAGCAAGACGACACTGTAAGTCATGTTTACTTTTTGTCCCCACTCAAACATATTATATATTAGGATTATAAACATGAGGAATGTGTTGCTGTTGGTAGTAATTGATTTTCTGATGTTGAATGTTTGTTCCTCCTGCATCACTGTTGCTGTTAAACGCAACGTTACCCCGCGTATCATCTTGAATTGTTATTCGGCCATTTGACATTTGCTCTTAACTCTATACACTATCAGGTATGTTTAAGAAATAAGTTTGCTCAAGCTAACATTGCAAGCTATTGTTACAGTCTGTGAGTGTTGATTTAATCAGTAAATCCTTTGTTATTTTCCTCAATCCACACTGATGGAAACATTTTTAAGCATTTAAGTAAAATTTAAATAAAAGTACTGATTCTCAAGTTTAGGGAAAGTCTTGCTATTACATACACCAAATTATTTAATTTATATATGTTTTATTAATATAACACTGATATAGAAATTACACAAATGTTTTAAATATGCCACTCATCTATATTTCCATATGATTTTTGTCTGTTTTTCAAGACTAGACAAAGCACTGTGGATGACTTTTTCAACTGAAGGAGTCTAACTGTATGCACACCCCAGATATCTGCTGAGCTTTTGAATAGCATCTTAGAGATGGCTATCAAAGAGAGAGTCAAGCCTTTTGTGAGATGATCAACACATTTTATTCAGGAAACACACTTCCCTCCAGGCACCACTTAATGGATCTGATGGAGAAGAACTGTGAGGCTACTGTGCAGAGGGTTAAAGCAGAAATCAAAAATGCTGCATCAAAAACACACTCACTACTGATGCTTGGACAAGTATTGCCACTGAGGCATATTTGGGAGTCACATGCCTCTTTGTGAATCAGGATTGGAAGCTCACTTCATACACACTGACCATAATGCCACTTGAGGAGCGCCACACAGCAGAGAACATTGGTGGTGGGTGGAAAAGACTGCAGAGAAATGTGGTTTCTCTTTGAAAGATGTGCTCACTGTTGTTCATGATAATGCTGCTAATGCTGTGGTTCGAGCACTGAGGATCTTGGATGAGAGGCATGTTGCTTCACATTGATGTGCTGGCTATACACTTTAGTTAGTGGTCACCCACACCCTGGTGAAGGATCCCCAGATGAGCAAGGCACTTGGAGCTGCAAGGTGACTTGTTGAACATTTCAGAAAGAGTGAGCTGGCCAACAGCACACTCAAAAACAAACAAAAGCAAAAGGTCACAGCTCAGCATAGATTGATCCAAGATGTGCCTATAACATTGATCAGCTCCTAATACATACCGACAGCAACGGTGGCCTGGGACCGCAACCGGAGGTCACACAGAATGGAAAGCATTGCCTTTATCTCAAAGGTGACCAGCGTATGCTATTGGAGGAACTGGAGCAAGTTTTCAAGCCCTTTGAGTAGGGCACTGTCTTCCTGAGTGGTGAAGCTTATGTAACAGTCTCTGCTCTACCACTGGTAAAAGTCCTCCAGAGGTTCACAAAGAAAGCCTCCTTTGAGTGTGCTTCAGTCAAGTCTTTCCAAACAGCTGCAGCACAGGAGATGGCTTCACGGTGGGAGCACAAGCTCTTATTCAGAGATAATGGTAAAAATGTGTCTGTAGTAGGGCTGGGCGATATGGACTAATAGTCATATCCCGATATATTTAGGCTGAATATCGATATACGATATATATCCCGATATTTTTATGCAAAGTGAGAGCAAATGTTCAGTCAAAATCAAAGCCAAATATGACATGTGGGTGGGAATTTCGTCATTTTAGGGGCAAGTCCATTTGGCCTTCATTTTTTTTTTTGTCAGGGGCACAAAGGCCACTGAGTAAAATTTGTTGATTTACCTTTCAGACTGATACCATAACATCCTAATTTATAATAAGACATGGATTATGTATTCAAACATTTTTTAAATACCAATATCAAGTTAATGTTACATTACAAAACCGTTTTTTTAAGTAGGGTTAGAGTGAGCACATTTTTTCTAAACAAAAAAAATTGTAGAATAACCAGCAGGAGACCACTGATGTGTGGAATGATTTTCGTGGCGCTTCACTCTGAATAATAGTGAAGTTATTGAATATTTTTTGTAGTTTCTCTTTTCAGTGTTGCACTTTGTAGACGGTCCCTGCGCCCTCGTCTCACAGACGGCTGACCATACAGACCAGATTAATGTCCAGACGCTCGTTTTGATGAAAATACGGTTGTAGCTCGTTGTCTGCCTTACTACGGTAGGAAAGAGCCGTCGTTTGTGTTTTAACAAGGTTTCACTTATGAGTTATTGATCCGGGAAGTTCGAATCTGTGAATATATTTCCAACTTTACCGGACTAAATCCTACCACATACGTCAGTTACGTATCATGTCAAAACTGGCTGCGCTCGCTTGCTGTGCTGTAAGTTTCGTTCTTCTGTTTTGAGACGCTGCTGCTGTTTGAGAGAAGCATCTCCGCCTTACTGCCTGTAATTCACACAGAAAGCCGGCGCTGCGGCTCCTAAAGAGGCGTGACGGTACACGTAATGTTGATGACGTCGGTGTTTCCTACTGTCCGAACAGTTTATAATCATGTGGATGTTGTTATAATGTGTAGTGATTGAGATACTGACCCACCAAACATCCTGGAAAGTGACAAAGTTACGTTTTTCGTGCAAAATTACATAATCACCATCAGTAAACAGGACACTGTCTGACTCCCTCACTCGCGGGGAGGCTGTTTTCTGGAGGACAGTTCACTGAAGTCTCGGTCAGGAGGGCTGATGGTCGCGGTGATTTATTTTCATCACAAACACTTGGTGAGTTCAAGTTTTTTCCGGTGACAAACCGGTACGACGCTTCTCCACGTACAGCTGTGTTTTTTTTCCTCATATAAGTTGCCAAAGACAGTTACAGTTACTATGTTACTGTTGTTTGGTCCTGTAACATTGCTTTGTGGTACATTTCTCTGTATTTAGTTGAGTGAAGGACCTGTGTAGTTATCAGACTAGTCAGACTGACACGCCCCTGCTCCGCGCCTACAGATTATCCATTCACACTGGGACGGCTCACCAATAATGTGGCCCTGATACTACCTCCAGAGGCGGATCAGCGCCGGAGCGAAATTTCCCTCCTCTCCGCATCTGAAACTTTCACACAGAGGAGGGTGCGGAGAATTGGCGCAGGATCCCCGCATGCAAACGGCAGTGTGAATGGGGCTTGTGATTGCTTCTGCCCTTGACCCTAGGCTTCACAAGGTGAAATGACTGTGGCTGTAACGTAACTGTGCAACACTCAAGTGATGTTGCAAGACAGGTTTTTGCTCTTTTCTGCAAGACTCATTATCCTAACTCGAGGTTAGTTAATTGGTGCTAGTAGTCTGACAATTAGTGAAATGGAAATCACCTCAGTGCTGTGAATGTGTTTCAAGTGATTATTGTATGAAGACACCTGTGTCTGAAGGTCCAGTCTCTGGTTAATCAGTATTCCTGGCTACAAAAGAACACTCAGCAACTCTGTGAAAATGTTATAAGTCAGGGGATGGATACAAAACAAATCCAAGTCACTGATCGTCCTCCGATGTTCAATTAAATCAATCATTAAGAAATGGAACTAATATGGCCCATGTGTAGATCTGTCCAGAGCAGGCCGTCCTCACAAACTGAGTGACCGTGCAAGAAGGAGACTAGTGAGTGAGGCCACCAAGACACCTAAGACTACTCTGAAGGAGTTGGAAGCTTCAGCAGCTGAGCTGGGAGAGACTATGCATACAAAACAACTGTTGCCTGGGTTCTTGCATTATGGGACAGTGACAAAGAGAAGGCCACTGTTGAAAAAAGCTCATTAAATCAGTTCACCCAAAAGCATTGGTGGACACCAAACGGCCCACATCACCACCGTGAAGCGTGGTGGTGGCATCATCATGCTGTGGGTATGCTTCTCAGCAGCAGGATGATCCAGAAGGATTCCAAAAGTGCAGGCTAAAATGAATGCAGCAAAGTAGAGGGAAATCCTGGAGGACAACCTGATCCAGTCTGCAAGACAACTGCGACTTGGGAGAAAATTTCGTTTCCAGCAAGACAGTGACCTGAAACCTTAAGCGAAAGCTACACAGAAATGGTTTAAAGAAAACAAGGTGAAGTGTTTTTTTTTTGTTTTTTTTTTGGACTGTTTCCATGATTACCGTGATTCCATTTATAAAAGCAATCACAGAGTGCAGCTTTTGCACACCTTAAGGTTGACAGGTGCATAGGAGCAGACTGAAGGCCGACAAAATCAGGAAAAAGACTCCTGCACACATCACTTATTATTAAATGTATTGACAACATTTTGATACTTTGACATTCATCAGGTTGTTGCTCCAGCATCATCTTGTGAGATAACCTGATGAAGGTCTAAGTACGGAAACATGGTTGTCGGTAAACCTAATTGCAAGTGAAGTGGACAGTGTGTCTTTTTCCTGATTTATAAAAGCAATAAAAGGTGAAAATAATTAAGGGGGATGCTTTTTATAGGCACTGTACATGCTCAATGCTTTACAGTGTATTGATCTGGATATGACGTAGCAATAAAAAAAAAAATAGAACTTTAGTTCCTAAAATTCTTTTCCAAGCTTTACTGACAAGTGTGTGAAAGCGCAAAATTATATAATGTATCTAAAGTTAAATGTAGGAGTATTCTTTTCGCAGCTTATATGTGTTACTCGCAGATGTGTTAATTGATGTATAGCATGAAGTGTCCATAAAACCAAAACACTGCCCTGTCCTCTCCTCTCTTCTACTCTTGTAAAAACAAAATACAAATTCAGGAGCAGCGGTCAAATTTCAGCAATGGCCCAGAGACACTCAGGCAGCGAAGAGCGGATCCGAAGGAGGATTGTAACCAAGGAGAGCAGCAGCAGGTAATTCAAGAGGGACTGCAACAGCCAGAAACGTCAGAGTCCTTATGGGGGAAACTACAGATCACAATCGCCTGTATTAATTCTGTCACTGCAGGCTGTTTGTTATAGGAAGTAACCGCAATAACACATAAGTAACACCACCACCACAGTTTTCCATGGGACACTAAGGTGGTCATATGAGTGGGTTCCAGGGAAATTTAGTGGGTCCCCAAAAGAATTGTGATTTCTGACAAAATGTAGTGTTCAATTTGTGTTTGATGTTATATTTGTTATATCCATGGTAACATGTTTGATGAAAACACTGTTACATGAATGGCTGCCACCAGAAAGTTGATAAGCCGCTCAGTCAGACTTGTCAGTCAGAGTACATTAAAAAAAAGAGGATAAAACATGGAAGCTCACAAAAATGCAAGGGGATTACATCTCGATGAGGATTTGTATACAAAGGGCAGGATGAATATACTTTTATATTAGCTGCCACATAAGTTAAGAAAAATCCAACTCACAACATGCAATGTTGTTTAACAGATGCGAGAAGCTGCAATTTAGAAGCACCAAATCCTAAACTCGCTTAAACTCGGTCCCAAAACGTGTATAGTCTGCAGCCAAAGAGACAAGCTCCTTGTCACGCTGGAATTTTACAGCCTTTTACACCTGAACTATGAGCAGGACACTTTTCTGACTGTGTAAATCTGGTGTTTTCACATAAAAAATGACAGTGTTAAAAGGAGTGTTAAAAAGAGTCTGCAGGTTAAAACATACGGATTTCGTCTGCCAGGGTTCAAAATGGCTTGTCTCCAGAACGGCAAAGCATCATTGGTCATCATCGTCACGAGAGAATACAGAATGGATCAGAAGTCATTATTCTTTGCAAACCCTGCAGGTTAAGAACAAGTGGCTGCCCTCCTCCACTCTAAAGGAATTAAGGAAAGTGGACTGCTGCAACATTGAGGCATGTCACCCTCTGCCCTGAAAAAATGTAAAGTAAAGGTTTGTCACCAGAAAAGACAAAACTGCTCTGTTAAAACAAGGAAGGTAACTATAATATATATGTATGTGTGTATATGTATGTATGTATATATATATATATATATATATATATATATATATATATATATATATATATATGTATGTATATATATATATATATATATATATATATATATATATATATATGTATATATATATATATATATATATATATATGTATATATATATATGTATATGTATATATATATATAAAATATACACACATATATGTGTATGTGTGTATATATATATATATATATATATATATATATATATATATATATATATATATATATATATATATATATATATATATATATATATATTTATATATTATATTTTATATTGTCTTTGCCAAGAGTGTGCAAAGCAAAGGGTGGCTCCATATGTGTTGAGTCATAGTTTTGATGCCTTCAGTGAGAATCTACACTGTAAATAGTCATGAAAATTAAGAAAAACCATTCAGTGAGAAGGTGTGTCCAAACTTTGGTGTGGGTGTGTATACATGTGGATGTGATGTATGTATATGTATGGATATATGCAGGACTACCAGCTATATTTTGATGTGAATGTAAAACAATGTATGGTTTCGATAAATACACATTTCATATGACGGCCAAACCCTTAATTAAACTTGATTTTGTAAATTTTGTCTTTGGTTTTCTGTTTGAAGTGCACACAACAGGATTTGTGTAAGGACATGGATGTCTCTGGTTTACTACTTTGACCACTGTCAGAGGTCAGGAATAAGTTATTTAGAAGTTATGTCATTGTTATAACACTGACATGTGTCACAATGATAGATGTCAAAACTAAGAACTGACGGTAATGGTTTCCCACTAAAAGTTGGGACGCTGTGTAAAAAAAAAAACACAACGTGATACTGAATCAAGACATCATTTTCAGTGTTTTTAACTCATCATTGGCTAACTCATTAATTTTTTTTATCATAGAATCATGTTTCAAACAAGTTGTGACCATTGAAATAAACCACAATTGTAATTTGAAGTGTATCACAATGATGTGCTGAGGATTTACAGGGTACTTAAACAGTCAAATCAGATTTTGCTGGTCAATTAAAAGATTCAGCTGTTCATTTTTTGTTCAGTTCAGTGCCTCAATATAACATCTTTATCACGATTGTTTATAAAAACTATTTGATTTGCAACAGGATTATTTATTTGGTCTCCATATATTGTATCCAATGTAGACCTTATGCAACCAGTGGAATGCTGTGTGCCAGTACTTATGCACTTGTATTACCATATTAACAAAGTCAGTACAGTTGTGGTTGACATGGAAAGAATTTCAGTTCAAAACAGTAAAAAAAAACAAAGAAAACAGAACGTGAAGAAAGGTCAGGTCTAGTCTTCCCTGGAGTCGAAGTCCTGGTCAGAGCTGTAAACCACCTCTATACTGCATTCCCTGTCTTCAAACTGACCTCTATCAATATTGGAAGCTGGTTTCAGTCCAGCCGTGTTCACTCTTGGGCTCCCAAATCCAGTTGAGCTGGGCACCGCTACCAGTGGTGACCCCCCGTGATCTGATGGCCCGGTCCAGACAAACTCTAGGGCCACTGGCTCCACAGCTAATTGAACCATTAGTTAACCAGCTAATGGTTACTAGTTACAGCCAAGGATAGCTAGCAAAAAGCAGTGGTTGTCTGTTACTCTGTTACTGTGTGCTGCCCCCCATGTTTTTGGAGATACCATTTGAATTATGGCCATATTTGACAAAATGCAGCTGCTGGATGACCCAAATGTCCATATAGAGATACTAAGTTTGTCCTTCATGACAGTTTATTTTCTGAATTGATTAAGACAATATCATGTCTATGGAGGCCTTGGTGCTCTGTGCTAGATCATTTTAGTGGATTCAATAAGCCCTGGTCCGTCAAGTGGAAAGAACAGTTACAGTGATGAACGCAAGACAGCGAGAGGAAGATATATATTCTTTCTGTGAAACACATTTATCTACCTTGTAGGGCTACTTAACATGTTTAGAAGATCATGGCAAGGTCTAATTTAGTTCTTGAGTGTACCTGTAATCCTGTGAATTTATAACAAGTGACCCCGACCTCTGCCTTGTTAAATAGGATTGTAAGACCAGAGGTCAAGACACCAGATCACAACAGGATTGCTGGCCTAATGTACAGTATGAGCATGAAATTATTTATAAATGTGTTCATTAGTCTTTTGACATATGAGTGTGACAAGCACATGTTTCTGAGGATGATGCTGTCTGTGACTAGAAGTGTATTTTTATTTATTTTTGATAAAAGGGGGTTGATTGTTGGAGTTTAATGAATCTGTGCATTTTGGAATGGTAGGAAAGAAATGGATATGGGTCCATAAAGATGGACCAAGGTTTTGCAGTTGGAAGCCAAACAGTTGTAGAAACATATTCAGCTACACATGTTTACTGTGCAGTTAGATGTACTGTTGGTGAAAACACAAGCCTTGCATAAGTCTGTGTGAAGTTGTTGTGTTGATGAGATATTTTTATCAAGTGTTTTTGCTAATGGAGAAATCCCTTAGCTCCATCTTTAACTATACTCATCCACCAGCCAGTGCTTACTTTGCAGTTTGGTGCTCGGCAGGTAGTGTACAGTGGGTTTATCAAAGCTTCTATGGTGAAAATGGCTGCTGGATGCTGGAAATACATCACAAAACCCAATGAACTACAAGAAGCGAAAAGCTGCACAGAGTATGTATTTGGGTAATCATTCTCTGCCACTACAATTGTTCCCATCAGATTGAACCAATCTTGCTCTCTCTCTTTCTTTTCTCTCTGTCTGTGCAGTTGAAAGGATAAAATCCGAGCAGGTGCGGAGCTCAGGGGCCATTTGGCAGACGTCCTCAGTGGGCACAATCACTGGGCCCTACCTCACTGGGCAGTGGCCTCGTGACCCCCATGTACACTACCCATCTTGTATGAAAGATAAATCCACACAGGTGAGCAAAGCCCCACATCCCTTTTCCCTTCATGTATCATGCTGTATCTGGCCCCCTGCAAAGGTTATGTGGCATGTGGCACCATGTGGCATGGTGACAGAAAACAGAGAAGGCTGTTATTGAAGAATTATATTAAAGTATTGGTTATGTATTGGTAAATTACAAGGGCTTTACATTGGCATCTTAAAGGCATGCTATATGCATGATTTGTCACCAGCTGTTTGTAAACTCACCATTCCATGGTGCAGTAAGTTATTCTGGTAGTGGTGTCACTACTGGGATTTCTAACTTTGATTCAGTACCTTGAAAAATATAAATATTTGGTACCATCTTTTATACTAATTGGAACACTTGTTTGATTGTTATTACAAGATAGATGTAAAATGGCTTTTGTACTGTGTGTTAATGACAGCAGCATCTAGGTTAATTTACCTGTGACCATGTCAGAGTATTTTTTTTTTCTTACCAACTAAAACTCTGCTGTTTGAGATTCCTCAATCCTGATTTGGAGACGGATGAGGGAGCACGAAGCAGAGCCATTCCACTATGCACATGCAACCAGTAGAATTCCTTTTTAAAGTTTGTATTACTTGATTACTATAACATTTGATTTACCCAAAAAACATTTTATTGTTCCGTAACAAAAAAGAGCCCAGTCTTAACTGCTTATCTGTGTAATCCTAATTATTATATTACATTTTGGTGGGGAATAGAAGTAAACAAGACTAGCCAACTTAAATTTACGAGAAATACGAGCTGGACGCCAGGATCCTGGTTGTTTACTACTCTTGTTTGATCCATCAATGAGGAAAAACAATCGCGAGTATACCAGCATATTTGTAGCATCGTCTTTCTGTAAACTGATCAGCAGGGGTTCCCAACAAGTCACAAACGGACCAGGCAGTGACCCTCCCATATATTTAAACCAGCCTGCAGCATTTTGCCACACCGCCGTATCCAATGTGAATCCAGAAACCCCGCAATACTTTCGCTTCAAGTGCTTGAGCATGGTGGTACATGTGTTGGCAAGGTTCATCTCTCCCATCAGTTGATACACATTTAAGCCAAGATTGCAATACTGAGTCATATTAACAGAGTTTCATTATGTTAATGATAATACATTATCTAAATGGAGGTCATGCTAATTGAAACAGTCATTTTAGATTAAAAAAAAATACTCTGCCTTTTGAAAATGGGAATGATGGTTAAGGGTAACTGTGTTGTAGTTGGACTGAGTCACAACCAGTTGGTATGTATGGGATATCCCAGTACGTCGCTGTAGCCAGGTGTTTAGAGCAGTTAAGGTAATGCTACTGTTGGTCAGCCATAGTTATCTGGGAGGATAAATATAGCACAGTTATCAGCATGCCCATGTGTTGTGTTTGCTGCCACAGAAGCAAAATGATTTTAATTTTCATGTCTGACGGCATCTCTGCATGAAGGCATGCTAGCATTACCATTTACATTTACCTTAGACATTATCTTAGCTCTGGACTCCAACCAACAGCTCAGAGCCTCAGTTCTGCAAGGTAACAGCACCAAAGCCACTCACAACTGCATGAAAATGGATGAATAGAAAACACTGATAATAAGACTGTAGACTATAACTCACAGCTGTTCTAAATCCAATCTCTTTGAAAGTGACATCAATTGTAATTTCACAAAGTGACCAGTCACGCCTTCGTCAGTCTGCTTTTATCCTCATTTTTTCCCTAATGACGCATCATCATGCAGCTGTTCTTGTACATGCAAACATCTCAGAATGAAAGCCCTCTGCTTGTGTTACTCACTGAGTAGCTCAATGAGTCAGATTTTTTAGTGAAAACTACCACCAGCATTTTATTTGCTGCTGTTGACATATCGACTGGTATGGTCTTTTTCTTTTCAGGGCTCTGCAATTTTTTCATGAGTGATTAATCTGCAGATTATGGAATTAATCAATTGGTCTGTCAAATGTAAAAAATGTCATGTCTTCAACTGTCTTGTCTTGTCTGTCTTGTTTACTTACATAATCCTTTACTCTAAATTATGTACTCTAATACTCTAAAGACTGGAGAGCTGTACCTGAGGGGTGTGCCACAATGATCTCCCTCATCATCTTCAATTTGACCATCTGCAGCATGAGCTTGAGTGTCGACTGTATGAGTCACTACTGTCAGACTTTATAGGTCACATATCCTGGAGTAGAATTTGATAAAAGAGTAAAGATATCAGTTCCCAGGCCAGTCTGGATCACCTCCTGTGGACCTTGTCTTTGTCTGTGTGGGAACACTGTTTCCCCTTTGTGTCCTTGGCTTTGGTTCACAGTCAGCTCCTAATTGTAAGATATTATTTAGAGCTGCAATGTTCCTTTGATTGATCAATTGGTCAACTGAAAGAAAATTAATTGCCGACTGTTTTGATAAAATTCTAATTGTTTTCTTCTCCGTTTAGTTTCTTTATCATTTATTTTAATTTACCATTTCTTGCTCTTGGGAATTGTGATGAGCATTTTTCCCATTTTATTTGATATTTTGTGGACTTAATGATTAATTGTGATAGTAACTGACAAATGAATGGATATGCAAAATAATCATTAATTGCAGCTCTATTATCGTTTCATTTCATATGGCATAGTGGTAACGTTCTGTGTCATCCCTGACCTTAGTTTGTGCCCACGTCTTTGTGCCCTGTGATCTTCTCATGCTGTTCAACCTCAGACGTCCCCACACACACCCGTTACATCCTGTGTCTTCCAGGTTGTGTGACATTTACCTCTTTACATCCGTGGAGCTTCAAAAGCCAGATGACCTCTTTGCTCTTAGCTTACAGTTTATTATTAACTCTTGAGAAGACACAAAGGCCCAGCTGTGTGAGTCTAAATGTGTGGTGGTGCTGCTGTTTGACAAATGTGTGTATATGCAGGGATGTCTTCCTGTCTTACTTCTAGTCCTGTCTGTCTGAATCTTGTGGTCTATCAGTCATCAGCATGACTGTAGAGGCAACTCTAAACCAACCACCTATTCTGTAACAAATTACAGAAAACATAAGGAGATACGTCTTGTTTCTTTGTATGCCATATTTACAGAGAGGTTAGGTTCATTTCATTTCAAGTGCAAAACTATGAATGTTTAGTAAGGATTGGTCAATAAAATAATATAACAATCTATTTTATTGCAATCATAATCTAAATTGTGATTTTATTTCTCAGTTTGGAAATGCCCTGTTAACTATCACCAGACTTGAAACAGCCTATGAATTGCAGTTTTTTTGCAACATTAAAACACAATGTTGCATTAAATATACATCTTTTTTGGTCCATATCCAACATATTGTGATCTGTAACTCACATTGCATTGGTTAGAACATGTCATCAGGTTACAGAAGAGCCATGTGAAGTAATTCGCCTAATCAGAATCGCTCCATTTGGCTACATCACTATATTGGTTTGTTCACATAGTGCAGATCTGCTAGTCAGTGAGATTATGTGAGGTTTGGAAACAGAAGTAAGAGAACATTAAACACTGCTGTGAGAAGTGAAAATTGTGGTGACTACAATAATTGGCCAAATGTATGGAAGAGTGTAGTGGTGTTACAATACATCGATCTGGATTGATATTTTGATCAATCAATCAAATAGCATCGATGCAAAGTAAAAACATCAATTCATGAAAATTCCAATGGCACCATTTCCATTCATGCGCAACTCCTTTCTAAACAGCGCTTTCTTTGTATGCTTTCTTATGCAGAGATCTGGCTACCTAGCCACATACACTATAAGCATTCACTCACCCATCCAAATATTTGAAATCAGGTGTCCCAATCTCTTCCATGGCCACAGGTGTATAGAAGCAAGCACCTAGGCATGCGGACTGTTTCCACAAACATTTGTGAAAGAATGGGTCGCTCTCAGGAGCTTAGTGAACTCCAGCGTGGCACTGTGATAGGATGCCACCTGTGCAACAAGTCCAGTCGTAAATTTCCTCCCTCCAAAATATTCCACAGACAACTGTCAGTGGTATTATAACAAAGTGGAAGCGATTAGGAACAACACCAGCTCAGCCATGAAGTGGTAGGCCACGTAAAATGACGGAGCGGGGTCAGCGGATGCTGTGGCACATAGTGTGCAGAGGTCGCCAACTTTCTGCAGAGTCAATCGCTACAGACCTCCAAACTTCATGTGGCCTTCAGATTAGCTCAAGAACAGTGCATAGAGAGTTTCATGGAATGGGTTTCCATGGCCGAGCAGCCACATCAAAGCCATACATCAGCAAGGGCAATGCAAAGCGTTGGATGCAGTGGTGTAAAGTACGCCGCCACTGGAATCTAGATCAGTGACAGATCACGCTTCTCCATCTGGCAATCTGATGGAAGGGTCTGGGTTTGGCAGTTGCCAGGAGAATGGTACTTGTCTGACTGCATTGTGCCAAGTGTAAAGTTTGGTGGAGGGGGATTATGGTGTGGGGTTGTTTTTCAGAAGCTGGGCTTAGCACCTTAGTTCCAGTGAAAGGAACTCTGAATGCTTCAGCATACAAAGAGATGTTGGACAATTCCATGCTCCCAACATTGTGGGAACAGTTTGGGGATGGCTCCTTCCTGTTCCAACATGACGGTGCACCAGTGCACAAAGCAAGGTCCATAAAGACATGGATGAGAGAGTTTGGTGTGGATGAACTTGACTAGCTTGCACAGAGTCCTAACCTCAACCCTAAACACCTTTGGGATGAATTCGAGCGGAGACTGAGAGCCAGGCTTTCCCGTCCAACATCAGTATGTGACCTCACAAATGCGCTTCTGGAAGAATGGTCAAAAATTCCCATAAACACACTCCTAAACCTTGTGGAAAGCCTTCCCAGAAGAGTTGAAGCTTTTATAGCTGCAAAGGGTGGACCGACGCCATATTAAACCCTATGGATTAAGAATGGGATGTCACTTAAGTTCATATGCAAGTCAAGGCAGGTGAGCGAATACTTTTGGAAATAAAGTGTATTTTTGTTTATCGCTGTGAAAACGAGTCCAATTGTTCAGAAAATCTCTTTTTTTATATAAAGTATGTACATATGAGGTTTTTGGCAAGATTATACTATTTTTTGGGTACAGTACATTTTCGGACTTAGTTTTAGTCAGAAAATAACACGGGTCTGTCTGATCGGGTCTGGGTGGCTTCATCCTCTTCAACACAGAGAAGAAGAAGACAGAACAAGGGGGGAGTCTCTAGTAACTGGCTCACTGCTCGAAATAAACAAATGGCCCTTTGAGTTGGACACATTAAGATGAGCAAGACAGCAGTTCAGTTTCCTCTGGATGTGAGACAGGGAGGTTGTATTTAATGTGCGTGTGTGTGCGTGTGTGCGTGTGTACTTGGATGAGAGAGTTCCCTGTACCCTCTCACTTTGTTGCAGAGCCCTGCTCAGCTCAGCTTTCACCGAGGAGCGTGTGTGTGAATACATGTGAGTCTGTACATGTTGCCTCTATGAATTTGTCACAGTGATCATCCATTGCTGGAATAGTCAAAGGTTTTGATCATCGCTTTGATCAACTTTAGTCAGTACAATATAATCACAACTGATAGGATTTATAGCCAACAAAATCCAAATTGTGATTAGAATTAGAATGTTCCTATAAGAGTAACAGTGAGAACATTGTTTAACAAGTTGAGATCCAAGTATGCTAATGTGCAGCTGTGATGTTCTTTTCAGACTCCTGGATGTTGGCGTGAGGAAACAGTAGAGAAGAAGAGCAGCCACCAGCGCTCTGCGTCCTGGGGCAGCACCGACCAGCTCAAAGAGGCATGACACTAACATGAACACAAACACTTTTAGGCTAAACCTTTTCTTTGATGCTAAGTGCTAAAGCTGCACTGTGTGGCGCTTAGGAGGCTCTCAAATGACCCTACTTGAAAGTTGAAACCCATTTTCTTTTTGTTCTCACAAAAGATTTTCAGAGTATCTGTATATGTTCAGCCATAGACATGCAGTAGAGAGGGAATATGCCATCAGGTACTGAGATCATGGACACCAACATCACATTTTCCTTTTTCTTGTAGATGTGAATTAAGGCATCCTTTTAAATACCCATGCTTTGATAAACTATCTTTGAAATTACATGTTGAGGGAAATAAAAAAAAATTACCAGCCAAAACAAAAGTTTCATAATATTATAAGCTTATTGTTATTATTGAGATGCATTTAGCAATATCACAAATCATTTTGATTAAGTTTACCATTAGGACACATAGTGACTTGAATTGGACTGGTGGTCCAGTTGATTAGAAAAGAACTGCTCTCATTATTCTGTATTTATACAAATAACATTTAATAATCTCGAATTAAGAGCAACCAGTGATCACATGTAACTAACTACAATTTAATCGTGTACTGTAGTGAGTACAATTTTGAGGTAATTGAGGATACTTGAGTATTTCATTTTTCTGCTGGGTTACACTCTCTGTCCACTACATTTGTTTGATAACCTCAGTTATTGGTTACTTTGCAGATTCAGATTTATTCAGCATTGAAAGGCTATTATTACTTGTGACATGTAACCAGTTTGACGGTGTTGTGGGAGGGGCATTGTGTGAGACAACAGAGTCAGACAAAGAAAGTAAAAGCAAATACATGTACTGGTAGTTGATTGAATAAAAATGCTAAACACCCTTCCTGTCTGTGCTCCAGTCAGATTGATATCTGCCCCAGCGTATGACATTGGTTTTGGAGCACAAAGGAAACTCCCTCTGAAACACATAACTCAGTCAAATATCAACACAATGACAATATGCATGTAGTATTTCTGAATCAAATAAATAAAATAATGACTGTAAATTTACTTGGAAAACATTGAAAAACATCATTTTTAACGACCTCATTTCTAGCCTCTAGGATACCTTGCCCAAATTATGGGCGCAATATCCTGTCCAGGACTGGCTTAATGTTTCAATTAAGACTTTAAAGTGTGAAATTCTCCAATTCTCTCTAAAACATTGGTATTAATTTATAAGTTTACCTTTTGCTTGTTTACACTTTTGAAAGTCTCCTTAACAGTTTACCATTAGCCCCATTCATACTGCCGTTTGCACGCGGGGATCCTGCGCCAATTCTCCACACCTGCCTCTGTGTGAAAGTTTCAGATGCGGAGAGGGGGGAAATTTCGCTCCGGCGCTGATCCGCCTCTGGAGGTAGTATCAGGGCACAATTATTGGTGAGCCGTCCCAGTGTGAACGGATAATCCGGAGGCACGGAGCGAGGGTGTCAGTCTGACTAGTCTGATAACTGCACAGGTCCTTCACTCAACTAAATAGAGATAAATGTCCCACAAAGCAACGTTACAGGACCAAACAAAAGTAACGTCGAAACTGTAACTGTCTTTGGCAACTTATATGAGGAAAACAAATACCACAGCTGTACGTGGAGAAGCGTCTGTTCTCCTGCCTGTCCTACCGACTCTTCGTCACATTTCTGCCCGAAAAACAGCGTCTGTCACCGGCAAAAACTTTAACTCACCGAGTGTTTGTGATGAAAATAAATCAGTGTGACCATCAGCCCTCCTGAACGAGACTTCAGGGAACTTTACCCCAGAAAACCACCTCCGTCCCCGCGAGTGAGGGAGTCAGACAGTGTCCAGTTTACTGATGGTGATTATGTATAATTATGTAATTTAGCGCGAAAAATGTAACTTCGTCACTTTCCAGGATGTTTGGTGGGTCAGGATCTCAATCACTACACATTATAACAGCATCCATATGATTATAAACTGTCCACGGGTTTGGATTAACAGGGGGAACACCTGGGAAACACCAACATCATCAACATGACGTCCATCACGCCTCTCTTTAGGAGCCGCAGTGCCGGCTTTCTGTGTGAATCGCGGCTGAACGGCGGAGATGCTTCGCTCTGTGTGAATCACCATCGGGGGAGAATTGGCGAACCACCGCTCCGGAGATAATGTGGAGACGCTGTGTAAAAAGGGCAATTGTTAATCATGAGGGCTTTGCATGAAGAAGTTTGAGCAAAGACTACGAAATTATACTTTATTGTTCTCATCTCAGTGGAACTGAGAAAACGTAATGAATTCCTTTTACTATCAGACGTACAAGTTTTCGAAGTGACAGAAGTGATAAAATAGTAGTGAATGAGCTGCAGTAGCTGTATTATTGACATTTTGCTCAGGCTACATAACCTCCTGTGTAACATCACAGGTTTGGTTTTGTGTCTGCATGGTGCTGATGCTGTACAGCAGTGACAGACATGTCATGGCACTATCAGCCCCTCTCAGCTCCTCCCTGCTGATACTCAGCAGCAGCAGGGATGTGGCAGATAACACTATCTTACTCTTAACTACTCACTTTCTCTCTTCGAAATGGCCATAACCTGCTGCAATTTATGGTCAACCAAGCCCAGCTGGCTCCACTGTCCCCCCTGCAGCAAAGGGAACAATAAGGGCCGCTCGGAGGACAGCACAGCCCTCACTAATGTGTGCACAGTCACGTTACTGAGTTACAGGGCTGCAGAGGAGAATCGGTGCTGACACCGATTCCACAGATGTCAATAGATAAGCTACAAGACATGAGCATTACAGCTGCTTTAAAGAACTACGCCTACTCCAGTGTTAGCAGGAATAAAAGTGTGTATTATAAGACTCATCTGTCTAATCCTGTCTGTATCTGAATGACAGCGCATCAGAGGATGTGTGTTGTAGTGGGTGCATCATCATTTTTTTTAGACAAAAGAGTGAAAGAGTGCTGAAACTGTTTTGAGTTGACAAAGTGATGCCTGGTGGCTCTTACAGGTATGCTGATGAAATTCTAGGCACTAAAGCTGCCTAGTGGCTGCTGTCTTACAGTCTTACAGGAAATAAACTTCCTGTCTTAGCTAGAACCAAGGAAGAATGTCTATATTGCGACTAAACTGTGGCATGTGCAGTCACTCCCTGGTTCTAAAAATTAAAGAATAGATGGTCAGTGCAGCCGCGCTGTGTTTCCAATAGGATTAAGTTGCAACAGAGGTGTCACACGTGGGCAATCCTCTTTTGTACATCCGCAAAGCACTCTTTCCAGGAGGTTTCTATGTGTCTGCCAGCAGCATACTAGCTTCAAGTACATAAAGTACACATGAGGTATGATAAGCTAGTCTGTTAGACACCTCTGAAAATTCAACCATGCAGGGCCATAATCAGCTGTTGGAGAGGACCATTACATGATATTTTCTAAAGAGCAATTCCAACAGTGGTGCAGTAACACTCACCCTGCCAGCGAAGGAAAGCCACATTGCCATATCTATCTATGTAATTTCCCCTCGGGGATTAATAAAGTTATCAAAGCAGTGGGTACATTCAAGTACAAAAAACAATCAAAATACAAGGGCAAATATAAAAACAATAAAGTGCTATAGATAGAAATACTTTAATGATCCCAGACTGGGAAATTATTTTGTTACAGCAGTAGTGGGTCACCAAATAAAACACTTTGTACATAACATAAATAGAATCCAATATATACATAGTGTAGATATACAGTGCACAGTGTGCTATAAACAATAAACAATAATAATATATACAACAAAACAAAATATGCAAAATATACTATAACAATAATAATATATACAACAAAACAGTAGAGAGACCAGAGTTCTCTGTCAGGCAGAGGTGAGAGAGTTATTGTATAAAGTGATGGATTTTGCAGGAAAGATTTCCTGTATCTGTTGCTACGACAGCGAAGCTGAAGCAGCCTTCCGGAGAAGGTGCTCCGCTGTCTGACCAGTGTGAGTTGGAGAGGGTGGAGAGGATTATCCATGATGGATAACAGTTTTTTCAGTGTCCTCCTCTCCACCACAGCAGGTAGATGACAGCGTCATCAACTCCCAAGTGGGGCTGGTAAGCAAATTGCAGAGGGTCTAGCAGGGCTCTCACCTGCGGCCTCAGGTTGGCCAAAACCAGTCTCTCCAGCACCTTCATGACGTAAGATGTGAGGGCCACTGGTCGATAGTCATTGAGGTCTGATGGTGTCAACTTCTTTGGAACAGGAACCAGGCAGGAAGTCTTCCAAAGCACCGGTATTCTCTCCTGACCAAGGCTCAGGTTGTAGAGGTGTTGTAGGACAGGAGACAGCTGGTTGGCACATGTCTTCAGGATCCTGGGGCTGATACCGTCAGGGCCTGCAGCGTTCTGCTGGTGGAGTCTCTCCAGCTGTCTCCTAACCTGGCCTGCAGTCACAGTCATGCGGGGGAGGCTGCTGGTGTCTTCAGTGGAGGACGAGGAGGAGGAGGAGGTGAAGGTGGAGGAGGAGGAGGTAGAGGAGGAGGAGGAGGTGGAGGAGGAAGAGGTGGGGGGAGGAGGAGGAGAAGAAGGAGAGGCGCTGCACAGGAGAGCTCACATCAGAGGAGTGAGGGAAGAGGGGAGGACGCATTTGGGGCAGTGAGGGTGTGTGGGGGTCTGGAGGTGTCAGGGAGACGACAGAAGGCTGTAAGCTGAACCTATTGAAGAATCTGTTCAGCTCGTTTGCCCTCTCCAGGCTGCCCGATGACTGTCTGCCGCTCACCTTACACCCAGTGATCTGCTTCATACCAGTCCACACATCCCTCACATTGTTCTGCTGGAGTTTGGCCTCCAGCTTCCTCCTGTAGGCACCTTTACAGGCCCTCAGCATATCCCTGAGTTCATGCTGCACTCTCCTCAGTTCTTCCCTGTCTCCAGACCTGAACGCCCTCTTCTTCTTGTTAAGAAGGGCTTTCAGGTCATTGGTGATCCACGGCTTATTATTAGGGAAGCAGCGTACAGTCCGGGTTGGCATGGTGGTGTGTTCACAGAACCTGATGTATTCTGTGATGCAGTCGGTCATGCTGTCAAGATTCTCTCCATGTGGCTCAACAAGTGCATCCCAGTCTGTCGACTCAAAGCAGTCCTGTAGTGCGTCAGCAGCCTCCTGAGTCCACCTCCTCACGCTCCTAGTGTGGACAGGCTGCCGCTGAACAAGGGGGATATACTTAGGGGTCAGCAGGACCAGGTTGTGGTCAGATCTTCCAAGAGGGGGGAGGGCTGTGGGACTGTATGCATCCTTAGCATTTGCATACAACAGATCCAGTGTGTTACAGTCTCTGGTGAGGCAGTCAACATACTGGTGAAATGTTGGAGGGGTTTTGTCCAGTGAGACGTGATTAAAATCCCCAGTGATGACAATAAATGCGTTAGGATGCTGCGTCTGTATCTGGGCAACAGCGGAGTGGATGACGTCACAGGCCAGCGCTGCATCAGCTGAAGGAGGAACGTACACACCGATAATGAGGCGGGCGTGAATTCCCGGGGCAAATAATAAGGCCTCATCCCCACAGTCAACAGTTCAATGTCCGGGGTACAGAGACGTTTCTTCACGTGGAAAAAAAAAAAAAAATATATATATATATATATATATATATATATATATATATATTAAAAACAGTCAAATACTATATACAATAAAATGCTTAACTAGTTATAAAATGAAATAAAATGCTGAGTTAGATAAATTGATTTACAGTTATAATAATTTAAAGCACAAAAATTATTTGTTTGGGAGTGAGCGTTATAGAGTCTGATGGCACCAGGTAGGAAAGATAATGATTCATAGTTCTCTCTTGAAATGGCATTTTCATTTACCATTAGAGGTGTTTTCACAGATAGTCTTACGCAAGATTTGTTGTTATTAGTGCTTCCACAGGTCCTCATATGACTTTTCTCATGTCACTTTCCATCAGTTTATTGTGCTACTCTACTACTCATGCATATATGGTTGTATGTGATACGCATCGTGTCTGTTCTGTGCATGCTTATGGCATGTGTGTGGGTTTATTTTTTACTCCCAGCAGTATTGATATCTGTACCAAAATTATATATTTTCAGATATTTTGCCCCAACTCTGGGGACAGATCGAGAGGGGCAGCAATATTAATAAGGAAATGTGTTCCATTCACACCAATTAGTGTAGTAGCAGATAACAACGGCCATTTCAAGTTATTTGGCAGTCTTTTTGTGCTTGTTCATTTCCATGGCCCCAACTGGGATAACCCTCAGTTCCTCTCTCGTCTCATAGGGAAACACCCCATTCTCAACTCACTGTTGCCAGTATTGGGGGAGAATTCGCAGCTCACAGGAAAAAAGAAAGAACTTGCGGAATTAACTCAGCAGATATTGGACGTTGACAAAAGGCTAGTCCATGAGTCTACACCTTAACTTACTAAAGAACAGCTATTGTTACAAACAGAATTGACAAGTCCCAGACGACAAACAGACCCTTTACTACTTAAAACAAAGCAAGCCTATTATGAAAACATCGAAAAGACAAGAAAATTACTGCCACCAGCACAAGCAGCGACACACCATGCAATCCCAGTAAGATCTTCTGATTCCAGAGATTTACTAAAAAACTCCTATAATAATTGGTCTTTGCTGCAACATCATCAATTTCACAAGGTCCACACATTGCTATGTAGCCTCAATACTTGCTTGAATTAGACCTAGGATGGGTCATAGAAGTCAACTTGAATCCTAGTGATGTCTTCAAAACACTGTTAAGGTCATCCATTATGACATCAAACGCACTGATCGCAGTTATATGGAGCCTTTTGGATAATCAGGATAACTTCATTGATTAAATAAATCTTCCAACGCACTATTGCTTAATGTTCTGTACTCTTCTACACATCTTAAAGATCACGCACCAGTCTAGGTTCATGAAGTCACCCTCTTGATAAATCTTAAGTTTCATCATGGCTGTCTAAAAAATTTCAGAAGCTATACATTTTGCTGCGATGTTTGCTGCAGTGACATTAATGTGAACATTTAGATGTTAAAATAGTGAAAGTAGCCACTCTAATCATAAAGCAAATCATTAAAGATAACTCTCATACACCAATAGCGCTGCTCAACATGGTTTAAAGGAGAACTTAACGGTCGATTTAAACATGCAGCTTCATTGCTCAAGCTACCCTTGACTTGCCAGCACCGAAGACGCGAACAAATTTGGTCCAGCCATTACAGAGCTCCGTGAACAGAGATTTAGCATTGAACGCTAACAGCATGGGGTCAGAACTTCACACTGTGTTTTAAGCGTCTTAACATGCTCCACATCTCACACCAAAAGTTATGCAACATCAGCAGACACCTTAGCACACAGCACTGTAGCGTGTGTGACTCAAAATGAATAAAAAAGTAGTTAAAACAGTGTGTTTGTGCAAGGAGCTACTTACCTTTGTTGACATCGGCGTCTTCCGGTAGCTAGACCAAACTAGTCAATCCGTCGAGCGTGCACTTACTCCCTCACTGGCGGAGATGGAAACGTATTCCAGCATTTTCGTGTTTCTGTTCATAATGTACATGTCCATGTTACAGCCTGTCATGAGCCATGAGCCTTACAATAGCCTGTTAAGCCTGTTAAGTGCACACTTGATGGATATGCTAGTTTGGTCTAGCTACCGGAAGGCACGGATGTCAACAAACAGGTGTGTGGCTCCTTGCACAAACACACTGTTTTAACTACTTTTTTATTCATTTTGAGTCATACACGCTACAGTGCTGTGTGCTGAGGTGTCTGCTGATGTTGCATAACTTTTGGTGTGAGATGTGGAGCATGTTAAGACGCTTAAAACACAGTGTAAAGTTGTGACCCCATGCTGTTAGCGTTCAATGCGAAGTCTCCGTTCACGGAGCTCTGTAATGGCTGGACCAAATTTGTTCGCGTCTTCGGTACTGGCAAGTCAAGGGTAGCTTGAGCAATGAAGCTGCATGTTTAAATCGACCGAAGTTCTCCTTTAAGGTAATACAAAGGTAATATAGCCTACAGGAACAAGTAGAGGTGGAGTAAAATATCAATGTGGGTGCAGGTCTCTAAACCTGGGAACCTGAGTGTTTCATATCGAGGAGAAGTGTTGTCGTATCCAAGGTTATTTATATGCCTGCACCACAATGTAGTGGCAAACCTACCTGTGATGCTGATCACTTATATGCAATGTATTCAGACAAACCAGCTTTGACAACCAAGTTCTCCTCCTCCTGAGGGTAATGGAGGAAGGGTTAGGAAATAGACAAATAACAGCTGGCTCCATTGCACTTCCTTGCCTTCGTGTTTTCCAGCAGATCAAGCCACACAGATTATCACTGCACACCAACTAGTGCACTGGTTTAACAGACATTTTTTTTTTAGAAACTCGGGACCATCTGCCTGTGAGCATTAACTATCTTATTGATTCCAGTTTAAATACAGACCTGAGACTGCAAGTCTTTCTTTTGAAAATTAGAAAAAAAAGAATGCAAGTCCAATAAAGCTTATGATTTTTATTTGAATAACTAGTTAATCTGTAATGTTTTTTTCAATTAATCAGATAACTCTTAATGAATACATTGTCAGAAAACTGACTAAGGCCCATCACAAGTTGGTAGAGATCAAGCTGATTTCTCATACCTCTTCTTTTTTTTTTTTAACCCAGGTGCATCTTTCTGATTTCTGTCTTTCCTAATAGATAAGATCGTCATGAAAGGAGAAATAGTGAGCTGAAACTGTACACACTGTTGTCAGCTCACTGCAGTTTAATGTCAGGCCTCTAACCGTATGTGAGACTCACTTCACTGTCTGCTGCAGAACAGAAGTACTGGCCTGAGTGAAGGCTAAGAGTGAACAAAGAGGTTGCAGGACTGCTCAGTGTAACTGGTTCACTGGACCAAATATGGGGATCACATAACAGCTGTTTCACACAGAGCCTGCATTGATAAGTACTGCATGTGTTGTGTTTCTACAGTAAACAGGGCAAGTGTGACGTATGTGTAAGGGAACATGTATGGACATGTTCTGGAGTTCTGGTGCACAGTGGAGGACTGGGAATTCCTTCATCGTTCTGCCACACATAAGCCTAATGCAGATTAGAAATTAACAGCTGCAGGAAAGTGTACAGTAACTTGTTTCAGCAGCTTAACTAACAAATGGTCTACAACTGATCAATGCTGATCACTAACCTTCCTCTGTTGTTCTTCCTTAGTCTGCTTTCATAGGGACTTCAACAGATTCAGATACACAGCTGTCTGATATATTATATACCTGAAAGTTTAATTTGAAATATGAACCTGTGTGAAATTACTTTGGTTCTGACAGAGGTCATAGGCTGATTACAGAGAATAACTGACAGACTGCAGGTGATGCCTGTGTCATATCTCCCGGCTGCACCGGGAACAGTGACATCTGGTGGAATGGAATGCATCTCCAATTTGGTGGTTTACTTCCTAGTGAAAACATGTTTTCTAGGGATGACTGATATGGATATGGAACACTGATACCAGTAAGATAATTGATAATTTTACATATTTGTATCTTAAAAGGAGTTTTTAACCTGTAGTTTATACTTACCTAAAGGAAGGAAAGGTGAAGATGGATAATTTGATATTCCTAAGCTCTTATACATTTTGTTGTTCTTGTTTTTCTCCCTCTATACTATAGAGGCGTTTGCCAAGTTGTCATATTTTTATATATATATATATATATATATATATATATATATATATATATATATATATAAAAAGTGCTGTTTGTGAAGCAAATAGACCACTCAGAAATTAGAAATAATAAAAGGGCAAATAGGTCCACAGCCTTACCAGCTTGTTGTGTTGTTCTCTTTAGCTTAGGTCATATTAAAGTAATCAGACTTACGCCCATTTTCAGTAGAGCTGAAATAAAACTGGGACCGATACTTATATAATTGGTAAAAATATAAGTAAAACATTTTAAAATGTGATATTGATGTAATAGCTGATATACACACACTTTTTTGCAATGATCCCTCCTATGTGGCAAACACACGTGGCAGAGATATGTGATGGAGACGGGATAGTTACAGTTGAACAATAAGATTTTAGTCTTAAACGACATCAGTGCACTGAAACAATAAACCTTACTGGGGATTTGATGAATAGAAATCATCTCAAGCATCCTTTTTCTCCATTATGATCTCAAATCAAATACGTCTTTTCATCACAATGCATATGAAACAACATATAGGCCAGTACTGTACATCTGTGGGAGGGCAATATAGACTAATAATATAGGCGAGTAACCAGGCTCTAATTTCCAGTTTATTTAGTTTTAAGCTACCTGGACCATTATCATTATATTCAATGTTCTTATCCAGGGAGCAGCAGCTGGGGATCACAGCAACATCACTGATGGAAAGTCTGGCAGTGCAGAAAGCATTTTATTATGAGTTATGGTTTGACTTCTGTAATAACTTGCTGGTCCACCCACCTGATAATGTTTATGTCTCTCCTTGTCATGCCTGTTCCTCCTGTCCTGTTTGTTTCAAGCAGATTGTGAAGCTCCGGCAGCAGCTCCAGTGCTATAAACAAGGAGGACGCTGCAGTAAAGACAAGGACCGACTCTCTCCCCTCAAGTACAACGCCATCACCCTCACCGCCCTCACCAGTACTACCAGCCACGCCTCCACAACCAGCCACATTCAGGTAGTGCACTGCCTGGAAAATCTTTACCAGTGTCCTCAAATAGGTAGCTAGGCTGATAATAAATGTTTAATCAAATGCTTTAATCCCAAACTGGCAAATGAAGGAATGTTTGAATCTGTTTACCAAGTTTGAGGTCAGTACTTACTGGAAAGTAAAAGCAAATCAGGTTTTGGTGTGTAAGCAGAACACACAAATGAATTGGGGTTTTCCATGTTCTGGAGGTTAAGTCACACTGAGCCAGCCATAGCTGCAAACCGCAATTTGGTCAACTTCAACAAACTCATTTTATTTCCTGTAACCTATGACAATAACAATGACAGCATCTTGTTGGTTCAACAGTGTTAGGTCTTTATTGTGAAGCACCCACAGCAGGAAATGTGCATCTGTGCATCAGCAGTAGAACACAGACATGAACACACAAATGAAACTAAACTCAAAACCACAGATTCTTTTAGAAACCACAAAAGCACTGACAGAAACAGTCAGCAGCGCATAAACGCATACTTTCTACTATTGTAAATACATCCACTTACATTATATCATATTAGAAAAAGCTTCAGATATAAGAAGACATTTTTTTCAATGAAATACCTAGTGTGTACGTGTACACCCGTGTGTTTTGCAGCACTTTTCCATGTCGAAGTCGGCCCAGATGCCGCTGTCCAACATCACAGTGCCAAAGCCCTCCATTTCCAGGGTACCCAGCAGCATGGAGGGCATCAACCATGAGCTGGAGAAAGTCTTCATCAAAGACAATGGAGAGAAGGAAGAGCTAAAGGTGGGGCTTTTTTTTATTTCAGTTCATATAGGAATGGAGTTTTATCAGCTGGTGTATCAGTAAACTTGTATGTTACTCTAACTCTGATTATTGTACTGATTTCTTCCCTGCTATCCATCTCCTGTTGGACTCTTCAGTCCCTGGAGGTTCCTGATGGGCGACGGGCACCCTTCCCCCCACAGCAGCGTAGCAGCAGCACTCGCAGTGTGGACACCCAGACTCCCTCAGCCCCCGGTCGGTCCAGCAGCTGCTCCAGCCTGTCGCCCTGCCCCTCGCCTGCCTGCCCACCAGGATCACATGACGGCAGTCCTTACTCCACAGAGGATCTACTGTATGACCGTGATAAAGGTGAAAAACATCAGCTTATTGTAGAAGCTTTGACACGAAGGGCGGCTGGGGTCAGTGTTGGAGTAGGCTGTCATAAAAACATATTTCTGGTGGATCTTAGAAAACTCTGCAACTTGAGCAAGGAATCCAGGGCAGACTGAATTGGTGAATGTATGTCTACTTTTTCACGTAGTATCCACCCTGCAAACTTTTTTAGATACCACAGCAGTGATTTCCATTGCCTCTGTTATGTTAACTCTTGTAGCCTATATTCTGCAAGTAGGAGGCACATTGCTAGATTTCAACATTGTCGAAGAATGTGTTTCCTACAACAAGGCTGAATGCATGCTAACTTTAATTAGTGTGCTGCTTTTGGCTATTTAAAATATGGACTTTTTATGAGAAGTATTATGGCACAATCCGTTGAGACCTGGGATAGTGGGCTGTGATGCACTTGATTCTCATTTAAATTAAATATGCTCACATTATGACAACACTTAAAGGAACAATTTTCTCCTGAGACATGTAGTACAGTTGAGTACATTATAGTGCAATACAGTGAGTACAATGTTTTTGCTGATAGTTAGGGTTCCTCTCGCTAGCTCTGACAAACTTTAATTGTGGTGAATGTGCACAGAACATTGGTCAATATTTAAAGGATATGGTTCAAGGTGTCATTCAACAACAGAGGATGTGGGAGGTCACTTACTCTGTTCATAGATGGCCGTTCGAGTTCATCCAGAGCAGACAGATGGTTTGAAAGAGTATAAAAGAATCCATCTACCTCAAACTGTAACAACCGTCTTTGAACAGAGGAGATGGCCTAAGACATTACTTATCACCCACTTACAATGCAGTACTGAGTTCTCTCCCGAGGCAGCTTAACAACCATTCAAACCTGGGCTTACCTAGTACTAGCAACCCACATGATGGCAGGTTATGTCAACAACCCACACGTGGTCCTAAAGACTCTGTCACTCAGAGCTCACACATGTCCTTAAAGGAGAACTTCGGTCGATTTAAACATGCAGCTTCATTGCTCTAGCTACCCTTGACTTGCCAGTACGGAAGACGCGAACAAATTTGGTCCAGCCATTACAGAGCTCCGTGAACGGAGACTTCGCATTGAACGCTAACAGCATGGGGTCAGAACTTTACACTGTGTTTTAAGCGTCTTAACATGCTCCACATCTCACACCAAAAGTTATGCAACATCAGCAGACACCTTAGCACACAGCACTATAGCGTATATGACTCAAACTGAATAAAAAAGTAGTTAAAACAGTGTGTTTGTGCAAGGAGCTACTTACCTGTTTGTTGACATCGGCGTCTTCCGGTAGCTAGACTAAACTAGCTGATCCGTCGAGCGTGCATTTACTCCCTCACTGGCGGAGACGGAAACGTAATCCAGCATTTTCGTGTTTCTGTTCATAATGTACATGTCCATGTTACAGCCTGTCATGAGCCATGAGCCTTACAATAGCCTGTTAAGCCTGTTAAGTGCACACTCGATGGATATGCTAGTTTGGTCTAGCTACCGGAAGGCACGGATGTCAACAAACAGGTAAGTAGCTCCTTGCACAAACACACTGTTTTAACTACTTTTTTATTCATTTTGAGTCATACACGCTACAGTGCTGTGTGCTGAGGTGTCTGCTGATGTTGCATAACTTTTGGTGTGAGATGTGGAGCATGTTAAGACGCTTAAAACACAGTGTAAAGTTGTGACCCCATGCTGTTAGCGTTCAATGCGAAGTCTCCGTTCACGGAGCTCTGTAATGGCTGGACCAAATTTGTTCGCGTCTTCGGTACTGGCAAGTCAAGGGTAGCTTGAGCAATGAAGCTGCATGTTTAAATCGACCGAAGTTCTCCTTTAACGACTGTGTAAGGACACTCCCACACAGAGTTTAAAAGCCTGAGGTGAGAGGTGAAACATCTTCAAGAGACTAAAACACGTCTGGTTGCCTATGATAACAGCACTTTAAGTGACCATGACCATGGCCGATGTAAACAACAGCAACAAGATGATAATGGTAACATGGTGAGCATCTTCACATTAAAGGTTTGATATCAGTTACTGTCCATCCACTTTGTGATCACATCATTGATGCTTGTTGTTCACATCCAGGGAGAGTCCTCCTCTTCTCATCCTGCTGTAGTCCTTCATCCGTCAGCATAGACCATGGTTCGCCCGACAAGTGCAACAGCATGGTCCTGGATGTTGTGGTGGAGACAGCGCTCTGAAAAGATGTGGAAACAGTAGTCACAGATTTCTCGTTGTTTGGCAAGCCTGAGTCACATTTGTCAGTTTCCTTTATCTGTGACGAGACATTAGCCAGGAGCAGCCTTAAACCATGCTGGATTAGCATGACTCCTATCCAAGCACCAGTTGTCTACACATGTGGCCACAGGGCTGAGAACCACAAACAGGTTAGGGAAGTGTTGGTTTTGGACTTTTTGGTCCTTTGTTTGTATTTGTTGATGATACAAACATATAGAAAAACACTAGACATTTAATACATATATATAGAAGACTGCACTGAGCTCCCTTCCTTTGCTCTGACCTCTGTTATGGTGTCATTGCTCTCACAACCAGCTCTCCTCTTGAAAGATCAGAAGGTGAACAAAATGTCTTAAGCCTCACATCATCAGTTTAACAGAAGATCTGCCTATTGTGAAGCCGGTAAACTGTGGCCTTAATCAGTCACTGTAGAAATTGGTAAGTCGACAATATGTAGACGGTAGATTTGTGTCTGAAGAATCTCCACGGACTGCTGTTCAAATCAGTACCTCAGTGGGATAAAAAATGTAAGGTCACAGTAGAAACAGTGTGGATTGTTGCTGTGCATCTACTCTGTGAGTAGAATGGGAAAATGATAACGATGTTTCAATAACGCTTCAAACTATGCCTCCAGTGTCTCTGACCCTGTATCTCTGTGTTCACAGACAGTGGAAGCAGCTCACCACTGCCCAAGTTTGCCTCCTCACCAAAACCCAACAACAGTTACATGTTCAAGCGAGAGCCTCCAGAGGGCTGTGAGAAGATTAAAGCTTTTGAGGAGATGAGGTAAAGACCGTTTCATACTTGTGTTCAATTTAAACACCTCTCGGCTGCCTCACTGACGCTGCATGTGTGCCTCCACAGCTCCAGGCAGTCCACATCTGCATCAGTCCCCCTGTTCTCCTGCCCCGACAAAAACAAGGTCAACTTCATCCCAACGGGCTCAGCGTTCTGCCCTGTCAAACTCCCCGGCTCCCTGCACCTCACCCCAGCCTCGGAGCCCGAGGAGGACGAGGACAACGCAGGCTCCGCCTCAGAGCTCCAGGGGGCCACGTCACTCTACGGTGCCCCCACTCAGGTCTCCACCAGCACCAGCACAGACGACCCCCCGGAGGAGCCCGGCTCACCTTCAGAGACTGCAGACCCCCAGACAGACAGCCCGGCCATCAGCTAGACCTGAGCAGAGCTGGCCTCTGGCTCCAGAACCATGCTAGCGACCACCGAACATCACCACTGACTGTCCCACCAACACCTCCCTCTTGCTCTGCCAGGGGAGCCTCCGTCTCTCTGTGCTGACCCCCTTCAACCCCCCTATCTCTGCATGACGTAGCAACAATGTCCCGAATAACCACCACCGCCACCACAAAAACTCGCCACCTTAATGTTCTGTCCTGCATAACGTCTGAGCTGTCCTTGGCAGGGAAGGACCTGATGGTTAAAGGTTTCATATGCAGACATCGGAGGGAAGAGTGGAGCACTATGGATGGGGGGAGGGGCATGCATTATAAACTGGTAGTATATTTCTGATTAAATTATGTGTTGTGTTCTGTTTCAACATTCACAGTATGAATAAGCTCTCTAAACCTATATATATATATATATATATACACACACATATATCTCTATGAAAAGAAAGAAAATGCTTGTTAAAAAAAAGTGTATTGCTGTGTTATGTATGGAACCGGAAAAACAGCTGTACTATTCAGGATTCTGTCTACACTATCCAGGTCACATTGTTAAGCCTCTCTAAAAACATGCAATGAGAGAAGAATTCGGCAAAGAGAAAAAAAAGAAACACAAAATGGCCTCAAATTGGTTGCACAGTGTCTGCATCTGGCCTCGCTTCAGGTATTTCACAATCAGAGTCTATACTCAGGTAATTTGGAATGTATGTCCATACAAATATCTGCAGCTTGACAAAGCAGAACAGATTCATTGTCATTTCTTCATGTTTTTTTTGTTGTTTTTTTCATTCCCAGACAAATCATTCCTTACTGTTCTAGAGTCCAATCTGAGACGGGGCTCATGAAAGCTGCAGAGGCTAAAGGGTTGAGGTAGTGGGCATCCCCTCATGGTTGCCTTCTGACTTGTCCTGTGATGATGTATGGACCACACACACTGTGACTGATGGCATTACTGGCTGTGTGTGTGTTGATGGAAGCATGCTGGACAGAGACTCGGAGGACGTTCAGTGGGTTTTCCGTTACTTGAGCCTGAAGATGATGTGTGATTGGCTCTCCTGAGCCCGTTGACAGTGGACCAGTAGTGGACGAGTCTGCAGCCCCGTCACATGAAGATACAATCAAACTGAAGCATTTGGTTCAGGTCCGGTTGGTGGTGAAGTTGTACAAACATTTTTCTAAAGGGTAGAAATAATGTTGTTTTGATAATTATCTCAGTTTTCTAAACCAAAGAAGCATTTTTATATGAAACTTAAGCAAACTTTATCAAGAGTAGAGCCCGAGCCATACTGGATTCCTGAGGATATATACCGTATTGACTCGAATATAGGACAAGGTTTTTTTCGATGAAAAATACTGTTAAAAAGTGGGGTCGTCTTATAACCGGGGTCTAACCGTTGACACATGCTGATAGTTGTCTGGGGTCGCTACACTACCACAACGGCAGACAGCGCCAGCTTATTGTAGAGACGTCACTAGCCCTTTTTACACAGCTTATCTACTTTAACTCCGGAGCGGTGGTTCGCCAATTCTCCACCGATGGTGATTCACACAGAGCGAAGCATCTCCGCCGTACCGCCGTGTAATTCACATAGAAAGCCGGCACTGCGGCTCCTAAAGAGGCTTGACGGTACATGTCATGTTGATGACATCGGTGTTTCCCTGGTGTCTCCCGTCAATCTAAACCCGCGGACAGTTTATAATCATATGGATGCTGTTATAATGTGTAGTGATTGAGATATTGACCCACCAAACATCTTGGAAAGTGACGAAGTTACCTTTTTTGCGCTAAATTACATAATTAAAAATCACCATCAGTTAACAGGTCGCTGCCTGACTCTGTCACTCGCAGGGACGGAGGCTGTTTTGTGGGGCAAAGTTCCCTGAAGTCTCGGTCGGGAGGGCTGACGGTCGCTGTGATTTATTTTCATCACAAACATTCCGTGAGTTAAAGTTTGTCACTGAGAAACGAAACGAAGGCATGCCCATTACCAGAACTATCATCCAGCTGAAAGTCTTTTTTTTTGTAAGATTAGTCTTAAAAAGAGGGGTCGTCTTATAATCAGGGTCGTTCTATATTTGGGTCAATACAATATATGTTAAAAAAAAGATATATAGAGACAGATTTTTAAGATCTGGAACGAACATTTTTCACAAGAATCCCTTTTAATCGAAATTTTTTGATAGTAGGATAGAGCATCACAGATTAAATTCAGAATTTTTCCCGTGTTGAGGTTATTGTGAATCTCAATTATAAAAGCCTTAGCCCCATGACATGGGCTCGGGTCAGACTCTAATAAAGACATGATACATTTTTTTTGTAATGAACAAAATATACACAGAGGAGTGATTTTTTTTATTTTTTTTGTCCTGACTAAGCTTTGTGACAGGGGAGCAGTAGGGCACTGTTGATATAGAAGAAAGATTCAGTAGGTACATTATTTAGCACCTTACTTTGAATCTAAACATGATTTTTATTTGAAGAAACTGAAATTCTAAAATGTTAAACGTTCTAGCACAATAATGTTACCTAAATCAAGTACAGCCTAAGCCTAACCTTGATTGGCAAAATTATTATTTAAAGCTGCATTAATCATTATTTTTTATAAGCAAGTAAAAGGGGTCACACGGAGAACTTTAGTTTCAAAATTGCAAATTGCTGCAGTTCTACAGAGCTTTTAGCATCTTACTATTTTGGCTTCATGGTCCACAAACCCCTTTCTGAACACTACCTGCCAATATCCAGATAGCACTTACACACAGTTAGTGTCTAACTGAGTGAGTATTTAGCCTGAGATATTTCTCAGGAGCTGAGAAGCTAAACTAAAGCTAAAGGTAAAATGAATACCGGACATTGTCTGGTGGACACAAACACAACTCCAGATTGATTCAAATGTTTTAACTGTGTACTAACACCTTTGCCGTATATGGTATATGTAAGTAACAGTAAAGGTTTCAGCTTGTTCTGCTGCCCCCAAGTCACCTAAAAGATGTACTGTTCAGCTTTTGAGTATGCATTTATGCTCTCTACCTGTTCTATTGGGCACTGTTGGATCAGTACCAGGAAAGCATCAAGGCTCTGATGGATACAACCACATGGTTTGCACAAGCTATAAATGAAGTTTAGCCATACAAGATGAATGTTTGTACACCTTTTAACCCCCAACCTGCCGATCCAAACTTCGACTGTTCGGATAATCTGCATAACTGCTGTCCCATTAAATGCATTCCATGAGATTATAGCATCTGAGACATAAATAGACTCATGCTGATTCATTCCTAAAATATCTCTCAGACTTTTTGGTTTGATCAATGTAAGAGACTAGCTACAGTACTAAGAGATGTTTGGTTGCAGATACAGAGTCGCCTTCATCTGTTTTGATGCACAGATAAAAGGATCAAACTGGCCTGCCTCCCTCTCACTGTCTGTCTGTTATTACTGAGTGTTGTAGGCACACTGATGCTACCACTAAGCAACAAAACCCTTCTGAACATCTCATGTATCCTGTGCAGATCACCATCCTCTAGGCTGTTAAATGAGCATCTCCCTGCCCAAGTGTAAATGATCCACAACTTTCATTTGCAAGAGTGAAATATAACCCACATTTGTTTTGATATCTGGTGTGCTTGTGGAATTCCGGCATTGGCGCTCCATTCATATTTTGTATATATGTGGCTTTTAAAGAGGCTCAATGCAATGTTGTGGTTTCTTAAACATTTCAGCACCTTAATCAAGAGCTATGGCTTTCCCAATGTCCCACATATACTTGGCATTGGTAAACTAGTTGTGTGCAATAATAGGATAAAAAAAAAAGAAAAAAAAAGAAGGTGTCGTCCTCCCGGATGTTGTCCGTTCTTTGACACGAGCATCTCATCTCACATTACTTTGGTTATGAGCATGGGGGCTGGATCAGCAAGTAGTTTGTTGTTAAAGCCATCAACTGATACAAAACCAGCACTGAGAGTGACCAGAGCACATCACTGGCAGGTCAGAGTGTTCATCAACTCACCACATGATACTCCTTGTGTAACCTGCAGTGTCAAAGTTCATGCACAATGGCAATAAAAAAAAAAAATATTGGTTGTTTTGTCCACTTTTTAGTGTGTGTATATCAGGGGAGGGAGTCCGCTAGCATCGCTACTGATACCGCAAGAGAAAGTACAGCGAGTGTACCAACTAAGATCCAGCTGATTCACTCATGGTGCGTTGAAGGTATTAAACATTTTCAACTGTACGTAAACAAAGACTGATGGGAATGTTATTCATTTTCATGTATTTGGTCATAAATTAAACTACTTGAGAAACTGAACCAGATGATGGCACAATTCACTAAAGTGATCACAGTTAATCTTGTGGACGGCTTTAGTAGTTACGTTTTTGAGATTTTTGTTTTTGCATCTCAGATAAAAACACATCTTTTTTAGTGAACACTCTTTTTTTTTTTTTTTATTTACAATTTTTATTCGATGCAAGGTACAGTACACATTTGAAGGATCCAGTACACTTGTTAAAGGAAGTAAATGTTTGTCAAAAGAACAAAGTCAAACAGTGGCGTATTGAGTGTTGTCAGAACCTCACAGAACAATTTATCACTCTCAAAAGTAGAGAACAGTTTTACTACTCCACTTAAACCACAGCCTTACTGAAGAGCGTGTACGACATGTTAGATACCACGATGAACACACCTGTGTTACACAGGTGAAAACCAATTGTTTTTGTTTTTGTCCCCCCCACCCCCCTTTTTCTTAAGCCAAAAAGACAGAAACAAAAATCCAGTAGACATTTGGTAGTCACTTTCCAGCCACTTTTTTTTTAACCCCCTGAACAAAAACAAAAATATTTAGCTAAGATATAGCATAATACCAGCAATGAGAAAAATATATATATATATATATATATATATATATATATATATAAATGAAAATAAAAGACAATCATAATCTTACAAATATGATTTTTTTTCCTTTTTCTTTTTAAAACCAAAACAACAGAAACAAAACCCAGACAGTTGACATTTGGTAGTCACATGTCTAATACTGTATTATTAACTCTGTAGTGCTTTTTCTTTTTTTTTTAAATTACCCCCTAACAATAAATTATTAGTTAAGATATGGCACAATACCAGCAAGGGAAAAATAATAATAGTAATAAAGAGATAACCTTAATCATCCAAATATAATTTTTTTTTTTTTTTTTTTCCCCTC
Organism: Sparus aurata; assembly: GCF_900880675.1. NCBI lineage: Eukaryota > Metazoa > Chordata > Actinopteri > Spariformes > Sparidae > Sparus > Sparus aurata. The sequence continues at coordinate 18,399,754 of NC_044189.1, forward strand.
TTCCCCTCCCTCCTTTCTGAAAGAGGGAAGGGATGGGTAATAGTTAACTTCAATAGAACAGAAGAACATAAGAACTGGGATGTATATTAGATAAACACAAGTTGATTAGAAAATATCAACACATATGGGAGATTGAACTAGCAGTAGTAGGCCTATATTCTTTTTGTGTGTTCAGATAAGGAAAAACCCCAATGTTTTGTTGTTTAATAAGGATCAGTCTGTTGTGTCCCTTTGGTTAGGTCGTCTTTTTTCAACAAAGGAGATCCACTTTGACCATATTTTATCAAATCTGACCATCTGTAGATTAAGTGAGTGTGTGATTTTTTCCATTCGATATGTCGTCAATCGTGTCCATCCATTCTCTCACTGTAGGAGGTTCGGGGTGCAGCCAGTGTCTAGTGATATTTTTCTTAGCTACAGTTACTATGATTATAAAAAGATATCTATTAGTGTTTCCAGTAATAAAATCTGATTTGCCTAAGATAAAGGTTTCAAATTGGTTGGGTATCTTTATATGAAATATCTCCTCCATTGTTTTATGAACCTCTGACCAAAAATTCTGCAATCCGGGGCATTTCCAAAATATATGCCAATGATCTGCATCTCGACCTCCACATCCTCTCCAGCATATGGGGTCTTTCCCTGTGTAATGAATTTTCATCTTTGGAGTAGTAAAAAATCTTATCAAACACTTCCACGCAAATTCCCTCCATGTGTGTGCACTTGTGCATCTCCACAGAATTTCGCAATAGTTAAGCCATTCTTCTTTGGTTATGTCAAGTTGTCCTTCTTTTTCCCATTTATTTTTTATATATTCTGTAGTGTGTGGTTTTTTTGTTAGGAGGCCTCTGTACAACCTTGAGATGGCGCCTTTAATTGATTCGTTTGAGTATGACCTCAAGAATTCTTTTAATATTGCATCTCCCATGTCTACGGGGAGTGTTTTGTTGCATTTATCAAAATAATTACGAAGTTGCAAGAATCTGTAAAAGTCCTGCTGTTCTAAGGAGAATTCTCTCCTTAGCGTTTGGAAGTCTTTTAGTATTCCTTTATTTGTAAGTGAGTAGAATGTTGAGATCCCTATGCTTGTCCAGGTTTTAAATCTGAGGTCTAATTGGTTTGGTTTGAAGTCAGGATCATATGCGATCCATCTGGGAGAACTTTTTCTACTCGTCTTGCGAGAATCGATGTGTATAGTTTGTAATCAATATTGAGAATTGAGATTGGTCTGAACGAGCCGCATTCTAATTTATCTTTTCCCTCTTTGGGTATGACTGTTATAGTGGCCTCCGTCCATGTTGGGGGAATTTTCCCTTCTTTTAAAGCTTTATTGAATATATGAAGGAGGTATGGTTTTAGTTCGGTCCTGAAGGCTTTGTACCATTCAGATGAGAATCCGTCTGGTCCGGGTGACTTGTTGGTTTTTAGTCTTGATATGGCTTTGTCTAATTCTGCTTCTGTTATTTCTGCCATTAATTCATTATTTTGCTCCTCGTTTAGGATAGGTAAATTAAGAGAGTTTAAAAATGTTCTAGTATTTTGTTCTTCCTCTAATCGTGATTGAGAATATAGTTCTTTGTAATATTTTTGAAAGGCTGATTGTATTTCTTCTCTTTTATATACCAGATCTTTTGTAATTGGATCCCTGATTTTGTGAATAGTGCTGTCTGCTTTCTGTTTTTGTAGTTTTCTTGCTAACAGCTTTGCGAACTTTGAGCCCGTCTCATAGTATTTCTGTTTTGTGAAGAACATTTTTTTTTGCGTTTCCTGGGTGTACCAGGTGTTTATCGCCTTCCTGATTTCTTTTGGTTGTAACACAATATTCTGATTTGAGTCCTTTTTGTGTTTTGTTTCAAGCTCCTCCAGTTCTCTAGTTAATTTTGCTAGACTTTCTTGTCTTTCTTTCTTTTTTTTTGTACAATATGAGATTATTTTCCCCCTGAAGACAGCTTTAAGTGTATCCCATACAATGTCTGAGGTAACTTCATTATTGTTGTTTTCTTGTAAAAACTTTTCTATTTCTCTTTTTATTTGTGTTTTAAATTGTTGATCATTAAGGATACTGGAGTTTAGTTTCCATAATGTATTTCTTGGGCTGTTGTTTATATGAACTGTTAACAGGATAGGGGCATGATCTGATAAGTCAATATTTCCATGCTCACACTGCTGTACTCTATGGCGGTCCCTCTTATAAATGAAAAAGTAATCAATTCTCGAGTACACGTCGTGTGGGTTAGAATAATGAGTGTAGTCTCGTTCTGTTGGGTGAACATCTCGCCATAGGTCAATCACCCCAAGTTCTGACATGAGAATCTTAATTTTTTTATGGGTTGAGGTTTGTGTAAACATTTTGGAAGAGTCTAGCCTTGGGTTAATTCGAATGTTCCAATCCCCTCCACAAATAAGAATGCCTGTTGCTTCTGACATTAAGTCAAATATTTTCCTATAGATTGTTATATTACTGCCGGGGGGGATATAAACGTTCAGTATCGAAACTTCAGTGCCCTCTATTTTCCCTGAGACCAGTGAGTATCTCCCTTCTTTGTCTTTAATCTCCAGGGTCTTCTCAAAGGGGAGTCTTTGGGATATTAGGGTGGCTACACCTCTTCTATGACCAGATTTGTATGATGAGTAGAACACTTTTGAAAAACCCAGCCTCCCAAGTTTCTCATGTTCAGTTGAGCTCAGGTGTGTTTCCTGTAACAGTGCAGTGTGTGCTTTTTCTTTTTTCAGTTTACTCAGAATCTTACTTCTTTTCACTGGATTCAGAATTCCATTTATATTATATGAAATAATCTTAAGCACCGCGGTCGGGTAGTCGTGATCCACGAAGAAGCGGGTGTTCTTGTAATACACTGCCTTTTTCTGCCAGGCTCTGCGGATAACTTCTTCCGTGACTCTCGTGAACTTTGTGATTATGCACCGGGGTCTCGCCTGTGGATCCTCCGGTGCAGGTGCTTGGCTCCGATGTGCTCGTTCGATCCTGAGTCCGGGGATATCCAGTGTATCACTCAGTAGTTTCTCCAAAAAGGCGCACATGTTGTCTCCCTCCTCCTTCTCAGGTATGCCGTGTATCCGGAGATTATCCCGGCGGGCCTGCCCCTCCTGGTCCGTTAGCTTAGCCTCCATGCTAGCCTGGTGTTTCATTAGCTTTCTCATTAATGTAGCCATGGCCTGCAGTGCGGTCTCGGTTTCTTCGATCCTACCCTCAGCCTCCTCCAGTCTGTTGTTGGTGCTGTGCAATTCCTGCTTAATCTCCGCGAGTTGTTGGTTGTTGTCCCGTCTGAAATCCCTTATCTCGCTCAGAATGGAGTGCAGGGTTGCGTCTTCTGCTTCATTTTCCCCGTGTAGCGTTGGGGAGCTACTTCGGCTAGGCTTAGTTAGCGGAGGCCATTCACCCTCATCTCCTACCGCTACGGTGCTTCTGGTCTTCCTATTAGTTCCCTTATTAGCCCTATTGTCCACCATATTTGTTTCAACTCGTTGTTCAGGGTATTTTCCACTTTTTAGGGCTGTTTTCTGTGTCGGTCGGGGAGCACCAAAACTAGGCTGCCATCTTGCTCTGCGTGACCCCGGAAGTCCCAGTGAACACCCTTTTTTATGATAACATTGTTCAGTGAACATATCTGGATGGTAGTCACACAGATGGCGGTGCAATCGTTGGTACTCAGGGCAGATACTTTCATTTCAGGAGGTTCTGCAGGTGGGCATCTGTTGTCTTTGGTTTGGAATCCACAGTGTTTCTACCCATTCCAGTGAACTTTTTTTTAATGGGAATGTAGCCTTCAGCCACAGTGACAGATTTAGGTTGTCTCACCAGAAGACAACAGGTGAAAACACAGCTCACAATATGTTTCATTTAACAACAACTGATGCACCACATCTTCCACCTAATATCTGCAATGAGAAGGGGGAGAGGTCAAGTTCCTCATTCAGGCTGCTGCCTCTCTGTGGTCCAGTCCTGACATGCCGTGTAAGGCCTGAAGCCCTGGAGCCTCAAGGCTGTAGCTGACACAACCTGGAAAGTGTTTGAGTGAGTTAAAGTCGCAAGAAGCCGAACTGCTAGAGATAACACAAGGACAGTACTTTGACATGGCTAATGTAAAAACAACGGTGGCATTCTAGTAGAGTAGGCTTAACTGATTGATGTTATTTATTTATTTATTTTTACATTTCTGTTTACAGTATGTATACACAAGACTACATGATATGTCATGTCATATGTCAACTATTGATATTTACAGATATTAGACCATGTAAGCCTAGCTGCTTCCCCCTACCTCCAATTTTCTATGTAGTTAGTACTCTTAAGTCCTTCTGGCATCTTCATCCAGGATCTCACCAACCTGTGAGCTTTTTTTCCATCATTTTTTGGCCCTTTCATCCCAAATGAGACTACATATGAACAGTGCAGTTTGCTGGTTGCCATACATGTTTGCTATGGTATAATAACATGGAATTATTGATGTTCCCGAGGGACTTGCAGGGTTGAAGGACCTCCAGAAGGTTCAGTGTGTTGGCTGGTGTGTTTACCCAGTTGTAACCTTAATGTTCCTTTCAAAGACTAAAAAAATATCTGTGCAAGTCTGCAGAAACAGTCGGAAGTTGATAATCTACAATAGCATGATCAAGTGCTGAGGAAGATTGTGTGAATCAAAAGCAGGATCAGTGATTCTCCAAGTATTTTTATCTCTCTGCCCTTACATACATGCAAAACACACAAACAAAAACACTTGCAGTGTTTGCTGGAAACTAATCCTGGTGTGTTTTGCAGGTGAGAAAATCTCCCAATTCCCAATCGACAGGTCAATATTGTTATGACATTCTTTTCATATATATTTTAATTAAACTATATAGCCTCTAGCTGTAAGTGTTCTACATTCTGAAATCGAAAACTGAATCTTATTGTGACCTCAAAAGTCAAACTGAATTGTGGATTTGGAGAATCAATAATACCGTTACTAAATGTGTGGTGACTAGTCAACTATGCAGATACTAGATTGTATACAATGAAATATAATAATACATTTATAGCTATGAATTAAAACGTACATGTAGTATAAAGATGTCAGTTATTGTTAAACGTCCTATTACAACCCTTTTTGTGGCATTTCTATTACTCTGCCCATTTCAACACTTCTAATATTTTATTGCCCTTTTTACATGAATTGGTTATAAAACAAGCCTTTAATTCTAAGCAATTTAAAAAAAAAAAAAAATTGGTTTGGTTAATTGGTTAAGGCTCACTGTTTTTTTCTAAAACACACACCTTGCAGTCAAGGTATGGAACATGCATCGTTTGACATGCAGGAGTGTAACCCTCCAGTGGATGGCAGTAGATGACCACAGTATATCTTAAGCTGCATTCATTCTGACCAAACTAAAATGTCATAAAATACATTTTTTATTTTTTATTTTTTATCTGTAAACAGATGAAATAATTGTTCTCTTCTCCTCTTATGTCATGTCAAAACCTCTACCTGTCCGGTCTGAGTGGTTCAGTAAACATGTTCGGTATTACAGTAAAATACGATACTAAATACATTCACATTTTTTTGGCATAAAATCAGAACAGGAAATAGAAACGTCGCTTTGCGTGACAGGAGAAACAATACACTGAATTAATTTATTTCTTACAAGAAAACGTTGTTGGCCCTGTTTCAACTGCTAATCGGCTTTGTCACAAACTTGATTCTCCGTGCTAATCTCAACCTCCCAGCACATCCTAACTGGGCACATAGAACAAAGGTAAGACTCTTTTAAAATCAAATTACGGTGGAAAAAGCCTCTTGTAATCCTCTGTTTTCCAGCCGTCTTAGCAATGCTACTGTCTCCCCATTCAGATGCAACACCATGCAAAATGCTAATCCATATTTATCAAAGAGAAAAAAGATAATGGAACACATCAAATCTGCTTCCCGCTGCTCCAACACACACGTGCGACATGCGGCTGTAGGAACACATTCAAAGTGCACAATGCTGTCACACAGGTTGGCTTGCCCTTCACTTCCCGGCCAATCAAGCCTTTAAATTAGTGGGTAGTTAGTGAGAGTTGTCCCCAATCAGAGCCCTCTCATCCAGCCAATCAGCCCTGCAGCCGAAGCAGAGCTCGAAGGTTAAACGCACATTTCCACAGCGCTCTGCTCTTCCGACTGGATCTGAATAGGAGATTTGTTGTCGGTTTTGTTGTCATTACCTGCTGGTTTTGTTCATACACCAACAAAAGCAAAGATTAAAAAGCCAAGCTGCACACACTTCCTCAGAAGCAAAATGGTTTTAAAGTTGAGTGTTTTTGTCCAGAACAGAGAACATGCATGTCAAAGCTGGGCAGAAAAAACAGTGGTGGACATTATGTCCAATGTACTCCCATAGTCAGAGGTGGGGTTGCAGAGACTAGATATTTTAACCATTTGTCCAAGATATCTAAAATGACATTTCTTTGTGATTGCTACTCATTTAAAAGGTCCAGTGTATAGAATTTAGCGGAATTATTAGAAAAAATGAAACAAGATTCAGAATTATGCTTTCATTGGCGCATAATCACCTGAAACTAAGAAAATCGTGGTGTTATTGTTCCCTCAGAATGACTCTTTAATATCTACTGTTCATATCTACCATGCTGCACTGCCATGTTTCTACAGGAGCCCAAAACATGAACCAAGAGCCAGACAGATTTAATACTGGCTCGAGAGACAACAATTCACATTCATGTTTTTAGCAGCCACTCCAGGGGAAAATTAAATTTGGGGGTGTTCAGTTGGTTGCAAATTTGCAACCACACCTCACTGGACCTTTAAATGGGTGTTAACTTTCTTCCTCCTGGTTGTCAAAACTGTTAAATTTACCCGAAAAATATGGAGCGCAAGACCTCAGCGCTCTCAGTTCAGTTTGGACTTTGGGTTCATTCATATACATGATTGAGGAGTTTGATCGTAACACTAACACTGAATCTGAGGGCCGGGACCTTCCACTGGGTACATATACCTGAGAAATCTCATCAAAGGGATAACCAGTGAATAAATAGATACTAAAAAGTACATTTTTCTTTCAATTTTTCTCAATTTTTTTTCCTTGCTTTCATAAAAATGCAATACCCTCAAATTAAATGAGGGCCATTCCAGAAAAGAAAAAAAATCCAGAACCATCCTGGAAAATGTAACCTGGCTTATGACCCTTTATCTGTCAAGGAGCTACAGCGACCCATTAAATAGTATTAGTAATAGCAATAGTACTTACACTTTTTCACTTTTTTTTTTACTTTATCGACGGTGATATGTTGTGGTTTCTTTCTTGTGACAAATGTCCTTAATGTAAGTCGCTTTGGACAAAAGCATCTGCAGAATGCCCTAAATGTAAATGTAAATAGTATATGCTTGCACACATTCTTATTAGAATACTTTTGCAATACAGTGCATTTCTATTACACCTTGCAATCATCACAAAAAATATGCTGCCTTCAAGGTTCAATGTATGAGATTTGGAGCATTGATAAAGCAGCAAACAATTATTTGCTAAATAAAGATCTAGTGGAGGGATGGCATCCTGAGGAAACAATGACATCACACTCTATGTGTGATGTCATCGGAGCTTTTCCTGTTCTTTGGTGTGATAATATTAGTGCATTAAAGCGCCTCTGGACAAAGATAGTTGATTGTTGAGTTTTACTCGCAGGTGCTGTCTATTCAGGGAGCTGTTCCCCTTTCTGCTGGATTCTTTAGTGTTTGATTATCCATGTAAGGTGGGTAAAGGTAGCCGCAAGGAGGTCATGGTTGTGGCCACCTGCAGAAAAACATAGCAAACAGGCTCAAGTTTGGTTCAACATGGCACCGAAACCTAGCTAAGCAGAGACAGACATGCTATAAAGTTTAACCCCCCCCCCATTTAAATGAGTGTATTCCCTGTGTGACATGAACTGAGTCTAATGTGTCAAATCTGTCAAATATTCAGTACAATGCTGAAGGAGGCTTTTGTGAAGGTGGAGGAGCAGGCAGCCTGGAGACGGTGGCCGGCAGAGTGGACAGACTGTCAGATTCAGCTCTTTTGTGTGTCCGTTTTGTCTCATGGGTCCATTGTGGAGGCTGGACAGGCTGATCCCCACCACGAGGATCCAACCGTCCTCCCTGCCTTGTATGCATGTCAGCCTTCCCCTTTTCCCTGAGAGGGATTTCATTGTCATCCCCCCCCCCCCCCCCTTCAAATCAGACTCCTTGAATGCTACACTGATCAAGGAAAAATAATCAACTGCCCTTTTGTTTTAGCAGCCATTTAAACAGGACAAAAAAAACTTATGGTAATGAAGCCTTATCGTGTGTGGTTCAGACGGTGGGTGTGATGTGATTTGCCTTCCAGTGGTGTGGAGCCGTCCAGCTGCAGCTCCCCGCTGCGAACCGAGGCCTGCAGCCAGCTGACAGAGCTCCAGCACATTCTAATGCTCAAGTGCTGCTGCTGCTTCTTCTTCTGCTGTTACCAAAGCATACAGCTCCTACCTTCAGCACCTGCTCACTGATAATACATGGAGAAAACAAATAACATTCCACTCATCAATTTCATTCCAAGCATTAAATATCATTGTGTTCACAATATTGATAACAATCTTTTATTCACGTCTCTGCTATCGAACCCTGCCTGATTTACAGCAGGGCTGTAGCTAAGGTTTTAGAAATTCTGAGGTCATGAGTCCCCCCAGACACCCCCTACAACTTGCATCATACAAGGTCTCAAATTTGTGATAATTAATAGGACTTGTCTCATTTGATTTATAGATGATGGATGTATGCAGTTAAGTTGCCTGGGAATAAATGTTAGCAGTTAACGTTTCTGCAAACCACAGATATAACTGTAATATATGTATATATGTTCTGTAATTTCTGTAGCATGAAGGTGTTTACAAACTTTCATTTTGTTGAAACTTATGAATCTCTTTATCCATATTTGTATACAGGCTATGTACAATACTGGCAAAAATATGCATCATGTGCATCATGTTCACATTACATGTTTATTAACTGACTTTCACATCGGCTGGTGGAGGAGATGGTAGTGGGAGTCACAGGATACAACTGCCAAATGGGCAGCTGCAGTTGGCATTTTAAAGCATGACACCATTGGATTTTTCTAGGAAAACCCAGGGACATTTCCAGCTGTGTTTGGGGTGACAAAAGTGATATTTTAAAAAACAAAACAATGATGTCTTCTTAAACATGACCAAGTGGAGAGGAGGCTCGTCCATAGAGGCAGAGGAGGTTGGTCCTCCTCTGTTTTTGGGAGGCAAGAGGAAGATCCATTTTTTCTAAGAAAGAGTAACTGGTTGAAATAAATCATTACCAAATCTCAGTATCATTTATAAAATATTATATATATATATATATATATTATATCATTAAAAAAGTTTCTTCTTTGGAAGAAAATCCACCTAAAACGGTTGAACCACGACAGCTGCAGACGGAGGAGACAGAGCAGTCTGTGAGAGGAGCAGGGAGCAGGAAGGTGGGGCTAGAGGAGGACGGAGGGCTTCTGTCCTCCGTGGGAGGGATCTCCTTCCATTCACTCAATGCATTCAGGATTTTTTCATGCTGATCTATGATTGGCTAAGACACGTAAAATGACGCGCTAAGGGAGGACGTTCTCCGTTATCAATCAGCAACCAGAATACAAGATTGACAGCAGGTTGGTCCAATAACAGTTCCCAAATTTCATTCTCACGTTTATACAGCCGTAAACAAAAAATACTTCTATGTACCGTATTGACCGACCCGAATATAGTATTCCGATTAAAATTATGTGAAAAAGTGGGGTCGTCTTATAATCGGGGTCTAACCGTTAACACATGCTGATAGTTGTCTGGGTCGCTACCCGACCGCAACGGCAGAGGGCGCCATCTTATTGTAGAGACGTCACTGACACTGTGGCTGCGGTTATCTGTCAATCACAGCGGAGAAGAAGTGACAGGAGATGAAAAATGGAGAGACGCGGTGATTTTACGGAGCAAAGTGGATCAAGTGTGGCAAGTTTACAGACATCTGAGGCGGAGCTATGATGCTGATTTTAAGATAATGGAGATCAGTGCAGCGGAGGCGCCAAACAACTGTCAGCCAGCCAAGAAATATGGAGTTACGGAGTGTAACGTCCGAAGATGGCGGGTCCAAAAAGATCGTCTGAAAACGCTAACAGTAAGAGAAAAGCTTATCGTGGTCCTCTAAGCGGCCGCTTCCAGGGGTTGACAGGAAGGTGTGTGAGTTTGTTACTGAGAAACACATTTTGGATATCAGAGTCTTTTTCTGAACATAAGTCTTGAAAAGAGGGGTCGTCTTATTATCAGGGTCGTCCTATATTCGGGTCAATATGGTATTTTACAGCTTTCACTGCCCGCCATGCTCGGACAAGAAATATGGAGTTTTCAGCGATATTGGAATCGGTTTCAAAGGAAATATAAGCAAATTTATGATAGAAAAAAACTGTTGGGAGATATCAGAGCGAAGCAGTCAGAAAAATAATTCATAGTTTTCGTTTCGTTCGTCCTGCTGGAGGACACAACGTTAGCGGCACGACCGGGCGATTGTGATGAGTGATGTGTGTGATGTCCTGTGCTGTCGTAAAGTATGTACATTGATTGCTGTGGTAGCACAGTGAGTAGAGCAGGTGACTGGGGATCAAATTCCGGAAGGGGTATACAGTGGTATTTTTTTTGTCTTGTATATTAGCCATTTAATAAAATGTTTTTTAAAGAATTCTTATAAGTCATTGTTTTATTGCTTAGTTTTCATTAAATATAAGAAAGTAGGGATAAGTAGTTGACTTGTATAAAATAACATGACACCGTGGACTGGTTTTTTCTCCTGTCCTCCTCAATTTGTTCAGTCACCAGCCGCCACTGACCAAGTGGTCTTTGTGCCTAAACCTAACCAGAGCATACCTAAACAAATACAGTTGCAACATAAAGCAACATTCACCCTGTGGTTTTGCAGAAAATGTTCTGTGCTAACATGCTGGATGGACGTATGGATGGACTACTACTTTCAAAAGCATCTGTTTAGTTTTTAGAAGTGGTAAGGAAACAATGAGAGAGAAGAATAATAAAAAAACTACTACATATTTATCAAACAAAGATCAAATTAATCCAAATGTTAATGCACTACATATTAATGTTGTTGTACTATAGCAAAAAAAATTAAATGCAATGGAAACAAATACAGCTCTATATTGTTAATGGTAAGCATGCTTACCATTTTGGAAGGATGCCTTTCAACTGGTATAGTATTATTATTATTATTATTATTATTATTATTGATGATAATGATGATTATGAGCATAATGACAGATTATGTTAAAAGTATTAAACAGAGGCAAGAAACATCCAGGACGATGTTGTGTTAGAGACCAAAAATTGCTCTTCCCTAGCAACAAAGCCAGCGGTATAAATACAGATGGTACTTTCCCTTTCCCTCTGCTGGCTGTGTGGTCTGTGTCTAATGGCCAGTGTAGGTTGCAGCCCTGAGTCACTCTTTGGAGTGGAGTGTTTGAGCGAAAGAGTAGGGTGATGACCCTGAGAAGGGCCTCATTTAAATGAAGCTGCTACACAATGTGAGATTACACTCCGGGGTGTGTGTAGGACACGCTCCGCTCATACAGAGCCAAACCAGCCGAGAAGATAAAGATGAGAAAACGCAGGAAAATTACAGCGCACCTTGGTGCTATCACCCCCCGGCAAAGCTGGAGGTGAGAGATAGAACTGTACTAAAAATGCTGGGCAAAGAAGAACGACCTTTCACAATATTATACACAGGCAGCAAGCTGAGCATCAGTATCTGTCCTCCACACCGCGCTCTGCTTAAATGGCTGTTTTTCCTCAATGTCAGCCCACTGACTTCTGCTGTAAAGACACCAAGGAAACTCAAATCAGCATCAGCTTCCTTGAATATTAAAGCCATCATGTTGATGAGATGGAGATTTCATTTTTTTTTTGCAATGGCCTTGAAGGGCCCTGAACACCACATTTATTGATTTTTTAAAGCGAGTGGGGGCCCTAGATGCTTTCGCACTACTCAAGTGTGAACACTACTCATCTCTCCCTTTCCCCTGCAAGCCTTTTCTCGGTCACTTGGGGGCAACACAATCAAATTGTGAACACATACAAGATTCATCTAGTAAGTAGTCTGTCTTTAAGGTGGACTATTTTATAGTACATTTTATTGTAGATTTTTTGTATTTTTATCTATTTTTAATTCATGTGACCATGATAATAATAATGATCCTTATTATTATTATTATTATAAATTTAATAATAATGTTAAATAATTATTTAATAATTGAATTAGAATTACAATGTGTTTCATTTATAGTCTAATGTTAGCTTGCTACTTCTGGCAGTTTTATTAGCGCTTTACAAATCATAAAAGTGTAAAAGTATCATTACATTTTTATTTGCCACGGACCCTTTTTTCTGCAATAATCCAAAGTCTAATTGAAAAATCACCTAGGTCCAGGGAACCCCGGGCGATGCTAATGTCCGTGTTAGCCTACAAAAATACATCCTCCCTGCAGCACTCTATGTCATTGCCAGTAAAGCTGACATGGCGAATATGTGAGCAAACAGTTACTTACACAACAGAGCCAAAATATCCTTTAACTTTATCATCTATTACTCTGTTTTGGTCTCCATCAACTCAGCTAAATGCTGTGCTGTGTTCACCAGCTAGTCTCTGTGTCTGCCTGTTACCTGAGCAGGTAGTGCACATTGGGTTTATGAGAGCTTTGCCACCAGAAACTGTTTCCTTTTGCGGTGTAAAACAATGCTATGAGAGAAGTTAGAGCTGAACTAAACAGAGTTGTGAGACATCTAAATAATAATCTGAAACTCACCACACAGCTTCGAAAAACCAATGAGAGCTGCAGATCGAGCTGATCTCTCTGTTGGTCAAAACTGTAATTATTTAAAAAAAAAAGATACAATTTCAACGTATTCCAACTTCAAAGAGAAACTTTGCACTGTTTTTATGTCTTACACTTATCTGCACTGTTTGGGTGTGTGTACTGCCCAAAATACCACTATCGCACAGTAGTTTTGTTGCTTATTGTATTAGTAGAGACCCTCACAGAAGACTGCTGTGCGGCAGTTGACGTGCTGCTTTCACTGCATGTCCGACGCAGACAGCGTGCTCCCCCGCTGTCTACAGCGAACATTTTATAGCAAAGCTTTTCAGTTGACAGTCTCGTACAATACAAGTCTTTACACCATAGGCATAACAGCTGTACTCCAAATGACCAATATAGACGTATGCTTGGAATGGAAGAGACAGAATGTCAGAAGGAAAGAATGGAAGTACAATGCATTTTCAGACAGGCAGATCAGGGATGATTATGGAGCATTAGGAAAACAGATAATGGTTACAATAACAACGGAAGAAAACCATAGAGGAACACTGAAGATGAACTGCGATGAGGTGATGGAAAGGAGATGTGCAGGCAGTTGTAGTCAGGCTAATGTAAGCCTCACCCTCTGCAATGTCTCTGTCGGGTTCTGAGGTGGAGGGTATTTCAGAGCCCCTTTTTGATAAGTTACAAAACAATCCACTGCAGCTCACAGGAATATCTGTAGACTTAATGATAAAACAGATAACTGGCTGACATGTTTCTGACTAGTTAACCATCATGGATGAGTGCTGCACAGTGATTTAGCGTCTGGGTAGGGTTACTTGCTCACCTGATTTATACAAGGAATCATTGGCAGATTTCCTCTTTGTTGCGTGAAAATAAAAAACTTTCAAAATAATATCCAACGACAATTTGGTAACACCCCTGCAGTGACTCCCTAGGGGTTGCGGACCCCCTGTAGAAAACCCAGGCCTTAGTTCCTCGGTTTAGTGAAAACCCACTAAACTGAATTGTATTCAATATTTCAACAAACATGATATTTTTCAATAGGGATGTATCCATATGTATCCATTTAGCGATTACATCGTTGGACAGTGACAACATCATCACCATACCACATGGTTATTTTGCTTGTAAACCTCATGGATCCAACCAGGGAAATCAGTTTAAATGCATAATTTCCATATCATTCTGTTGTTCCGTTGAACAGCAAAGGGTGCAGTCGTAATACTCAAGAAGACAGACTTGTTCTCATAAGATCTACCCTACTCCAACTCTGATTGTTTGGCTTTGTTGGTTGTGTTCTCTATGCTTGACTTAAAGTGTTAATATAGAAGCTCAAATAAATGGACTCTACTGACCACTCAAAGCACTATACAATACACAACCTGCTTGCAAGTTGGGGTTCAGTATCTTCGCAAGGTTATTTTCACATGCAGCCAAGGGAGTTGGGGTATTGAACCAGTGACCTTCTCATTTCTGGACAACCCACTCTACCTCCTGAGCCAAAACCACCCAGGTAAACCTCTTCACACTGATCTCTTTGGCCTTTCTCTTGGTCTTCTGCCGCTCCAGTCATGGTCACTCTTCCTCCAGAGCCCCTCCTCAGTGCAAGAGTGTCTCTAGGCTTGTAAGGTGGAGCAAACAGGCCTGCTGTCTGCAAGGCAGGCTGCCACCAGGCTGTCTTGTCACTGCTCCGCCACCTGGCCTGTCTGATTCACCTAAGGAGCCCAGAGACACTGCAGCTGCGATAGCCAGCTGTCAGTCTGTTTACCTGCAGGGAAACTATGGCTCACAATCCACTACATCAGCATCAGTTTGTATTTATAAGCCAACTGTAAGAAAATACAACATCAGACAAGACACCAGACAACCAGGTTAGGTGGTTAGGAAATAATGACGTCTCAGTTACCCAGACAGAGATTTTTGTAGCCCCGGTAGTCTGCTAGACAACAACATGGAAGGAGATTGATGGGACCTGTGAGTCCCTCTTCTCCGATTTCCTCCCATATCTCATCCCCCTGGGTGCTTTGTAGTCCCGCTGTACAACCTAAGGGAGGGACGGATTGCCACTGACTGCTGTATTGTTTTACACTTGTACAGAGTCCAATCGTTTATTGCCAAAGACAATTCACAGCTACTTTTTACTTTCATGCTTAGGTCATGGTCGGCTACTTTAAGTAATTCAAGTTAAATATTGAAACAAATGATATACAAATAATGACTGCTGCAAAGACCAGATTTATTATTAGCAGACACTGTTAAAGTCATCTTTTTCTTAGTTTATATATATTGTGATAAATATCAGATCATGGACTATTTATCGTGAGGAAATCATACCATTAGTTTTTTGGTATCATTACATCCTTACTTAATAGATATTAATAGCAACGCAAAATGTGATGAGCTGTGAGCAGAGGTGAGACCCTCTGTGACACATGAACGCCTCATCATCAGACCCTCTACACCAGATGTTCTGGAGCTGTTTGTGTATAGGCAGTGCATCAGTGCAACCCAAGACCTCTATCTCTCCAATCAGCTTGAAGATGACAGTTTCTCCTAATCAGTTAATACAATAATAGCTCGTGGCTGCACATGAATCTGTGATCATACTGCAGCGTGGGGGGAACCGTCAGCGTCCCACTAATTCAGTGATGAATCGGACCAATTGTGTATTTTATGGTGGCTGAAATGAGCCCTGTGGTTGGAGAGGAGCGTGGAGAGGAACAAACCTCTCATAAACAAGCCTTTAGCGACAGATCAGCCAATTCATAGATATATAGGAACGCCATTACCTCCACTTGTAAAACCACGGATGACCTTTAAATATGTGCAGAGCTGGAGATACGGGCCCTGCCTCTGGAAGATTATTATGGATTCTTCTGTTTTTCTCTTTTGCGACAAGCTATGCTATCTGCAGCAATGGAAAATTTTGCCATTTTCTAGCATCTGTCTTTTTTAATACTGCAGCACACCCTTAAGGGGGACTGTAAAATATTCAATCATCACTTGTGTTTTCTGAAATCCTGTTAACCTTATCAGAAGATGAAATGTGATTTTATAATTCAGAGTTGACACTGCATTTAATAATGGGTCAAGGGAGAGAGGGGTTAAGATAGAAAAGAGATATTGATTTAAAGAAGGTACTTCATGCAGAATCAATTAGACAGTTCTATTTCTGTAATGTCTGCGTCCCGGTTTTGTTGCCGGTTGTCCAACAAGAATGGGTGCAATGAAAGATAATTATGTGGGCCTTCATATTAATGGACCCCAGAAGATGATTCCAATGATTTTAATGATCCTCCCCTTGGTGCCGCCATCATTTAAAGTTAAACTGAAATTGAATAGTTTGTTTTTTGCTACAGTGTATATATATATATATATATTTATATATGTATATATATATATATATATATATATATATATATATATATATATATATATATATATATATATATATATATATATATATATTTATTTATATATATATATATATATATATATATATATATATATATATATATATATACAGAGACAGAGACAGAAGACAGAAAAATACCTGCTTTACATACAGCCAATCAAAGCATTTCATTTTCAACACATTTGCAAACAGCAGTAACATTGTCAGTATTTTCTGCCATTAAGACACTGGAGTCACCACTTTCAACCAACCTATATCAGCTTTTCTAGCTAATGCCCTCTTCTTATCTACAAATAAAACACTTCGACATGTCCTGTACCTACTGAAAGTCCAACCAAGCACACAGCAGGAGTAGTCACTGCTAGCGGCTGTTTACAGCTAGATAGATAGCTAATACATAGCTGGTCAGTTGCTCACACTGAGCAGCTTAAAAACGTAATGTGAACACTAGTCAGTTGAGACGGTAAATGCTGTGGTCGTCATTCTTCAACACCACTACAATCAAAGAGTGTCTTTTCTCTGCTATTAAGCTGCAGTTACTATATCTGCTGCTCTAACTTGTGAAAAAATGTTATTTGTAGTCCCATATTGTTACATGAAAAATTGACTTGAGTGGTGAAATTTGTCAAATTGTTTGTCAAACGGCACCGTTAGGTCTGGGTCAGTACCATCGGATGGATTTTTATTTTTTCATTTTAAATGAATTTGCTTACATTCTCTTCCTCCAGTGTAGTTGATAAATCGAAGGAATTCTTATTATGCATATTTAATCTGAATTCTTAAAGTACAAAAAGTAAATATTCAACATTTAATATAATACAGTATAGCCTATGTGTACTTATGGAGGATGCATATATAATACTTTCTAAGCTCTGAATCTACGTAAGACTTGATAAATATGAACAATTAGCTTAGCATCAGTTTGATGCTATTGCATTAACCTCTTCGGGCCTGTGACTCCCTAATGTCCCTCCAAACCATTCCAGGCAGAACGAGGGGAGAGCTGATGTGAGTTAATATGGGCTTTATGATATTCTGTTTGGTTGATATGGCATACATTGTTGGGAAGTTACAAGACTGTTTTGTACAACAAACGATTCCTGAGTTCAACCATGCTAAGGAGAAAAGAGTGAAATGCCAAACTGTGGATGCATTGATGATGTAAACTAAAATGGTAACCTAATTTAGTATTATTATTTGTTGATACCACTCAGATCTGTAATATTTATTTTAATATTCCTTTGTAGAAAAAAAAATCACCCTCCAGCCGCCATCCAACCATTTCAAACCACCTCTGACTACAATAAATTGTTGGAACGGTTCCCTGGATCCCGTGTTTAAGTGTGCACCACATCAGATGTTATGTGAGCCAACACCACCACAACCAATACAACTCTGTTCAATGTATAAAATAGTCAATAACTCTACTGTGTCAGTATTTGGCTTTAAAACCTGACCTAACCTTACTGAAACACACCATTTCTATTAGACATTAAGGAGATTGCAGACTACCTTGCATGTAATATTGGACTATTGTCATCCCATCTAGTCCAATATTACCTTGCATGTAATATTGGACTAGACGAGATGAAAATAGCCATAAGTCAAAAGCAGACGTATAAACAACCGTTGAGGGGTTTCAAGCCTGATGTGGACCCCCGTCTCCTCAGGAGCCAATCAGGAGCTCTATTTTTAGAGACTGTGAGTGTAGAGCTGTTCGGGCAGCAGATGGTATTTGAGAGAGAGCGGGGTGCAATTTACAGTAAACAGATTTTTTATCCTTGGCAGGTCATGGAGAGAGCTACAACAGTATGGCGATTTAATAAGAGTGCTCAAACAAACTGGCAGGACAAGATTGAGAGAGACTAACCTCAGCATGACTCTGAAACAAGCCCTGAAGCCACTAACTTGTTTACTCAAACAAATTGTGTATATAGACGCAGAAGGTGGATGAAAAACTCTGCAGCCTCTTAAATTTACAAAGAGCAAAGATACAAGGATTAAAAATCTTCAGACAGACACTGCTGTAGCACAACTAATGACCTGGATATGTGATGTAAAACATGTATTATTATTTTTTTTTTTATAAAAAAAGAACATGTGCACATGAGCTGAAAAGAGGCTTTAAAGATATAATATGTAAGCATTCTAAGTTTTTATCAGTGTCTAAAAATTACTACACCTTTGTGATACGTTTTGTTGAGTTGTGTACAATCTTTCCAACAACATTTAAACCATGTTTACTAGAAGTAACATTGTGTTTCATTTGTTCACCGTCGCTATAACTTGTGGGTATAAAGAAGGAAGTTGGTGAATGAGACTATAGCCCTTTTCACACAGAGATCCAGTATTATCACTGTAATGAAGGCTCGCCCTTTCACAACAGCGCAAGAATACAGAACACTGGCGTTGCGGAACCAAAACAGGCATGATGGCACACATCATGATGTTTACAACTGGTTTCCACCTGTTCATCTGAATGTAGCGACCGACTGTTTATAATCATATGGATGCTGGTATAATGTGTTGTGATTGAGATCCTGGCCCACCATGCATCCT
This sequence comes from Sparus aurata, assembly GCF_900880675.1. Lineage (NCBI taxonomy): Eukaryota > Metazoa > Chordata > Actinopteri > Spariformes > Sparidae > Sparus > Sparus aurata. The sequence goes on from NC_044189.1 coordinate 18,418,604, forward strand.
GGACAAAGTTTTTTGTTCTAAATAACAATCACATAATCACCATCAGTAAACAGGACACTGTCTGACTCTCTCACTCACAGGTATGGATGCAGTTTTCTGGGGTAAAGTGACAATGGAAGGAGACAAAGACAAACTAATTAGTGGAAGGAGAAAGACATGGTGAGTTGAAGTTTTTTGCTATGAGTCACATCACATAATCACCACCAATTAACTGGGGGGGACAGAGGCTGTTTCTTTGGCAGAAATGTGACAAAGAATCAGTAGGACGGAAACTCTTCCAAGAACTTTGGTATTTTTTTCCACATATAAGTTGCCAAAGACATTACCAGTTACCACATAACTTTTGTTTGGTCCTGTAACATCGTTTTGCATGTTGAAGTGTGTGACTTTTCTCTTTTGTTTGACTAGTGCAGTGCCTGTAACGAAAGTGTATTCCTATAAAAAAGTGGGAGGTTAAGGAGCTTTTTCATGGATGGCCAAATGAGGCTGTGTTTGAAGGTGGGACGTCAGGGATATTTAGGTTTGTTGTGAAATCCGATATTCCAAGGTATAATTGGCTGTTTTTGACTATTTTTGATTTTGCCATTATATTTCACCTTAAAAACTATTTACTTGGTGTCATTATTTTTAACACAACCTCACATGTGTGACTGTACAGTTATTTTTTTTATTTTGACAAACTGTATTAACACAATGGACCTAAAATCACAAAAAAAACATAAAATCCGAGTAGAAAAAGTTTAATTTTTTTACTGTGAAAACCACAAATAAACTTATTTACAACAAACCATTTTTTTTACTTATAATGCAAATATAAATTGTTGTTTGCTAAATTTGTGCATACATTTAAAAAATTTACAAAGTTATATGTAACTATTTACATTTAAATGCAGGCAATGCTCAGGTCTGCCTGTACTCCTTGAGAGCTGCACTGCCTGCTCCACATTCAGCATCTTCTCATTGTTCTGACTCATTAAACGAAAAACCGACTCCACTACACACTAAACACACTACACCAAACACTACATAACACACTAACTACACACTCCAAACACGCTAAATGTAACAAATCTCTCAACTCTCAATATCTCTGTCCGACCGTCGTTGCCTGTCAATCATCCGCCTAGGTCCCTCCCACAACTTCCTGTTCCTCAACAACCAAACTTGCTGCTTGGACACTTTCATGACAAAAGCCCGTTTTTACCGTTTCTTCCTGCACCAGACACAAAGCAAACGTGACGACAATGTTCGCGAAAAAGCGTGGCGGACATTATTTACCCTAGGTCCGGTTTTGGACGTGCAGATGCAGCCGGTCCGTCGCCTCGGGAGGTGGGCCGTGTAGCTCGCGGCTAGCGGCTAGCAGCTAGCTAGGGGCTAGCTACACATGAACATCCACAGATTCCGATTCCACTTTGTTGTCCGCGCGTCTCCGGATCTCCTCAGACCCCAACAGACTCGGACCAGACTCGTTTAATCTCATTAATGCACAACAGTCAGTTTAGATGCACAGAACAGAACGGACCGAACCGCCGGCAAAATCCCGGTCCAGCTCGCGCCGCTGCAGGTATAAATCCGCTTGTTTCTTCAGGTACGTCGTGGGCTTGAGCTCTGCAGTGATTGGCTCTGGTGCGCACGTGGCCACGGTGTGCAGTGATTGGCTCTGGTGGACTATGCTCGGCGGAATTTGTAAAGCATTTATGAAATAATTTATTCACGGTATCATTGCAGTCCAAACACATGCTTAGATGCACACCACTGAACCACGCAGCAGCTATGTTGAAAGTCTCGGGTCAGTGTGATCCTTATCCGCAGAGATATTTGACCAACAGACACATACACACACACACACACACACACACACACACACACACACACAGACAGACAGAGATTCCGTGCGTTTATAGATAGATGAGTGAAGGATATGTGTAGCTGTCAGACTGTGAACACCATCAGACCGACACACTGTTGCCCCACGCTGCCGGCTTTTCCATTCTCACAGACTAGCTCGCCTCTGCTGTGGCTCTGATACTACCTCTGGGTCAGTGGCAGAGCCCATCCACATCTGTATCTTTCACACAGATGGCAAGGTGCCTTCTCCAGCTGGCCATCCCAAAAATGCACCAGAATACAGGAAATCAGATCTACCAAATTCAGAATTTTCCTTCCCCCATTTTAACCCACTTTCGTACAAAAAATCAAAATCAATTCTGCTTAGGGCCCCCAAAAGGATTGGGCCGGCACTGCATACTTCGTATTTAATACTGCACACTGACTTTACTCCCTACAGTGATAAGTCAGCCTCGGAGGATCAGGGAGAAGGACAGACCTAGGACTATTATTGATAAGTGAGACTTTACAAGTTTACACTAATTCAGAGTTCCAAGTCAAGTCTCTGATAGTTTCAGGTCTTAGTTTCAGATTTTCTCAATTCGTTTTTGGAAACAAAATTAAAACATTTAATTAATCATTCAACAGTCATTCAACCTCAGATAGACAAGTAATTAACTGGCAACACATTCGGTAACCACTTGTGTTATGTTCTCATGTCCAACTTTTCAAATATGCAAAGTTCCTGTTTTTCTGTGTTTTACATCATTGTATACTAAATGTAAAATTTTTTAGTTTTGGACTGTTGACATATCAAGAAATTTGAAGGAGCCACATTGTTTATTCCCTCACAAATTCAACTGAATGATTTGTTGATCAATTATTGATAGATGTATTGTATAAGGAAAATATTGCTTCAAGGAGACGAAGAGTCGGTAGAACAGTCAGGGTGACAGCGACTTTTCCACATACAGATTCCATATATCCAGTGAAGGATCTGTTTAGCTGTCAGAATGCGAACATCAGAAAGTCACACCACTCCCCTGCACCGCCTTTCACATAGAGGTAGACTCAGGTAGATCAGACTCTGTTTCGCCGCCTTTGTAACTTTTCAAGACACAGAATACAATGCAAATAGAAGAATACAAATACATGGGCAAAACATAGAACAGAGAAACTCAAACGTATCCCTTTGTGTCTGTCTAATGAGAATCAATCTTCAAAAGCTGCAGTATTGGTAGTACCGATATTTTGGGATCAATCCGCCCAAACCCTTGCACTGACATTCAACTCATGTCTGTGCTGGAAAACTGAGAGAAAGATGTTTTAGTTTAGTTTATCTCCAGTCTCAGTGTATGTATTTTCGGTTACATTTTTTTATTGGTTGTCAAAAACAGTTATATAACTAAATAACGGATTAATTTTATCGCGAAGCATTTAAAGGAAATGGAAAGTCTTGCATCTTGCACTGCATCTAGTTTTTACTGACCCTGAGCCTAACCATACGGCCAATCCCTCCAGACCAACTTATCAGTCTAACCCTACAGTACTTGGTTGTTTGTCAGTGACCAGCAAAGTTCTTGGACAACACATGAGGGGGAAAGGCAGCAGAAGTGATGTGACTGTCCTTGGAGGACTGAGAAAGAATGGCAGGGGTTATCCACAGTGCTCAGCAGCAGTGTTCTCTGAGGTGGATGTTTTATGAGACAGAGCGAAACTGTGCAGTTGACCCCCAACCATGAGCCTCTGCCCTGCCACACACACTAAACTCCACATTTATCAGGCAGATACACTAAGGGTGTGTGTGTGTGTGTGTGTGTGTGTGCGCGTGTGCGAAAATTGAAAATAAGGATGAGGCTGAACACCACAGTGTTTCTGCCTCTGAAATAGAACTAGAGCTGGAAGAAGCCTCCACTTGCAGCAACAAATAACGTGAGCAGCATATAATTCTCCATCATCTTATCCACTCCTTTATAGGGTCTTTTACTGGTTGAGGTATTTTGGAGGTACTGTATGGGCTGATAATTTTCAGAAGGTAGACAATTCTCGGTTAAGGCTCACTGGTGGGTGATGTCTGTATGATTTACACCTTCCATAAAGCTGTAATAGGAAGGACAATCAGCAGCTTGTATCTGTGCAGCCTTGCAGGGTATTTACCTTTTTATGTGGGTGTAAATTTGACTCGTGCCAAGGACAAGCCTTGTTCCAGATGTCTTTCCTTTTTGTAATGGCTCATAGGGCCACATATAGTACAAACACAGAACAACGCCACAATAACCACAAAGATGTGGGTCAGTCAGGGTCATTCATGATGGTCAACATGTTAAATACAATGGCTGAATTTAAGGATTTGGATCGGAAGCAGACAGTGCCTTTAAAACCCAGATGGTATTTATGTTATTACACCATCAGATCCACACAATTAAAAAAAGAATAAGAGTACTATAAAGAACCTTTAAGTGGTTATGAAACAATCTCAATTGAATACTGGTGCCACTTTATGACCTACATGAACAAGGCAAGACCATCGGTGAGAAGATTGACTATTTCTATATAACTATTATTAGGCCTCTATCCCAACGTGTCAAATACAGCAGGTTAGTGGTCTTACACTGTTAAGTGACACTGTAGTTACCCATTCAGCATCACTTTTTGAATTTCCCCCCAGTTGTATATGTAACGGGAAAAGAGTCAGTCAAGGGGTGGTCAGGGTGGTTGCATTAGTCATATGTAACCCACATGGTTACTAAACCCATTTATGTAATTTAGTAGTGTTTACATGCCCCACCACAAGGCGGTGCATCAGCCCTTGACTCATTGCCATGATCACACAGCGCGTGCTCACGCTGAGCCGAGCTGCAGACCAGAGCAACCACCGATATACAAGCTGACGAGCCCTGGTAAGAAGATACATTTTAGAAGCCACAAAATGATTATAAATCCCTTTGAATCATATAACTAACCGGTCGCTTGCTTGTTAGGAACAAGTCTTTTGTATTATGCTGGATGAGAGGAGCCGTTTCACTGTGTGAGCCCCCTGAGAGAACTCCGGTAAGCGTGGCTGCTACATGCTAAGAGGCTAGGCCTTGTTGTTAGCTTGTTGATGTAGCTTGTTGTGTGAAAATGCCTTTTATTGAAATACTTTTCTTTTTTTTTGGAATTCACTTTTTATTGGCTTTCATCAAGAAAACATATACATACATACATACATACATACCCACGTACGTAGTAAATTCAAGCCCCAACAGAGCATCTACACAAACAAAACACAAACAATTGAAGACACAGAGGGAGTCCGACAGAGACAGTAAACATACTTACACCTAAACAAATGCATGTAAATGCAAACTGGTGAAAGGAGTTCATAGGTAGGGTGCAACCCGCCACTGTATCAAGATGCTGCAATATAAGGGCCCCATATTTTCATGTATAACTCTTCCTTATCTTGCAACCTATAACAAAGTCGTTCGTAGGAAGCAATCTTGGCCATTTCATCGAACCATTCCTTCACTAATATAACTTCTTTCGATTTCCAGTGTCGCAACACTATCCTGCATCCAGTAATAAGTGCTGTTCTACACCATACTATCTGGTGGACAGTTAGTCCACTTCCCTTCGGTAACGCGCCTAATAGACAAAGCAGCGGATGTTGTACCAGAGTAGAAGACATCACAGTGTTAATGAAGGAGATAATCTTAGACCATAGTAATTCTATCCTGGGACATGAATACAACATATGAACAAAAGTACCACGAGAAGCATCACATCTCCAACACAGGTCTGAATTTCTAAGTCCTAACCGTGCCATTTTACATGGAGTCCAATAAGTTCTGTTGAGAATTTTATAGCTAATCAAACGGGTCTGCATTTCCCTTGATACTTTAAACCATGATTCAATTATTTGCACCCATGTTTCACCTGATATCTCTTCCCCTATATCCCTCTCCCAGCATCTTTTAAGACCTTTATAACTGGGTGACTGAGACCCCCTTAGAAGGTTGTAAAAGCAAGATGTTTTCCTTTTGAAGTGCCCCTCCAGTTCCAATCTGGTTTGTATTTCAGTTCTAGATATAAGCGGTAATTTTTAAAGGTATGACAAGATACAACTCCGTAATTGAAGATATTTCCAAAAATCCTTGTTTGAGATTTTGTACTTTCCTCTTAATTGTTCAAAAGAAAGAAACTGGTCTCTATCAAATAAATCCCCAATATAAACAATTCCCAACTTAACCCAACCAGTCCATGAGAATGTTTTTTTACCTATCCTGAGGCTTTTATTGTGCCACAGAGATGTTTTGTTTGTAAAATTAGAATTTAAGCCCATGATTTTATGCGAGGCTTGCCATGTCTCTTGTGAGAAGGCAAGGATTGGGTTATCATAAGGGATCACATCGTTAGTTTGAGTAATAAAGGCCTGGGTTGGGTAGGGGTATGTGAGTTCCTTCTCTATAGATACCCACGCAGGTGCTTGGTCAGCTGACATGTATAATTTCGATAATTGTTTGAGACAGAAAGCATAGTGATACCAAGCTATGTGGGGGAGGCCAAGTCCTCCATCCTCAATAGCGGCATACAGTTTTGTCTGGTTTATATATGGTTTTTTGCCCGCCCATAAAAAGCTATATACGGCCTCATTATATTTCAATAGCGCATTGTGTGGCATGCTTAACGGTAGCATATTACTTATGTAATTAATTTTGGGAACTATTATCATCTTTAAAATGTTAATTTTACCAAGAAGTGACAGTCCCAATTTTGTCCAATTTCGTAATATAAGCTCTATTTTCTGAATTAAAGGGAGAAGATTGATTGTCATAATATTTTCCAGCCGTGGAGTGATCTTTATACCCAAGTATGTCAGGCCAGATGGCTGCCATGAAAACTGCCATCCCTGCCTGATGCTAGGTGGACAGACTCTCGACAGGGGCATCGCTTCAGACTTTGACCAATTTATTTTATAACCAGAGACACCTGAAAATGAGTCGATCAGAGTGAGGATATGAGGTATAGTTGTTGATGGGCGCCTGCACAGTAACAAAATATCATCCGCGTACAGAAGCAGTTTGTGCTCCTTACTGCCAGCCTTAATGCCCATTATATCATTATTTTGCCTAATAGCAATTGCTAAAGGCTCAAGAACCAGAGCAAATATTAAGGGGGACAGGGGGCAACCCTGCCTTGTCCCTCTATGAAGCTGAAAAGGGGGAGACCTCCTGCCATTTGTTACTACAGATGCCTTGGGATTGTAATATAATAATCTAACCCAGTTAATAAAAGAAGAACCAATACCAAATTTTTCCAAAGACTGAAAAAGGAACGCCCACTCCACCCTGTCGAATGCTTTTTCAGCATCCAGCGAAAAAGCTACTGTTATATCTGTTTCATTTCCAGCTTGCCACATGAGGTGAAGCAACCTGCGTAAATTATCAGATGAAGTCCTATTCTTAATAAAACCGACCTGGTCCGGGTGAATGAGTTTTGGTAAAAAAACCTCCAACCTAGATGCTAAAATCTTGGCAAGAAACTTGGCATCGGCATTGATCAGTGATACAGGGCGGTAGTTGCCACATTGCTGTGGGTCTCTGTCTTTTTTATGTATTAAAGTTATTAAAGCCATCTGCATACTATCTGGAAGAGAGCCTTTCTCTAAGGCGTCCTTATAAACTCTATGGAGTTTTGGGGCAAGAATATCTGAAAAAACTTTATAAAATTCAGCTGGGAGGCCATCCTCCCCAGGAGATTTCCCACCCTGAAGGTCCTGTATAGCCTTTTTAACTTCTTCCAATGTAATGTCTGCTCCAATCCGGTCCTGTTCCTCCTGTAATAGAGTTGGGCAATTTACAGTGGATAGAAAAGAACTAATATCTTGAGTATTAGGGTTGTCTGATTTATAAAGACTTTGATAAAATGTGGCAAATATAGCATTTATGTCCATGTCGTCTGTTTTCAAGTCACCGCCATGATTCTGCACCCCAGATATAATTGATTGAGCATACTGCTGCTTTGCTCTCTGTGCAAGAAATCTCCCTGTTCTCTCCCCTTGTTCATTATATTTTTGTTTAGTTCTGAATAATGTATATTCGACTTTCTTTTGTAATATAGAGTTGTATTCCACTTTTAATTTATTTAGTTCAAGAAGAATGGAATGGTCAGATTGAGTGGAATGCACATTTTCCATTTTTTTAATGTCAACCTCCAGTTCCTGAAGACGTTGAACCGATCTCTTCTTCAAATATGAACAATGCTGGATGAGTCGGCCTCTAATCACAGCTTTAAAAGCATCCCACTCCACCGCTGGATTTGACACTGAGCCTTCATTATTCACCCAATAATCCAGTATCTCGCTTTTAATAAATTCTACTGAATGCTCATCTCTGAGCAGGGATGAGTTAAATCGCCACCTAGTGGACCGACACTTGGGTAACTGGCCTAAACGCAGTGCCATCCCCACCGGTGCATGATCGGATATTAAGATAGTACCTATTGTTGTATGTTCAGTGATAGAAAGCAATGATCTTGAAATCAGAAAATAATCTATTCTTGAATAAGAGATATGTGGATGGGAATAAAAGGTAAATTCTTTGTCTGAAGGGTGGAAAAATCTCCAAGCATCTACTAAATCTAGCTCCTCCTCCATTGTATCAATTGCTTTTTGTGCCTGTGAGGGCCGAGTGACACCCCATTTGTACGTTTTATCAACCTTAGGATCCCTAACTTTGTTAAAGTCCCCGCCTAATACTATATATGAATTTCCAAACTGTGTAATTGCATTGCTAATATCTACAAAGAAACCTGGCAGGTCTGCTGTTGGAGCATATATGTTCATCAAAGTACACCTAATACCAAAAAGTTCAGCATCCAAAGCTATCCATCTCCCTTCTTCATCTGATTGTTGTTCAAATATTTTGATGTTAAAATTCTTCCGAATTAAAATGGCGACCCCCCTCTGACTAGAAGACCCGGCACTGTAAAGAACTCTCCCAATCCAGTCCCTTTGCAGTAATAACGAATCCTTCTTCTCCAAATGAGTCTCCTGTAGGAAGACCAGATCTGGATTTTTCTGTTTAAGATACAAGAGAATCTTCCTCCTTTTGATGGCTGAGTTTGCACCCTTAACATTCAGTGATATTAGTCTAACCAGTTCCCCCATAATTTGTTGTTAGATGTATAATGAAACTAATACTTAATCTTATGTACCCACTGATTACCAAAGAATACCTATAGGTCTCCTGTCCTGTTAGAACTCTCCCTCTTGAAAAGACTGAACGTACATAAAACTCCACACTTACAAAAAACACCCTAACGCAACATATAAAAAAGACAACAGTGAGTGAAAGCAGAACTTGAGGCTCTCCAACTCTAACTAAACTACGATAGTGCATCCGCATGAAAGGGGCACCTGGCCTGCCCTGGCTCCCCCCCACCCCACCCCCCAATCTTTTAACCCTTTATCACATAGATGTATTTTCATATATGACCCATAATAACTATTAGCCACAGCTGAACATTTTATGTCTTCCAGGAGTTAAATTAAATCAAATAAATAAAATGAAATAAAATAAATAAAATAAAATAAAAACAACAAAAACAAAACAAAACAAACAAAAAAAGGCCACAACCATCAGCCCACAAAGTGCACATTCATTATAAAAACTCTGCCCATACATGTGTATATAGGCTACTCAGAACAAAAAAAAAAAAAAAAAACAAGAAAAAAAGGACCTTGTATCCTTTTCTGGAGACAGATGTGGAAATAACAGCCATGAGTCCAGTTTTTGTAATGAACACCCAGGAGGATAACTAAACAACATACCTATAATAGTCTTCATGAATTTCAACCCGACACACAGTCCTATATTCCGGTGTTCAACCCTGCGTTGTGAGGAAGGCAGCTGCTGCATCTGGCGAGGTGAAGGTGTGGGACCTGTTGTTTGCAGAGACTTTCAGAGTCGCGGGATACAGCATGGAGTATGACATCCCGCGCTCTTGGAGCTGTTTCTTCACCATGTCGAACCTCCTACGTTGCTGAAGCACATCCTGAGAAAGATCCTGAAAAAAGGAGATCCTGTTGCCTTGCCACTCGACTCTCCTCCTCTCGCGGGCCGCTCGAAGAACTGCTTCTCTTGCGCTGAACCTCAGAAACCGAGCCAGGACATGACGGCTGCGACTGTCGTCTCGCATCGGGCCGACGCGATGGACCCGCTACAGTTCAAATCCCGCATCCACGTCCAGCTCCAGTCCTTCAGCCAACAAATGAAGCATGAAGCCTCTTAAATCCTGCTTTTCTGCGTTTTCAGGTATGCCTGTCACACGCACATTATTCCGCCTGCTTGCATCTTCTAAGTACGTAACTTTATCCTGGAGCTTCTTTAAGTTTGATATGGCGGAGTCTATGCTAGCCCCACGGCTGTTGCTAGCGTCCTCGAGATCAGAGATCCTAGTTTCAGCCTCCGTCACTCGCGCCCCCAGTTGTTCCACGGTGGTTTGTAGCTTCTCCAGGCCTGTTTTCATACTACTCACATCAGCTGCAATCCCGTGCAGTAGGTTTTTGATGCCAGCAAGCTCGGACGCCGTGTTGTCAGGTGTGGTCGGTCTCAGGTCTTGCGCCTCCATCTTGTTCTCCGCCGTACTCTTTTTGGATTGTTTCGATGAACGAGGAGGGTTTTGCCTCGGGTCTTGTGACATATCTATTGGTCGCCCTCTCCAAAACTATCTGGCAAGGTTTAGTTGACATATGAAGGCTATAACATGGGGGTAGGGGAGCCGAGTAGAGCAGAGCCGAGAGCTAAGCAGCCATGTTGGCGCCGCGCCTCACCGGAAGTCCTTGAAATACTTTTCTTAAACCAATCGGAGCTACGGGAGTGTTTCCTAATGTTTGAACCCACCGTGGTACTCTCTGTATCATGGTGAACCATGTAAATTGACCTTAAAAAGATCGCTTGCTGAGTTAGCGCGATGCTATCGCTAATTGCGAACAGTGCTGCCGCTAGCGCTAGCTCCTGTAAAGTGTAACGTGAGTGCTAACTGGTAGCTGGGTAAGCTAATGTGCTGCTACTGCGATTTATGAGAGAAATGGAGACAGTGGATGATGATATTTGTGTTGATAAGATGCCAGGTTGTGATAATTATTGTTTTCTGATAACTGAGATGTATAATGTGTTTATTGCACTGAAGTTGTTTAAATATTCATATTGGTTAAAAAAAGAGATTTAATACTGTTCATTTATGGTTAAAAAGGTTAAAACGAGAAATAAGTTGCAGTTAAAAAGATAAATAGTGATTAAAGGGGCTGTTTAAAAATATAAATAGCGCTTTATGAAGATAAATAAGTGCATTTATGTTAAGATGTAAGTTCATGGTGTATCTGTCATAGTAAAAATACTTACCGTAAATTTCCAAATAATAGCCGGGGCGTTTATTTGTTTCAATCACCTAACAGACCAGGCGTTTATTTGGGACCAGGCGACAATTTGGGACAGGCGTTTAATTCCTTCCTTACAAAAATCTTGCTCAGCTAAACCAGGAAAATATGGTCATTTACGCAAATTCTTTTATTAAATCAGTACGACTACAACATTTACATTTTTTAAAAGTATGATTACAGCACTGTAGTTAAACATTTTTTTCCTTTTGTCAGCACAACACTCTCATACAAACTCAATCAAACCTCAAACCAGTAAAAGATTGCTGAATGAGGAAGGTAGACAGTATAAGGCCAAATACTGAACAACAATGACCTGTATATCAGCAACTTGTTTTGCGAAACACACAGAAAAAATTACATGTACATGAATATAAAAAACATGAAGGAAGGTGACCCGAATTAGACAACAAGAAAACTGTTAGACCAAGTCCATGTCCATCCTCTCACTCATCCTCCTCATCAGCATCCTCTTCATCATCATCATCATCATCATCATCATCATCATCATCATCATCATCATCCTCCTCAACTACCAGTTCATTTTCAAACTCTTCACCCTCATCTTCCTCCTGCTGCTCAGCTTCTCCATTATCCTCCTGCTCTCCTCGTCTGGCCTGAGCCAACATCTCTCTCCCTGCTGCACATGGCTCTCCTTCTTTTGAAACAGTGGATCAAATGGTCCTCACTGCCATCAGCTGCCACTGTCAGGCCACACACCTTAAAGCACAATATCCCAAAAACTTATATTAATTTACTGTTATACTCTCTCTCTTTCTGTCTCTCTGTCACTCACATACACACACGACACTCTCTCTCTTTTTCCACACAGAAACAGACAAACTCACACACATTCACCTTGAAGGATTTTTTCACCAGCTCCGTATCCAACTCCGCCCAAGCTTTAAGCACCCAGGCGACAAGTAGGCGACGAGCTGGGGCTCTCAGGTTTCCTCCAGCGGTGTAGGTTTTGTCCACGTTACCGGCCATCCAGCTGTCATATGACTCATGCAGACTGGCTTTGAACAGCTGATTCCAAACAACGTCAGGTGCCTGGATGTATTTTGTACATCTTCCCGGTATCACAGCCGTAGTTATGTTGTAGCCCCGCTTGAGCTCTTGTTTAGTGGCCTGGCTGATGTGGCATCGGTAGGAATCCCAGACGAGGAGACGAGGACCAAAGTTGAATTTCCCCACAACTTTCTGCAGCCAGTCTGCAGTCACGTCGTCATTCATCCACCCATTTTTAGAGGAGGCTACCACCACTCCACCGATGCTTTGCATCGCCTTGACTTCCCTGACACCTCCTTTGAAAACCACAAAAGGTTTCAGTTTGGTCCCGTCCGCTTTTGCCGCAAGAACGACAGTCAAGTGGCTCTTCTCGTGGCCTGTAGTTTTCAAAGGGACACTGCGGACCCCACGTGTCTCCACAGTAGTGGACCTGACCATGTCGAACCACACCGCCGTTTCATCCATTGCTATGATGTCTCTGTCCGGTATCTTCTTTGTTTCAATCATCTGAGAGGAAAATGTCACAAACGTTACTAGCTTCTCTACGAATTCTTTGGCATCCTTATGGGCAAAAGTTGTACGTCTTCTGGAGGTAAAGTTGTTGCGGCTGAGGAAATGGTTCAGCCAACCAACACTCGCGGCAAACTCCTCACCTCTGCCGTCACTCACGGTGGCGTACATTTCTTTCGCCATTGCCCTGATCATTTTACGGGACACTGTCTTGTGGCGTGCCCGTTTGCTGATTACCCAGTCCCGCATATTTGACTCAAGCTCCTCGCTCGCCTTCTTCCTCCCTCCACCAGGCAGCCTGGCCCTTTTGCTGTCCTCCTCAGACAGACGCTGAAGCTCCGTTTTGTTTTTCCGCCAGTCTCTCACTCTCTTCGGGTCAACGCAGAAACGTCTTGCGGCTGCTTCTCCCGAGTTTTCTTCAGCATATTTTACGACTGAAAGTTTGAATTTTAAGTCGTATTTCTGTTTTCTTTTCTGCGCAGGGGCCATGGCGAACGTCAATGTGATGACTGACTGAAACAAGCATAACACTTGAATAAGGCGAAGAAGAAAAACGTGCCTTGTCAGTGGTCACGCCTTCTTCCTTGATTTTAAAAAAAAATTACTTAGACCCGGCATTTATTTGGAACCGGCGGTTATTTACCAAAATATACACCTGCACCCTGCGTTTAAAGGGGACCCGGCGGTTAACTGAAACCCGGCTATTATATGGTAATATACGGTATACTGTACTGTAAATGTATATAGACTCATTTAAATTTATTTGAATACTGTATATCCTGCATCTGGGTATATATATGGAAGCTATTTAGAGTGAAACGTGAAAGTAGAATGATGTCATGTGATTGAATAGAGATTAATGGTTATGTTTCTACTCTCTATGTGTAGATTGTTTTTTTATTTGCCAGAATAGGAATTGATTCAGATTCCGAGCCGCAGAGGTTCGGTGGCAAGCTAGGAAGGACAAGTGACTAAGACGGAGTGGAGAGCGGTGTGGCCAGCCGTGGGACTCACTCCGAAGAACCCCAGACATCATCATCTCATTTCACTTGTTGACACAGATAAGAAAATAATACAAAATCTACCCGGGTAGTAGTCACATGAAGAGAACATTACACCCCCCCCCCCCCCACAGAACGGAACTGAACTCTTAACTTCTAATACAGAAGAAACGACACTTTTATTTGAACTTTTCCTTTTTATTTTCTTTTTCTTTTTGATGAAAGAGCTCTATTTGTTTTGTGTTCTTTTTTTTTCTTTTCATACACTGCCAGAAATTTGCAGGTGAAAGGCAATAAATTGTCAACTTTCAACTTCACGTTCCCTCATTTGAATAATTCGGTGGTCCAACTCTCCGAACCTAGAAAGAGTGTAAGTGTCAATAGTGTGTTCTTCTAGTCAGGCTAAGGGCGCTACATAAAACTTGGCGAGCTAGTTCCAGGAGGAGTTGATGGTTGAACAGTTGATAATTCTTTTGCTTTCACTGACAAAAAGTGAACTGCATATTTAGAAAACTGTGTTTGTTGTAGTTGATATTATGGATGTTATGGAGGCTGAAAATGTGAAAATACCTAACTCTGTCTTAGTAGATGGTTTAACTGGTGAAGCGATAGACAATGAGGTCATTGAATACTTAGGGCAGCACGGTCCTATTGGAAGGATAATCAAGGTGACCAGTTCAGAAGCTCGGTTTAAAGACACGACTATCGTGGAGTTTAAGTCAGGTGAGCCCATTCAGTTTCTGCAGAGCACCTTGCCCTGCAGGTGACCCACTAGTAACCCAAACATTACTAACCACATTCAGTGCCTCTCTGATCTGTATGCAGCTGATAGAGGTTCAACCTTAACGCATATTTACTTAGCTGAGCTGAAAGGTGTTGCTAAGCTAAGCGGCGCTGACTTTGAGAAGGTTTTGCTGGAAGAATTGACCAGAATTCACGAGTCAACCAAATCCCAAACAGCTGAACCAGGTATGTCCAAAACGGATCCTGGACCTCAGTTGACCAGTGATATAACCTCAGCAGAGGTATTGACTAACCTGACCCAAACCCCTGTTAAGTGGTCACTGACTCATGAACATGACTCCCTTTCACTCATTGTAGGTGCAGAGGCATTACCCTCACCTAAGAAACCAGCTTTATACTTATCCTCTGAACAACTCACCTCTCCTGAAGTCCAAAAGGTGGTAATCGAACATGTCATCAGGAATACTGACGTGGTTTCCCAATATCATGGCGTTTTTCTGGGAAAACTCCCTGTCCCAGCCTAGAGTCTGACTATGATACATGGCGTAATAATGTTGATTTCTATCTTGCTGATCCTTCCATGTCTGACAAACTCAGTCAGAAGAATAGTAGCGAGCCTTCTCCCACCCGCTGCCTAACTCCAGCCCCCAAGACTATCTTAGTCTGCTCGATTCAGCATACGGCATCGTAGATGATGGAGACAAGCTTTTGCTAAGTTTCTGAATACAAATCAAAACTCAGGTGAGAAACCTTCCACCTAACTGCAGCGACTGCAGACAGCCTTGATTAAAGTGGTTAAGCGAGGTGGCCTTGCTGCTGTTGACTCAGAACGCCAGCTCCTCAAGCAATTTTGCAGGGGTTGTTGGAAAAACAGTTTAATCACGGGTTTACAGTTGGAGCAAAAGAAAACCAGCCCCCCCTCATTCTCAGAGCTGCTGCTTCTGTTACGCACAGACGAAGACCGTCAAGCTGCTAAGTCAAACCGAATGAAACAACACTTAGGGTTTTCTAAGACCAAAGTTCAGTCAAACCCCATTCAGTGTTTCCTCTAGGATTTTTTTCAGCAGCGGGGGCAGGCTCTCGGTGAGCCGTGGCGGCGTAAACAAATAACACTTGACTGCAGATTTTACTTTTATGCCCAGCATAATCCCCCTTTTTATTGAATGGCTGGCATGGAAAATGGCTTTTTAAAGGCTGAATGTAAAAATAAAAAATAATAACGAAAATACAACAATAGAATAAAACAATAAATAATAATTTCTTGATGGGGCTGTAGAATCAGTGGCAAAGATTGCACCCAGGCTCAGAACAATGAATTTTTCTGGGTTTTGAGAAATATTTGAACAAGCTCATCTGAAAATGCAGTCAGCAGTTACATCATGGCGTGTATATTATCAATTAGTTTACTCACGTTAGCGACACTGCGTTGAGTTGGTACCGGGCCCAATTAATTAAGCTACCGATATGTTACGTAACCTTAGCTGGCCATCAATATTTTGCGAATGTCTATTGAACTTATAAAAGCTTAAGCTAATAAGTCTACCATTTCTCCGGTGAGTCGTTGCCCTATTTTCAAGATGACACTCCTCTGACTCTCCGACCTGGTGCCTGGGTGCTTGACGTGATGTCACTTTCAAGGCCGCGCTCTCGCAAGGGCGGGCCGCCACTCCTAAATGAATGTAGAGGAAACACTACCATTTCTGTTAATGATTGTACCCCTGATGATACTGACATGGTGGCTGTAGCCTCTGTGAACCCTTCTGTTGACACGAACAAATTAGAACAGCAAATTGCTAAGTTACAAGCTCAGATAGCTTCTCCTAAAACATCTTTGAGTAGCAACCCAGCTCAGCCTTCCACTAAACCAAATAAGAAAACAAAACCCAAACCAAAGACCCCAGCTGAGCCAAAATCCCCAACCCCAGGTGAATCAACACCTGAAAAGAGGCCCCGACCAGGCTATTGCTTCAAGTGTGGGCAGGATGACCATATTGCGCCCTCTTGCAGCAATGAGCCAGACCCTGATCAGGTTGAACTAAAACGGAAAGAGTTCAGGCAGAGACAGCAAGCCTGGGAACAACAAAACAGACATCATTTAAACTAACCTCAGTTCCTGTGGAGGGACTGACAGGAACTGAAACCAAGCATACATGTCCCAAAGCTGACCCACCCGATCTAGCATCCATTCACTCTCAAAACCTAGAACATCACACCAAGCTCCCAAGAGGACTTATTGGGAAGAAGTGTACTGCTAACATCACAGTAGCAGGAGTTGAGTGTAGTTGTCTCCTTGACACTGGGTCTCAAGTGACCACAGCGTCCACTTCTTTCTACAACAGCTATCTTTCACAACATCCCATTCAACCAATTGAGGGGCTTGATGTTGAAGGTGCTAGTGGTGCCACAGTTCCATACTTGGGTTATATTTCCCCTTGTCCTTAAGTTTCCAAAGAACTTTGTCGAAACTGAGCCTGAAGTCTCTACTTTGGCAGTGGTTGTTCCAGATATACGTACCAACGGTGAACTTCCTGTACTAATAGGGACGAATACACTTGATGTCGTGTATGACGAGCACTGTCATGAAAAAAATCCAAATGATCTGTCACCTGTTTATGGCTTTAGACAAATCCTTAATACTCTGAAGCTCAGGAAAGAAGTAAGCTCCACTGGGAGAGTTGGCTTGATGACCCTGAAAGGCAGAGAACAAAGGGTGATACCTGCACAAGGGAAGGTGCTTCTAGAGGGTTATGCTAAGGTTGACACTACAGATGAATGGGTCATTGTCGAACAGCCTAGCACTTCCACATTACCTGGTGGCATCTTTGTAGAGTGTTGTCTTGTTAGCATGCCCAAGGAACACCCCTACAAGTTACCTGTATGGGTAAGAAACGAAAGTGAACATGATGTAACAGTTATTGCTAAACTTCTTCGCCAATCGTCGTGGTTCGGAAAAAGAATGGGGATGTCCGACTTCGCATCGACCATCGGAAGTATAACTCCCTGACAATCTGAGATGCTTATGCACTTCCACACCTTGAAGAGTCTTTCTCAGCCCTTGCTGGATCCAAATGGTTCTCGGTAATGGACTTGAAATCTGGTTATTATCAGATAGAAATGAAAGAATGTGACAAACCTAAAACTGCTTTTGTGTGCCCTCTGGGTTTTTATAAGTTCAATCGTATGCCCCAGGGTATCACTAATGCCTCCAGCACCTTTCAGCGCTTAATGGAGCGGTGTTTGGGTAGCCTTAACCTAAAAGAAGTGCTAGTTTTCTTGGATGATGTCATTGTGTTTTCAAGCACCACAGAGGAACATGAAACACGGCTTTTGCATGTTCTCCAGCAACTGCGGGAATATGGTTTGAAATTGTCTCCATCAAAGTATCATTTATTCAGAGCTTTGTGCACTACTTAGGGCACATTGTCTCCAGCAAGGGTGTTGAGACTGACCCTGAGAAGGTGAGTGCCCTTTGCACTTGGCCACGTCCCAAAACACTTAGTGAGCTCAAATCATTCCTTGGTGTTGTCAAGGAATATTCTAAGATAGTAAAACCCTAGAACGACCTTACTGGTGGTTATCCACCATGTAGGAAGGGCAGAAAGGCAGCTCCTTCCCCTCCTGGGTACTTGAACACCAAAGAGCCCTTTGCCGATCGATGGACACCAGCTTGTCAAGAAGCATTCCAAACGATCATAGACAAGCTCACTTCTGCACCAGTCCTTGGATTTGCAAATCCAAAACTCCCTTATTTTCTTCACACCGATGCGAGCACTTCTGGGCTAGGTGCCGCCCTTTACCAAGAGCAAGATGGTGAACTACGTGCTATAGCTTGCACCAGTAAAGGGCTCTCTCCCAGTGAGAAACATTACCCAGCCCACAAATTAGAGTTCTTGGCTCTGAAGTGGTCTGTGGTAGAAAGATTTCACGACTATCTTTATGGTAATTTGTTCACGGTTGTAACAGATAACAACCAATTGACATATATTTTGAAGTCTGCCAAACTTGACGCCGCTAGCTATCGCTGGTTGGCTGCTCTTTCCACTTTTGACTTTAACATCAGGTACAGGGCTGGGAAGAGCAACCCAAGATGCATACGGTCTCTCCAGACGACCTCATGATGATCTGCCAGATGATGATGCCTTCCTTGAGGACAGAGAGCGAATGAAACAGTTTGCTTCTCATCATCTTTCCCCTTCTCCTGACCACCTTGACTTACCACCTGACATAGTCACTGCTTTATGCAGTCATCACCTCCTTGGTGAGGTTGATGGTGACATACCTTCTGTCACTTTGGAAGAGTCACTGGATTTGCATGCAGATGCAGTACCGGATGCTTATGGAGAAGTGGAATCATTAGGTTGTTCCATCATACCTACATTCAGCGAAGCAGATCTCCAACATCATCAGAGGTCTGATCCAGTCATTGGGAAGGTTATTAACCTGTTGGAATCTGGAAATGGGACAAATCCCAAATATATCCCTGATTCATTGGAACTTAAGCTGATGCTTAAAGAATGGAAGCGGTTAGAACTGAAAAATAGCCTCCTCTACAGAGCCCGCCAGTCGGTTGGTGACACCACTTACCAGTTTGTAGTTCCTATGTCTCTTCGGGCCTCCATTCTCTCTTGGCTGCACGAAGATATGGGACACCTTGGTCTAGACAGGACTCTTGACCTTATTCGTTCAAGGTTTTATTGGCCAAAGATGGCTAAGGATGTAGAGAACAAGATCAAATCATGTGGTTGTACCCCTGATGATACAATAATCATTATAATCATTGTCAAGCCGCTGACTCATGCTTACAACTGTACAAAGAACGATGTGACAGGGTTTAGTCCCTATGAGTTGATGTTTGGGAGCCCACCCAGGCTACCTGTAGATATTGCGTTTGGTTTACCTGTTCAGGGTGGAGCTCCCAAAAGTCACTCTCAATATGTGAAGAATCTGAAAGCTCGTCTTGAAGAGAGCTACCAGATGGTAATCAAAAATTCCGCAAAGGTCGCCGAATGGAACAAACGCAGGTTTGACAGGGTAGTAAGGGAGTCAACACTCCATGAAGGTGATCATGTGATTGTATGGAACCTGCGGTTAAAGAGCAAACACAAACTTGCAGATAAGTGGGAGTCAACTGTATACAGAGTCTTGAACAGAAAGGGAGATTTACTGGTTTATACAGTGCAACCCATTAACCACTTAATGAACGCCCCCATTTTAAGGTTCTTTTTCCAAAATGACATACCGAAATTAAAAGCATGACAGCTCCCACATAGTTTGAGACTCAGGGATGTGGTACCATTGGAAAGGTAACTCCGTCAGGTTTATTCTACAAGTGTAAGTATGATTCTATGACATACTGACACAGAGTTACAGAGGTTGGAACACAGGTTTTGGTTTCCGTCCAATTCAAATGTCAGTAAACTGACGAAGATATAAGGGCTCAGGTATGTCTATGGACACAGCAGACACAGTTAGGACATAGCCACATATCTCAGCTTGCTACACTCAAAATTTGAAGTCAAAAGACTAAAAAATTGATTTTTCACATTTTTTTTTCTACAGGCATGTCTGTGCGTTTTGCTTGGGTCCTTTTTGGAGACTCCAAAAGGGACTTTTGTTATCCAAGAGCGCCCACTGAGAAACACAATCTTGGTCTCAAATGATGCTGTTTTGATAAGAAAAATGTTTTATATAAGTATTATAATTGTAAAAAACTTAGCACTACAAACAGAACAGTTCAAGATGACAAAAAAGAGAATAAAAGAGAGCAAACCAGTGCAAAACGTCACAGTGCAAAAATGCAGACGTCAAACTAAACTACTTACATAAATAGAACATAAATAAAAAATACCGAAGAAAAAATACAATCAAAGAAACATAAATACAAAGGCATTGACATAAAAAAAAAGTTACAGTTTACAAAAAAGTCAAATGTTTGGTTATGGCAGCCCCTGTGTAGTGTGCCATGCATTATAGCAGTCCCTTCTCACCATGAAACACAGGGACACTTTGCATGTGGTGCATTGGACAGTGGTCTTCTGGTGGCAGTGGACACATCGACGCCTACCAGAGGTGCTGTCCTGGGTGAAGTGCACAGGCATGTGTGGTAGATCAGGAGTAGCAGGACAGGGAGTTTGAGGAGTGGCTGTAGTGGGAGAGGCCACTGCCTTCAACTCTGTCACAAGGGCCTCATGAAATGCCTTTTGGGTCAGTGGTCTCTCCTGCCTCACAACAGCCAACTCCTTGTGAAGGATGTATGCATTGACTATGGAAATGTCCAGGAAGTGAAGGAATATGACCGGTACCATTTTCTGGTCTTGTGGAGGACATTGTAGTAGCCGATCATGGCGTCTGAAAGGTCCACACCACCCATGTTTCTGAGTAGACAAAAAGAATTATATTGAGAACAATGCTTTGAATATAAATAATGCATTGATATAAACATTCAATGGTTCTAATCAAACACATATACATACATATACATATACATATATATATATATATATATATATATATATAAAAATATATATATATATATATAAAAATATAAAAACATAAAAACAGAATACATACTTGCTATAATCATTGATCCCTGATGGCACGGGGATGTCTTGGAAGGACCACTGTCCATCTGCCCCCTTCACCCTCCTTCGGGCAGTGTCCTCACCATGGGCGGAGTGTATTGTGGAACAGAAGAGGACATCTCTTGTGTCCTTCCACTGGACAAACACCACAGGTCCCTCCCGAATCCCTTTGATGGTGCCACGAGGACACCGTGGAGTGAGGCCACCCGGCTTGCCCTTCGGATAGCCAACACGCTGCTGCCGGATGGTCCCGCAGGCCCAGATGTTCTTGTCCAGTAAATCTTGGAACAGGACAGGGCTTGTAAAAAAGTTGTCTACAAATAACTTGTACCCTGTCCCAAGTACCTGACAGTCAATTAGTGTCATGACTGAGTCGTAGCTGAGGCCTTTGATGATGGGCATGCTTTTGCCTTCATATATGAAAAAGTTCCATGTATAGCCATTGGCAGAATTGGCAAGCACAAAAAGCTTATAGCCCCATTTTGTGGGCTTGTCCTTCATGTATTGCCGTAAAGCAATACGGGCTTTGGATTTTACCATTCGTTCGTCTATTGCAATGTTTTGGTGAGGGTGGTAGTATGTCATGCATGCCTGTCGTATTTTTCCGGCCAGACAGCAGTGAGGGTGGAAATTGCAAATTGAATAGCTCTGATTTTTTCCAATAGTCATTTACTTCTTTGACTTAACCCTTTAGGCGCCAGAGTCGCAAATCTGCGCTGTGTACTGAACAAAACAGCTGTTTTCTCCCAATAGAGTGTTACATGTTGTTCATACTCCCCACCACTAGTTGGCAGACATCCTATACTTAGACCTTAGCTCATAAAAACGTCTTGCTTCAATGCAAAATGTTCGAGGAAGTCCCATGCAAACTGTGGGGTGAGAGAGCGGAGACAGTGCGCCAGGAAGCTGTTTTGCTGAAGGGGTATTGCTGGATTCAGAAGTTATTGAGACGAAATAAACGACAATGGCATGCAAAAAGTTGACACTTAGGGAAGTGATTGCGCTCCTATTCGGTGATTCTGATTCTGAAGTGGAAAATCTAGCTTTGGGAGATGACGGTCGGTTGATTAGTGAGCTTGCTAGTCCTGGTGCGTCTTTGAATAGCAATGGCGGTGCCGCGCAGAGCGAGGAAAACGCACAAGCACTAACACACGATCCTTTGCCCAATAGGTGGGAATGGAAATGATACACGAACTCGTAGTATCAGTAGGGAAGTGAATGGATGTGGTAGAAGTAGCGGTGGTGGTGAGAATAGCGCTGGGTGTCAGCGTAAGTGTTCACTCTTTCCACCGCGACGGTCACGTAACTCTTCTCACACACTAGAGGAGATAGAAGGGGGAGACGTGGGCAAAGTGTTCATAGAAAGGCTGATGGGTGTCGTAGGGGCAACAGGGGAAGGCAGAACAGGGCTGGAAATGATGATGATGATAATGGTAATGGTGGCTGGGCTTACTTGAGAGATGAAGTATATGGATAAAGCCCTTTGATGAGCAAATTGGATATCGTGGTGACGGAAAGCTAAGCAATGATTCAAGGTCTATAGTTTTTTGTCCCTCTTTCTGACTGATGATTTCTGGTATCTTATAACAATGGAGACAATGCTCATCAGTATTTAGGCTGACATGAACTAATTCCAAGTCCACAGTTTCATGAATGGTATGATGTAAATGTAAATATATGTATATATATATATATATATATATATATATATATATATTGTTATTATTATCATATAATAATAATAATGATAATAATAATAATAATAATAATAATAATAATAATAATAAAGAAGGAGAAGAGAAAACAAGAAAAAGGGAAGAAAAAAAAGTGTCCTCCAATGGGGGGGATGGTGGGTAAAAAAAACGTATACTTTTTACATGAGTTTTGTGGTGTACTAATAGTTTATGTTTATGACTGTTGGCTTACAATTTACTTTTTCCCTGTTCATTTGATGTGTGGACAACATAACAAATGGATGGAGGGGATGAATCTGATGAAATAAGTTCAACTCTCTTTCAAAATACCAGGTATTTCATGGAAATTACATAATCCAATATGGCCGCCACCATATGATGTCATAATATGCAAATTAGATGGGAAAAATTACTCCCTTCATAAACTTTAGGTCATTCTCAATATTTGTCTCATTTACACTT
This sequence comes from Sparus aurata, assembly GCF_900880675.1. Lineage (NCBI taxonomy): Eukaryota > Metazoa > Chordata > Actinopteri > Spariformes > Sparidae > Sparus > Sparus aurata. The sequence continues at coordinate 18,441,855 of NC_044189.1, forward strand.
TGTCTCTATCTCAAACTACATTCAAGCCAGAGCCTTCTGAAATTTAGATGTCAAAATCTAGTATTTTTTAAAATGAAACCCGGCGCCTAAAGGGTTAAAGCAACCCCATGTATATAGCCATGGCAGTATAGCCTCCCTTGGTAATTTTGCTCCATGTTGTGGGGTGCTCCTTTTCTCCATATGCATTTGAGTTGTTGATTATTATTTGCAACAATGCATTAGACATGTAGAGCTGAAACAGTTGCAGCGCTGTGTACTGCACTCCTTGCAGGAGCTGAGAGCCTGGCGTGCAAGCTGGGTGGAAGACCGGCTGATCAGGTGTGAGGTCTGCTTTATCAGTGCCTTGCCACCCATCCTCTGGACTCTGCCCTGTGCCTCTGCCTCTCCCTCTTCCTCTCCCTCTTGCTCCTCCTTGGCCTCTTGCTCTCCCCCGAGCCCGCCTTGGAGGCTGTGTTGAGGTGGAAGGTCGCTCTTCATCCTCCTCCTCCTCTTCAGACTCCTCCACCTCAGCAGCTGCCCTTGAGGCTCTTCTGCGCCTCTTGACAACTGGCTCCCAATCTGGATCAGACTCATCTGATGATCTAAAACGTTGCAAAGCAAAACATTAGCTCATCTTCTGTACAACCCTTTTCAAGATTGACTGACACCTAAAATTCTCTCTGCTCACAAGCATATACACGGCTGTGTACATGTGTAAACAAACATTTCATGTAATGGCAGTAGATCAATTGAAGATCAGGATCCATCTCTCTCTCTCTCTCTCTCTCTCTCTCACAACTTTGGCTTTCAAACACTGTGCAGAAAATAACACTTCTAATAATAAAAGCTAATAATAATCAGGGTTCTCCCCAGAAATGTTTGTTTAGTGGCGCACTGTCAGCCGGGGGTGGAAAGAGACGCTCCTCATCGTCGGGGGGGGGGACGCTCCTCATCGTCAGCCAGGGGACGGACGGACGGAGAAGACTGCGGCAGCCCACAAACACTATAAAGCAGCTAACATTGAAAATATATAAATAAATATATAAAAACAGTATAGCGGGGCAGCGCCGTTGTTCCATCGTCTGGGGAGAACCCTGATAATAATAAGAATGAAGAAAAAAGCAATTTCATTCATTTACTTACCGCTCCAGATCAGGATCTCTCCCACTAAGAAAATCATTCTCTTCCTCTGAATTTGTGGACACCTGGCTAGCTTCAGACTCCTCTTCACTTGAAAACTGCAATTCGCCAGCTGCCTCTGCCATCGTGTAAGTCCTTTTCACCATGCGAGTACACGACATGCTACTCACAAAGTTATTCAGAAGCTCCGAGCGCTCCAGGCTGTTCAGCGCCCCGTGCGGTCACTCCACATGGTCGGTATGCTGAGGCGTGCGTCATGAGGCGTGCGTCCTGAAACGTTTCATAATGGCTGACACTTGCTTTATGCATGGCCCTATAGCCTGACAACCTAACCTGATAGTATCGAGTCATACGTCATTAGAAAGGTCTTCTCATTAGCTAAAAGGCCAGCATGGTCTCGAAACCTGAAATTTCCATTGGTTTGACTGGCTGACAATCAAAGCCAACGTGGTCAAAATGACACACAGAGACATCATCGGATTAGAGCCGTCAATCTCCGCAACCCAGCCACCGATTCGCTCATGGGCGGGGTCGTGAGACGTGGGAGACTTCACAGAACACACTGATTACCGGCATCCGGCATCTTTGCAGTCATGTGATGAGTAAAAAGTGTTGAAAATCCCGGAAATAAACGTTTGTTTACAATTTTCGTTGCGATTTGGCCCAGCATCATCCGTATTTCGAGACTTGTAGCTAGTTTTGGGTAAAATGACATGGATATTCCCATTCTATGGACTCCTGGCGAACTATGAAAAAGAAATTGTGGCATAATGTTGTAGCTGTGGAAAAAGGGAACACTCTGAAGGTATGTAGGCATTCTTGCTTCTTGCGGTAGAGGGCTCTTTCTAATGTTGTGTCATGGTGAGTTTAGAAGGCTATTACATGGTCTGGAAATAATTTGTGCATATGACATACAACTTTGTGTTTGGGCTTAAAATAATCACGACAGTCTCAGCTTTCCAACGGTGTGCGACATGAGTATACTGTTAAGGTCTGATGCTTAAAACTGTTAGCAAAGTCTTTACAAATCCCCCTCTTAGTGAAGGGTGTTCCTATGTTGGAACGGTGTTCCTTAAGTGGTTAATGGAGATGGTCCCACTCGAACGTTGCACAGGGATCACCTGCTGCCTTGTGGTAATCTATCTATAAATACAAGGAATCTCTGTCTGTGTGTGTGTGTGTGTGTGTGTGTGTGTGTGTATGCGTCTATGTGTCTGTTGGTCAAATATCTCTGCGGATAAGGATCACACTGACCCGAGACTTTCAACATGGCTGCTGCGTGGTTCAGTGGTGTGCATCTAAGCATTTGTTTGGACTGCAATGATACCGTGAATAAATTATTTCATAAATGCTTTACAAATTCCGCCGAGCATTGTCCACCAGAGCAACCACAGTCACGTGCGCACTAGAGCCAATCACTGCAGAGCTCAAGCCCATGACGTACCTGAAGAAACAAGCGGATTTATACCTGCAGCGGCGCGAGCTGGACCGGGATTTTGCCGGCGGTTCGGTCTGTTCTGTTCTGTTCTGTTCTGTGCATCTAAACTGACTGTTGTGGATTAATGAGATTAAACGAGTCCGGACCGAGTCTGTTCGGGTCTGAGGAGATCCGAAGACGCGCGGACAACAAAGTGGAATCGGAATCTGTGGATGTTCATGTGTAGCTAGCCGCTAGCTAGCTGCTAGCCGCTAGCTACACGGCCGACCTCCCGAGGCGACGGACCGGACGCATCGGTAAGTCCAAAACCGGACCTCGGGTAAATAATGTCCGCCACGCTTTTTCGCAAACATTGCCGTCACGTTTGCTTTGTGTCTGGTGCAGGAAGAAACGGTAAAAACGGGCTTTTGTCACGAAAGTGTCCAAGCAGCAAGTTTGGTTGTTGAGGAACAGGAAGTTGTGGGAGGGACGTAGGCGGATGATTGACATGCAACGACGGTCGGTGTGTAGACAGCGATATTGAGAGTTGAGAGATTTGTGACATTTAGCGTGTTTGGAGTGTGTAGTTAGTGTGTTATGTAGTGTTTGGTGTAGTGTGTTTAGTGTGTAGTGGAGTCGTTTTTTTGTTTAATGAGTCAGAATAATGAGGAGAAGCTGAATGTGGAGCAGGCAGTCCAGCTATTTATTCAGCTGGAAGGAGCTCAGGCAGACCTGAGCATTGCCTGCATTTAAATATAAATAGTTACATATAACTTTGTACATTTTTTAAATGTATGCACAAATTTAGCAAACAACAATTTATATTTGCATTATAAGTAAAAAAAAAAAATGGTTTGTTAAACATATTTGTGGTTTTCACAGTAAAAAAATCTAACTTTTTCAACCCGGATTTTATGTTTTTTTTTTTGTGATTTTAGGTCCATTGTGTTAATACAGTATGTCAAAATGAAAAAAGAACTGTACAGTCACACATGTGAGGTTGTGCTGAAAATAATGACACCAAGTAAATAGCTTTTAAGGTGAAATATAATGGCAAAATTATACCCTGGAATATCGGATTTCACAACAAACCTAAATATCCCTTCAAACACAGCCTCATTTGGCCATCCATGAAAAAGCTACTTAACCTCCCACTTTTTTATAGGAATTCACTTTTTTATTCAGGCGCTGCACTAGTCTGATAGATGACGGGGAACCTGAGCAGGTCGACCCAAAGGTATGCCGCCCTAGAACGAGGAGTCGACAGCCTCAGTCCCGACAGGATTACTCAGAGTCTGAGGATGACTTATGTGATTGTCCTGTTGATTTGTCTGTCATTCCTGAGAAAAAGTTTGTTCAGGTCTATGAGCTTCCCAGGGGGACAGCATCCCCCTGTGAAATTAGCTGCAGAGGGTGACTGTTCATCAGCTAACCCCACACATTTCCAAGCTCAGGACGAACTTGTTGCTGACAACCCTCCTGCATCGCTTGCAGAGATGGGTGAAATGCTCCCTGACTCGACTTTTGGAGGAGCCAGAGGTTGCAGCTGAGCAAGCCCCTGAGCAAGATACCACTGAACCAGATCTGAACAGGGACAAAGGTTTGGTGTGCCGGGAAGAACTCGAACATGGTGAAGTCATTGATGAAAGTCAATGGCTAAATTCAAAACCAACCAGAGACATTGTTGACCAAGACAAGAATGAGACAGATGTACAATTGACTGACACAGACGTTGATGACCCAGACTCGACCACACGTAGATCTGAAAGGTTGAGAAGACCCCCAAAACGCTTTCACTATGACAAGTTAGGGAAGCCTTTAATCTCCTTTGCCAAGAGCCTCTTGGAGAGTTTTAATAGAGCCCTTGATACTATAGGGTAGGGCAGCACGATTCTGGAAAAAATGTGAATCACGATTTTTTTGCTTAGAATTGAGATCACGATTCTCTGGCACGATTTTTTCACAAAATGTTTATTGCACTGATGAGTAAAAACACATTGTAGTATGGCAGAGGCATACTACTATGCCTCTGCCAAAGCAATGGTTTTTTTGTTTTGTTCAAGTTCTATCATTGGATGAGAAATTATTTTTACAAAAGAAAGAAAAAAAAATTGTCTCCAAGATGAGAGGGCATCCTTTAATCCCTCATGTTGTACAGTGTTTATTGGGGCCATATCTTTGGCTAGATAGCTGCTTTGATCGGCTTTCTAAAATGGAGGCGTTTCCTGGGGAAGCCTTTTGCCTGCACACCCTGAAGACAAAAGACTGGTGAGTACACAACACTCTTAATTTATTCACTGCACACACTCATGGAGCAACACAATACCCATTCTTAGCTTAGCTTCTTGATTAAGCAATTAATACATTTCATATGCACATTTAACCCCATGTCCCTCTACTCCAGGTCGAGCTGCGTGGCCCACACACCACCCACCATCAAAAACCAAGACCCAACAAAGGACAACAAACATGGTGACAAACATTCAATACATATAAACATATCAATACAAATGTACAAAAAGCAATGTGTTAAAATGTTGGTGGTGTCAACAATAAAATCGATTTGGCGATGCATCGCAATGCGGGGCATGCACGATTCAGCATCGATGCGGCAACGTGCCATAATCGATTATGTCACTGTTTATTTTCTGGCCTTGAGTGCACAATAAAGTTGTGAAGTTTCAATTACTTCCTGGGGCATTTCCGGAGCAACGTTGCGATGGCATGCGCAGCCTGTAGCTACATGCTAAGCGGCAGCACTAGCTAGCATAACAATAACAGTAGCCTCGTTCACACTGCCGTTTGCATGCGGGGATCCTGTGTGAACGGATAATCTGGAGGCGCGGAGCGAGGGTGTGTCGGTCGTGCAGTCTGATCACTGCACAGGTCCTTCACTTCACTAAATACAGAGAAATGTCCCACAAAGCAACGTTACAGGACCGAACAACAGTAACGTAGTAACTGTAACTGTCTTTGGCAACTTATATGAGGAAAACAAATACCACAGCTGTACGTGGAGAGCGTCTGTCCTCCTGTCCGTCCTCTGCCTGTCCTCCTGACTCTTCCTCACATTTTTGCTCAAAAAACAGCGTCTGTCACCGGCAAAAAACTTTAACTCACCGAGTGTTTGTGACGAAAATAAATCACCGCGACCGTCAACTCTCCGGACCGAGACTTCAGGGAATTTTCCCCCAGAAAACAGCCTCCGTCCCCGCGAGTGACAGAGTCTACTACCCGACTTGACTTAATTTGTATGCGTCTCTCCATGTTGACCCAATTGTTACTGGTTGCCATGGTGATGGTAAATACGTTGGTAGTGGTAATGGGCAGAGAAAGTTAATTTGATAGTGATTTTAGCTGAGGCTCACCTCACACTATCATGCTTCTCTCTCAAAAACAGTAACTGCTATCACTAAAATAATGATATGGTCGAAACAGTGAGCGCTTTGTGAAATTTCTGTGTGTTTATTGTCAAAAATGTGGCTCGTGGAGCAGTTTGATGTGTCTTACTTAATGCAGCAGTTGGTCAGTGGTCCTGCCATTTAAAAGCCCACCGAATCAAAAGTGTCCGAATGCTTCCAGAGGCACATTGTTAATACTTGAGTACTTGTTTTTCAAAATGTGTGAAATAGTGTGAAAATGTGTGATTTTTAAAAATTCTGTCCACTAACTGAATCTGAATTCATGAGCGATATCAGTAAGAAAAATAGAAGCAACCATCTCCTGATTGAGACAAAAATTTGACGTTGGAATGGAGTGAACATGTTGAAAAATGGGGAAGGTGTTAGAGGATGAATAGTAAGATAAAAATAATCCATGTAACATTTGGTTAACTTTCAAAATACAACTTAACGTTATGACTTTTTGCTCCAAATGCACTTGGTTAGTTGGAAGTAAAGTTCATAATTATAATAACTAACGCACAGCACGCAGTGAAAATGACAGAAGCTACGTGATTAACTTACCTTCATAACATAAAAACAAATCATTCTTGTCACAAACAGTATGCAAACCTCCAGAGGGAAAGTCAGGTAGACGATACATCTAACCACCCTGACCATCCCGCGACTTGCACTCTCTTTATACTACTGCATAGAGGGCCGCTTCAAGTCCTGATGCAAGAGGGGTAACTACAGTGTCAGACTTATTAGTGTATGGCCACTGACCAGGCTGCTCTAGACGTGTTTAGATGAGAATGGGCTGGATGGGCAGATGTTGAGGGATCATGTCCTCCAATCATGAAACTGCTACATTAGTGACTCCTACTGGTGGGTTGGAATGCCTGCGCAAAGGGGAGTATGATATGGTGGTTGTATGAACTTGTATCAGACCTTAAACACATGGTATGAGCTGTGTTCAGTGCATTTGATTCCAATGGAACTACAACTACAGGCCCCTTTTAACTCATGTCTGGAAGGACAGTATACATGATAATATACGGCATAGATACATGGCTGGGTTCTGTGGGGTTACACTCTATGAACACAGTGACGTCCATACACACACGGAAGAAGAAGAAGATACTCAAATCTTTTGGTAAATGTCACCATGAAATTAAATCTTACTGCACTGCTAATGTAACCCACAGACTACATGCTCTCCTGGCACACAGTAAGCTGGCCTGCCCTGTGGACGTCAGACCACACACGTGATGAGATGTAGCAGTGTGATCAGGCAGCACCATTCTCAGGGTTTTTACTGGTTAAACATTAGCCACAAAGGACTACCTCAAATTGGTCTCCATCTTTGTTGCAAAGCACTCGTTGATGTGGCGTTTGTGTGCTGCTCCATGTGTCAATTCATACAGAACATCAGCGTTGTGGAACTAAGAGGCGTGGCTCTACACATCATGACGCTGACATTCATGTGGGTTTTTTTTTTTCAATGTGTTTCCCCAGGTATCCTCCTGTTGATCTAAACATGTACCCACTGACTGTCTCTAACTATATGGATGCTGTTATAATGTGTTGTGATTGAGATCCTGACCACCGTGCATCCTGGAAAGTTAAGTTTTTCACTCTAATATACACATTTTTATAATTGCCATCAGTAAACACGATGCTGTCTGACTCTCTCACTCCGGGGAGGGAGGCTGTTTTCAGAGGGAAAGTTAACTGAAGTCTTGGTCGTGAGGGCTGACCGATGTGGGGATTATTTCCAGAGACAGTAACTACAGCAACACAATATTGGAAGGCAAACACATGATGAGTTCAAGTTTTTTGGTCTGAATCACGTCATATAATCACCGCCATTCAACTGTGGGAGCTGCCTGGCTCTGCTGCCGGGGATAGATGCAGTTTTTCTGGCAGAAATGGGATGACAGACAGGATGATAGACAGAATGAAAGACAGGGTGACAGACAGCGGGACAGAGGCTTTTCCAAGAACTGTGGTATTTTTTTCCCACATATAAGTTGCCAGAGACACTGCCAGTTACCACAGAACTGCTGTTTGGTATGGTGAAGTTGCTTTGTGGGTTGAAGTGTGGGACATTTCTCTTTTATTTGATGAGTGAAAGATCTGTTTAGCTGTCAGATTGTGAACACCATCAGACCAACCAGAGATTAAATTGGGCCGGAGCCCTCCCTCTGCTTCAGTGTTTCATTGTAATCATGGGTGTAACTACCATTATATGACTTTTTAAAATCATTAATTTGGATCCCCATCAAAACATCAGCCTGTTCACTTAGCGCTGTTTTCAGAGCGCTGTGTCAGAGCTTCATTACTGAATCCGTTCCGCTCGTTTATTGAGATAAAACCTGAACCAATGAAACTCCAGTCCATGTTTTCACTGCTACTGGCATCTTCTCGCGCACACACGGTGCTGCTGACGCACAGAAGGTGGGTGAGGTAACTATCACAGCAAAATCTTAATCTTAATCTTTTCACCTTTTTGTTTCTGTGATGAAGTCTCTACATTATGGAAGCCCTAAACGGCCATTTTATTTCCTCCGTTTTCCCGTGATAAGTTAATTTCCTTCGTTTTCCCGAGATAATGGGATCATTTTCTCGAGATCTCGTTATAACGAAACTTTGTTTTCCCGAGATAACACACCTTCGGACACACCGTAAGAGCTTGTACCCTTTATCAGCCAGGTGCACAGTAAATCATTTCATCACGTTCAGCAAAAATCGTGCAGGCACACTTCAAACACGCACACACACGATTCACAGGAACACAGATGTTCTCGGTTCATAGCGAGGCGCTTTCAAAATAAAAGTCCCGCATTTAGTGTCTAATATAATTAATGAAATAATAGCCTGGCTTCAAAGAATATCAGTTAACTAAATGAAAACAAGATTTTCTTATTAACAATTCACATTAAAGGTCATTTACGTTACACTAACTGACTCATTCACACACACACACACACACACACACCTTATTATATCGTTATCTCGGGAAAACAAATTTTTGTTGTCTCGAGAAAATGATCTCGTTATCTCGAGAAAATGATCTCGTTATCTCGGGAAAACGGAGGAAATTAACTCGTTATCCCTGGAAAAAAAAGTTTCGTTATCTCAAGATCTCGAGAAAATGATCTCGTTATCTCGGGAAAACGGAGGAAATTATCTCGTTATCACGGGAAAACGGAGGAAATAAAATGTATGAATGCATGGCCGTTTAGGGCTTCCGTACTACATAGCTAATGCGACGTTAGCAAATTGTGAAAAGATGAGGAGGGCGAGTAGTTTTCATTTGATTAACCACCCTCCTCATTAGCTAAACGTAGACGAGCTAATGCTAAGTTAGCGTTTCCCATCAATCAAGTCATTCCGCCACAGTCTCTCACAGAAAAAAAAAAAGAAGTTACATCGCGACCCCCCCACCGCCACCGCCGTTGATAAAATATGTATTATGCTAATGGTGCAAGGTAAAAAAAAAAATATATATTTTGAGAGATAATGGCCGCTGAGTGAAGAAGGGCTCCCCCCCTTACAAAAGCCAATTTAACCACTGAGACCAACAGTCCCCTGATCCGAGCCTCCAGCTTTTTCATTCACATAGACACAGTCTCTCCTCTCCTGCGGCCCTGATTCTACCTCAGGAGCCGGATCAGAGCCGCAGCAAAACTGTCCCCCTCTCTCTGCATCTGTAGCTTTCACATAGATGGCCAGGCGGAGTATCAGCGCACTGGAAGGGGCAGTGTGAATAAGGCCATTTTGAAGAAACAAATCTGTGTTGAAGTCAGCAGGAGGAGAGCTAGTTAGCTGTTAGCAGCTGGTGGGAGTCCTGCTGTGTGTTTGGCTAACAGAGCTAAACACACAGCAGGACTGAACGTTTCTAAACTGCAGTTACATGTGACAACTGTTCACAGATATTAATTTTTTTGACAAATTACTTTGTGTCCTCAAATTTAAAAAAAAGGCGTTGTTGATGGGAGCAGAGGGAAAGTTGAGTAGAGAATGTGTCTTGTACAGTCATTTGTAAATGTACAGTGAACCTTAGTTTCCCCATGAAGAAAGTCTGCAACTCCTCAATATCCAAAAAGGACGTACATTTGAGTGACAGCCATCACTATCCAGCCAACATCCATGCTAGTTGAATACATGCTAATGATGTTGATCTTGGTAGAACTGCAGTCTGGTTGCGACAGTAATGGATCGTGTCCAACTATCAACCACATCTCTGTCTCTTTTTGAGACAGAATGTTAACCGTTGGACGGGAAGAAACACAGCAGCTGGAGCGGGACTTAGTTCAGTAAGCTAAGCAACGCTTTGCCATCTGCCTCCATCACGTTTACAAAGCTACTGTGGAACGTGATGCGAACATGTTCAGTGACAAGGGGCATCCTAGAGCACAATCAATCTGGGTTGCTTTTTATAACATATCTATTCTCTTATTAATTAATGAAATGAATGCGTTATTTTGACAGCCCTAGTTTTAATTCAGTTCTAACATTTCCTTTCTTCATCATACCTGCTGCAATCTATAAGTATATGTTGGAAAGTTTCAGTTTGTCACAGTGTTCAGAGTCCAGTAGGATGCACTACACTGGAAGCATCAGAACCATGAGTGATTTCTGTGATGGGGAGGATGTAATGTGGACGTGAAGACACAATAAAACAAGCAGCGTTTCCTCCGTTGCTGTGAGATCTGGTTGTTAAGCACTGTTCCTGCTCTGTGTATTATTTTCAGGAGCTGTTTAGTATGCTACGGGTGTAAATGGGAGATCGGCGGGGCACTGGGTGGCAGAGCGGGCCACTCTGTCATTAATGTGCCCATTGCTGTTATCATACGCCTAATGACATCGCGCTCAGATGGCATGCTGGGAGCTCGACCGCAGGGAGCCCTGCTCAAACGTCTGCGGGCGCTGACGCCTCCCTTCATCAATTCTACATGTCTCTTCACAAAAATCTGAGGCCTCCAGATAATGTCTTTCACGGTTCAGCACTCTTACAGGGCTTCCCTCCTGCCTGGCCTTGAAATGGGCAAATTAATAGTTCCTTTGAAACAAATTGGAATTACACCCCTCGATGCCTTAATGTCAGAATGCTAGTGCGTTGATGTCCCGGATCTGACTGCTGATGGAATATGAAGATCTGAGAAACACACTGGAAGGGAGGATAGTGTGGGGGGGAGGCGTGTAAAAATATGCAGGACCCCCCTCACACACACATATTCCTCCCTCCCCGCTCAGCATGGACCTGTACAGTACTGTGTGGTCCGTGTGAATGAAGTGTTTAATCCTCTGCATTAAGAGAGAAACTCCTCTGCCCTGTAAAACATTGTGAGACCGAATAATCACATCACATTATCGAGCACTGTCTGACTTTTTATCATTTCTTTTTAACCAAGTTTACATAGTAACAAACTAATTTAAATAATGTGGAATTACCTCTGAATCTCATATTTTTATGTCTGTCTTTGCATCTTAAAACAGTGTTTTCATACTTGATTAATATGGACATCTTTGACACTCCTGTTGGGTTGAGGATTATATATATTATATATATATATACACATATATATATATATATATATATATATATATATATATATATATATATATATACACATATATATATATATATATACACATATGTATGTATATATAGCTCCGTATGAAAAACAGAAGACATGAAACAGCTGTTTTAACAGGCAGAGTAGTGCTAAACATGGTGAGTAGCTACATTTTTATGTGTCTAATCAGTGGAGTGCACCTTTAAAGCCCTGTCAGAGCAGTAGAACCATAACCAACAGATTTTCATGGAGAGCTTTCTCGTTGAATTCAATGTATCCTACTGAAAAACATCTTGGCAGTGCTGAACTTTGAAGAAATGTAGAGCTAGCGAGTTTCAAAATACAAAAGATATTATACTGGTTTACCTGTTCCCACCCACGGTCTAAAATGTTCCACAAAAACTTAAAAAATACTCAGAGTAATATTTTGAGTCTTTTGATGTGGGGTTGTATGAGGTACTTATCCCTAGACAGTGTGTTACCTGCAGTATCTGACCATCATCTATCCCCCGAGTGAGGAAGCAGCAAGTACAACCGGCAGAGCATTGTAATGCTGTAAACGGTGCCCGCAGCAAGACGTATTTTAGCAACCTAAAAGAAGGCACTCCTAAAAACATATACATCACTTTAAGTGTACGCTATGTTTTGAACATGGCTCAAATACGCCTTGCTGCTGGTCCAGTTTAACACAATGTTTTGCCTCCTGCCGGTGCTACTCGCTACTTCTTCATAGAGTTGGAGAGCTGATGGTTATTACTGCAGGTAAAACACTGACTAGAGATAAGTACCTCACCCCTGCATAAAAGGACCCGGACTATCCCTTTAAAAAAACGCTGTGTTTTCTAGCTAGCTTTCAAACTGACAGTTAGCAGGCTTGTTGGGTGGCCTTGTGGCTAGCATGATACTAATTAGCTTTGCTGGTAGCAGTAGCTTACCAGCAAGAACTGCATTGGTCACTAGTGGAATGATTAATATTAATTAGGTCTGGTAAATTACAAGAGCTAGTTCTGTAAGTTATGGATAATGATAGGACCATTGGTCTCATAAAATGTAACTTTTGCCTTTATTGTAGGAGGACCAGCAAGTTCACTGAAAAGCAGCAGGTAACCGGGGCTGTAATGATTAATGAAGCCAGAGCTTAAAAAAACACAAACATACATGCTCCAGACAGGATTCAAATCAATCACAAGCATACATTTATTAATGGTGTTATATAAAATACAGAAATCAAACTTTGTGGCTGGATATAACAATTACTTACTGTTAATGTGTCACTACAGTCAGACACGAAACAGGCCAAGAACCACACTGATCAATAGATTTCATACATTTAATGTGCACTGACTATCACTGATAGAGAGGCAAACATTTTTTTTTTGCAGTTCAGATTTATTGGCACTTGAAGGGATAATTTCCAGATTTGTTGTGAAAGTCTGATGTGCTTTGGCCTGAGAGTAGTCTCTGGTCCAATCTAACGATCTGTTAGCTCTCTGGTAACGGTCACATAACATTAATGTAACCATTATTTCAAATCAACTTTACATTATTCCTAATTTGCAGTGAAGTCAGTCATATTTAATATCAAATTACATGTGAAAGTTGATTTTTGATAGTTAGACTACAGAGACTTGCGGCCTCTGTGCCTTCAATTAATTTCCATTTGCTAAACTTAACTGACAAGCAAGTGATGTTCCCAGGGAGCTTAGAGACCCAGTGTGGACCACACAGTACTAGCAGGTTATACAACCATCAAGCTTAAAAAATAATGAGAAAATAACAAAACTATAGTCATTCTACTACAAAGTATGCAAATAGAATCTAAGAGTAGCCACAACATGGAAGATTTTTATTACAAATCAGAGGACACTATCGATTGGTGTGTAGCACTGAGACACTGTAAATCAAAGACGCAAAAGTGTGAATAAGTAAGTGGGAAAAATAGGTCAACGTAAGTAAATATGCATGACATATAAAAATAAAATCCTCCAGTCGAATGTCAAGTGAAATGCACTCAAAGATGGCGGAAAGCACTTCACAGCTGACATCGAAACCGGTGTGAGCGTGCCCAGCGGGGGAAGAAGAGGTGGACTCACACCCACTCTGCTAGCTTCGTCTTGTAAACAGGACACTGAGGATACTCTGTGTGGACACCGTCTGATGATCGTTAGTGTATGAAAATAGATTACATGGAAAGTGTCATAAATTCATCAGGTGGCTGGGTGTTAACAGTCAGACAGGATTCTCTGCTGTAGAGGAAGCACAGCGGCTTGTGCTGCCGTGTCCGAATGCTCTGACGTGCTGCTTCCTGAAGATCCGTCTGTCCGGCCCCGTCCGTTAAAAAGTACAAACTCTACCCTTGAAGAGATAAACTGTTTGGATTAGAAGCTGACTGCTGGCTGTCTAGAAACTTTGGGGAGGCTGGTAGAAAGTTATGTATGCTAGAGTCTGAACAGAAATGCTAAGACTGGAGGTGAAGCCGTGGAGCAGTCGTGTGTTCGTGTCCAGCCGTCAAGCTCAGTTCGGAATCTCCTGCTCTGCTGTTTCGTCTTTCACAGAGTCGTCTTCCTCCACCTGCAGCTCCTCTTCCTCCTGCAAACACATGAAACATCATACCATAAGTTCAAAGTAGGGCTACACCTATCCATTATTTTGGGAATCGAGTATTTTAACGATAATTTACTCTGATAAGGAATATTGCGTCATTGTAGCTCTGCATTTTTTTTATTTTTATAAACAATTACTTTATTTAATAGCAATAGTAAAATACTAATGAGTATGAATTACCGTAAGTCGCTTTGGACAAAAGCGTTTGCTAATTGTAGATGTAAGACAGTCACTCTGCTCTATGTGCATGTATGTGAAGGAGCTCAGCAGAAGAGAAGTGGTAAAATAGTACCAAAGAGAAGCGTCACCATCGGAGTTTATGCTATTTAATCATTTTGGAATCATTCAGTTCCCGGGGCCTGTTTAACACGACAGGCTCTTTGCGCAACAGAAATAATCATCCATGCCGAATAGGGCTTTGACTCCGAACTTCGCTATTTGAATATAATTTGAATATTTACAAAAAAAAAAGATATTCGAACGAGCCCACCTGTCAACACTACATCCCAGAAAGCTGGAAGAGGAGGAGGGGTCTGACTTTTAATAAAAATAAAAAAAAACAGTTGTGTGTTTTTCTTCTGAAAATATCATTGCCTGCCTATTGACATTTATTGATACACTGCGCTCTGGTGGACAGAACATGTACAACTTAAGTTTGATACCAACATAGGTCTTACTGAAGGCATTTAATGGTCAAATATTATTAATAAATATTTGAGTATAGTCGAATATTAATATTAATAAACAAACAAACTTAGAATATGATTTTTAGCCAAAAGTCAAAGCCCTAATTCTGAACAGAGTGCACTGTGAAGTTAACCTGGATTAACGCAAATTATTTGCGTCGATGGCTACTGAGGGTAATGTTTTAAATGTAAAGTAGTTAGTTTTCAATAGAATTTCTCGTAACTATCTAGATAAGCCTCTCCTAGCTCGCTTCTTTTTCACTACCATCCCAACGTTAATGGTTGTGAAAAGCTCAACATATAGCCCTGGTTTTCAAGAAGCACTCTAAGCTAAATGGGTATTTAAACTGTAGGATTGTTAAACTCAAAGGCTCGTTATTTTAGCCTTAGTTTGTTAGCATTCGTCAAAACATTTCCCGAGTCTTGACCCTCTCATGAAGCCTCGTGGAAGCTTGGTTGAGAAACAGATTCAAGTTTTTCAGTAGGAAAAAATAAACGGATGACAGTGATTGTCAATGGGAAAAAACCCACTAGGTTCCAAAAGCCAGCTAGTGTGACTTATGCTTTCTATGTGGCCTTCCAAGTGTTGTGATGGTAGACAGTCACATGTGTCAAAGTGTAAGGTGGAGCTGACAGAAGCTGCGACTGCAAGTCTGCTGGTGCTGTAAATTTACTGGGTGCCATTTAACATCACTCCATATCATGTCATGTTTCTCTGTTCACTTCCTGTTAATTTGTACGTATAGATGTTTAGTGTGCTGTGTCTACTGAATGAACTGGTGTTGCTTTAAAACTGTTGGGCCACACTATCGTGATGCTTTCATTTTGATTCAAATTCCTTAAATGTATATGCAAGTCTCAGAGCAAACACAAAGGAGGTGACATGCAGAGAGCAGGAGTCACAGTGGGCCGACCAGGGAGCCAGCTGATTTAGTAAAGTGGACAAAGTGAAACTGACAGTGGTGAGAGCTGCGGTGGTGATTAAACGACTTTGACAGATACAATTATCGCCCCTCCAGAGGTTAATGAACACATCTACATGGCAGAATGTGTGATCACCGGTCAGGATCTGCAGCCCATAACAGCACATTCCCTCCAGCTAGCTGAGAGCAGACATTAACTAACTTCTTATTCTCTGTCTGCAGAGCATGTTTTCACATCAATGAAAATATCCAAATTTTTAATATATTGTGAGCCTCGTCTGATATAGTTTTCCTGGCACAATCTGGTCCACAACAACATAACAATGTTAGTACTTCCAAAAAACGATACAGTGCTGCATGTGAATGCTGCTCCAAAAAAGCAAATCCCCATGGAGGCTGTTTTTTAATAGTCCAGCATGTCCTGACTGTGTGTAAAGAAAAAGGGCTTTAAAAAGACAAGCTTGGTTGTTTTAGTAACAGACTGTGATAAAGAGTTTTATCTGCAGATTCACTTCAGACTCAGAATTCCTTTATCTGCCCACAAATGGGGAAATTTCTTCATCACAGCAGCCAAAGGACAGTGGTATTATAATAAACAATAATAATAGTAAAAGACTAAATAATACAATAAAAAAGTATGAAATAGAAATCATATACATCGTATATAAATAATGTTTTACACTGTTAACAGTGTAATTTCCCAAACATTTGTTTTTTTAGGGCAGATTTCATTTAAGTTGTTGGGCGAGTTCATATGTTGAAGTCTGGTTCAATAATGCATTTATTATAGGTCTTCTAAAAAGGTGACCAAATCTAATCAAATTGAATGACCAATTTTGGTGATGTAGTAAAGTTGTTTGAATGAAATTTGCTTTGTAGCATGGCCTCTGAACTTCTTCTGAGGGATACTGATTGATAACAGCTGGTGACTTTTCTTGGAGCATTTTAATAGGGCTTGTCTGATACAGCCATTAGACTCAGCCACAAACATTTAGTCACTTGAAGCCATTTCAAAGCAGGTCCTAAGATCAACTGTACAAACAGCTGCCTGTATGTATAAAGTGCATGGCACAGTTGTGTCATTGCCACCATCAGGAAGAAAACACAAACTATCACCTGCTGCTGAGAGGAAACTGGTCAGGATGGTCAAGACGGGAGTCAGTGTCCACAGTCAGGTGTATTTTACATCAACATGAGCTGAGAGGCTGCCTTGTTAGAAAGAAGCTCTTGATCCAGACGGGGCACCTTAAAGCTGGACTGAAGTTTGCTGCTGATCACATGGACAAAGAAAAAACTTTCTGGAGGAAAACTCTGTGGTCACATGAAACAAAAACGGAGCTCTTTGGCCACCACGAGCAGCAATATGTTTGGAGGAGAGAAGGTGAGGCCTTTAACCCCGAGGACACCAGACCTACTGTCCAGCATGGAGCTGCTAGAATATTGCTGTGGGGCTGCTTCGCTGCCAGTGGATCCGCTGCTCTAAAGAAAGTAAATGGAATAATGAAGAAGAAGGATTATCGCCAAATTATTCAGGAAAACCTAAAATCATCAGCAGATGATTTGGTGCACCAAATGCACCGAATTGAGGTTTTGGAATGGCCCTCCTTAAGTCCTGAAAAATTCCGTCAGAGGACTATCAGAAGCTTGTGGACGGCTATCAAAAGCAGCTAATTGAGCTGAAAATGGCCAAGAGACATTCAACCAAATATTAGAATTACGGAATGTATATTTTTGATCCAGCAGATTTTGTCACATTGTCTATAAAAAATTAATTACTGAACCAAACTTCATGAAAGTTTTTGTGACAAAGTAGTTTGTGTTCCACTCATTCATCACAGAAACATGAGAGCTGTAGAAATCACTGGGACTGAAGGCTGACATGATGTAGCCTACATGTTCTTTATGAGTGGATGGAAACTTTTGACTGTATTTTGTCAAAACAGTATTTGACAGAGGACATTTCTGACCTGAGGATGCCACAAGATGCAGTGTCATAACTCGTGAAGAGTTATGACAATTAATCTTCAGAAGAACACACCTGTCGATACCAAAGTTATTGTAAGTTCAACCAGTCGTTACTGAGAAATTTCTGTTTGGACCAAAGTGGTGGAGCTCTAAAGGAATGCAGCTAGCCCATCTAAATACATTACTACCATTAACACCTTCTACCGAGCCCACAGTGGTAACATCTTATTGATAATTGTCAGTAACACTGTGTGCCAACAGACAATGGAAATGGGGCAGCTGTGGCTCAGGGGTCTTATTATTTGTATGTCGCTGGTTTGATTCCCCTGGCCTGCATGTCAAAGTGCCTTTTGGCAAGATACTGAACCCCAAACTTCTCCTGATGTGCTGGTCAGAACCTTGCATGGCATCCACCGCCATCAGTGTATGAATGTATGAACTACTGTAAGTCACTTTGAACAAAAGCGTCTGCTAAATGCTCTAACATGTAAATGGTGCACTTCTTTGTGTTCTAATTAATTTCCTGTTCACCACATGGGTCAAAAACACAGTCTATGGTCTAGTACTGATGGCCATATACTGGAGACAAAGAAAGTATTTAGACGATCTGAGTGAGGCACTGAGAGGACAGTGAGTTTCACCAACCGGATGTGTTTGAAGGAGGGCCATGCTTTTACACACCTACAAAATATGTCCCAAAAGCACTACTCTTTACTCTTCCTGAAGGGGAAATTTCGAAAGGTGCAATTCTTACGATTTATTCAATAAGCAACAGCAATATAAGGACTTATCCTCTTCAGTTAAGTTGTATGTAAAAAAATAAACAAACATATACCCTGTTGCCTCACAGAAGGTCCTGATTTTCATTCCCTGTATGTATGAGGATATTTCTTCTGTCATGGCTGGAGCTGTTCCCAAGGCGCCCATAGTGGCTGCCCACTGCTCCCCGGTGATGGGCTCAGTGCAAAAGATCAAATTTCACCACATTGCGCCATGTGTATAAATATTTGTGACAATGAAACCCGATTTTATATGATTTGAAAATATATCAAAGGAATGATGTTGCTTTCTGTAATCATGAATAAAGACTGTTGCGGTTGCCATAGGACCCTCGTGCCAGTTCACTGCCTGCTCTGATGCCGATATCACTAACTGATTGTAGCTAATCAAAGATACACCACTGGTGGTCATTATGAGAACACATAACACTATCTACCCACTGTGTGTAAAGTTGTCTGCAAGGGGCTGTGGCCCCCACTGGCCCCCCCTCTCCTGTGCTATTGAGCCGTAATGTTCAGACTGTGGATGACATTTTGTAGAAATTCACTCGATAGTCTTGACTAGTGAAACCCCAAACTGCTCCAGATGTGCTGGTCGGTGCCTTGCAATGGAAGCCCCCACCATCCGTGTACGAATGTATGTGTGAATTACTTTGGACAAAAGCGTCTAAGCTAAAGCTAGTTTCACTAAACGTAAATCAAATGAAGATTCTTGGCAGCGTCTTATTCTGAAGTTTAGCAAAAATACATGTTGGCTTTATAATTTAATAACAAGGATTGAAATTTAAAGTGTCGGATAACCTGGGATGAAAATGTACTGACCTCGATCTAAGTGTTAATAAATTAGAGAGGAAGAAGCGGGGTGCTATTTGCTGCAGTTGTTAAGGCACGTGTAGAAACAGTAAATTAAGGTGAGGGTTAATGCAGAGGATGGCTCATTTATCATCTCTTTACTAACAGGAGCTTTGTCTGTGCCTCTGTAGCGGTCTTGATATGCAGCTTCCCCCGGAGAAAAATGTGCTACTTTTTTCCTGAACTCTGGGTACTTTTCTGGTGCTGGTCCATAGGGCTGATATAAATCTAGCTGTGGGGCGACACCTCATGAACCCCACCACCATATACATTCGTGCCATCCACCAAATCTCCCTGACAAGCCTGCCAATTTTCCAATTACCTGTGGCGCCATCCGTTATCGGAGGGCCAGTCAGCTCTTAAATGGGAAACAAGAGGGGAGGAGGGGCCAGCGCATGCTAACTATCTCATAAAGCAAGAGATGTGCCTTCCTCTGCTGATTTAGTGTGTGTCCCTGGGGAGAGGGGTGACACCAGTCCTCCTGGCCTCTCAGGACCTTCACAGGATTTCTCATGTGCTCTTTATCCTCCCCACTCCAACCCCTCAGCCGCCTATCACTCATGTCTTTGCCCAAGGGAAGCAGATGGGTGTCGGTGCTCCACGGCTTCACTGTTGTTGGTATTATCCTGCTGTCTGCCTGCCTGCAGAGCCTCCTCCTCCAGTATGGGTAGGAGGGCGGCAGCAGCAGCAGGGAGGGACAAGGCCCAATCTTCATCTGTTTTCATGTTTCTTTTGAATTTCAGCTAAATGCCGACCTGCAAGTGATACTACAGCTGTAAATTGCCTTCTGCTGGGGCCCCACTCCTCATTTACCTGCCCTTATAGTCAGGCTTACGGAGTGAGTCTACAGAAATTGCCTGTGCAGGGTGCAATTTAAAGCGTCAGGGAGACGAAGAAGACGAGCTGTTAATCATATTTGAAATGCACAAATCGCCGGAGGGTATCTGACAAGTTGTTTGGGTGAGAGGTGTAAGTCCTGTTAGAGTGCATACTGTATCACACAGCGGAGAGAAAGTCAGTCATTATAACTCTGTAAACCAGCGTCTTTGGGTGTCACAGCATAATGAGCTGCACTGACAGATCTGTCCTGCAATTAGATGATCAGAACCTATTGGATTTAAAGTTGATTTACTTGCCACTTATGGTGTCAGAACAAGCTGTAAACACAACATGTGGTGTTAACTCACCTTATTAATCTGTGTGACAGGTATGTTACACATCCAACACACACAGAGTCACTTTGGAACTGCGTTTGCGTCCACCTGCTTAATGTTACTCAGATATTCACTCTGTTTAAGCTCTGTTTTGATGCGCACCAGACTTCTGATGATGACTGCAGTGTTGGTAGCTGGGTTTGTCACAATAAGTCACCCATTTCATCACACGTGTAATTATTTGATTCATTGTTATCATGAAAATATCTATTAGCAGATGTTAGAGACACATCAGTGTAAACCCTTGATGCTGATTTGAGTAATACCAAATTTGTAACACACCGCAACCAGAGAAGGTGCTGATCAAATCGTTTTTCTTTTGTTCAGTATGACCTAATCCTAATACACCCCTTGCCGCTACCAATCTCCATTTTGCACTTTCAGGTCCCTAGGCACCCTGCAGAGTGTCCTGTTGGGATAGATGGGTAGGATGAATTGTTCGGGCTACATGGCCCCTGCAAACAGGTTTTTCAGAGGCACACTTAAAACCGAGTGTTATGAGAACTCTGTTGATTCAATGTATGATGGTCCTTTTATTCTAACAAGCATAACACAATCTGCACCACCTTCCTAGCAAGCGTTATATTATTATTGCTGAATCGTGCATGACAGTCCCATATTTTGACCAATTTAAATGTCGCATTCCCAACTTTGATGCCACATGAAGCCCGAAATTTAACGAAAGTCCAGCAGCAAAGTTGTGTCACTTGGTACCGCTCCTCTAATAACAGCGTAGATTGGCAGGTCAGCAGCCCAGGCTGCTAATGTTAGCCTATAAAGCACCGCTAGTAGCCGGGTAATGAAGCGGTATTTAAATGATTGATAGAGTGAAACTCTGAATAAACTGCGAGCGTCTATGCTTTCTGTCTCCATCAGATAAATGGCACTGCACGTAAGTCTTGAAGGGTTATGCCATGTCAGCAGGGGACAGCGTACTAGTTTTTTAACTGGGTACCTCAGATATAACACACAAAGTGCATTGTACTTGAATTGCTGTAAGGAAATGTATATTCAACAACATATGCTGAATTCAGAACTGTGTATTTCTGAATATTATGAGTCAATACGTAATCAACCAAACTGCTTTGTATCCATATCATCAGTGGTGGATGACATATCTAAGACCCTTAACAACATTAAGCCATATTTTTAACTCCAAACTTGATATTATCTGTGTTTAGAAGACATCTGGGTCTCTTCTTGCTGTATTGAAATATGTAGGACGTTATAAAGTGCAACTCTAGCCCCTGATCCAGAGAGAGGGGGGAGGAGGGGAGGCAGCGACTTTCTCTGCCTCCTGCCTGTCCTCTCACTGTGGACTACAGAGGTATGGAGCTGTGTTATGCATCAGCGGCCCCTGCTAGAGACGTTTGCTTTGTGGAGAGTGGCGAGGCAGACACTCTCCCCGCGACAAGCTTGCAGCAGCTGATGGGCTCTGGCATTGTGGGATGTCTCCATCAATTTCCTCTGGGGACGCGGGGGAGAGTGAGAGGGGAGGAGGCTGGGTTTGTTTCCGCCACTTGCTTCCTGCAGGCTGGCAGGTCCTATGGCACTAACATATACATATATGATAATCAAATGCCACATTTTTCACTTGAAGTTGAGGTCGACGTTTTTAAAGGGCAGGAGCAGAGCGTCGTCTCTGTCGTATGACGCAGAGAGAAGAGGAGAGCTCCGACTGAGCCCTAGGTGGCAACAAAGACCAGTGGAGCTCTCACAGTGCTCAGCCTCACATCTACTGCTGGCACCCGTAATTGCAACTCCTGAATGCACACACGCATACACATACACATACACACACACACACACACACACACACACACACAGACAGAAAGAGTTCTGCAGACCACACAACCCACACAATCACCCTCATAAAGTGGGATTAAATTTACACTATGAAGGAGTCATAATGTACAACACAGCATCCTTTTATCAAGCCTATACAGTCCTCAAAGGAATTAGCAGTTAATTAGCATGACCTATTCTCCTATCATGTTTTCCCTGTCCACCGTATTTAGTTATGAGTGTGTCTTACACTGCACTTTTTGCATATGCAATCCATAGACACCAAGACGCTTGGCTTTGTGGGGTGCTCCCACCTATGATGAATTCACTGCCCTCACCGTCCAGCAGCACAGAGTATAGGACAGTCAGGCACATCTCTGCGTACTGCAAAACCATTAGGGGGCATCAAGCTTTCATGTAACTTAAAATTCATGTTTAACAGTAGGGTTATCGCAGGTAAAACTAAATCTAAAATAATCATACCCAATGTGACGCGAAAGTGCCATGGCACACTTTGAATTACATCCCAGTTTGTACATTTTTTAAACGTTTTTATTAATTTGTAATGCTAAAGATTAGGATAGGCTTTTATGATATTTGTCAGAATAATAACCCCAGGGCTAATACTGGTAACATGCTCAAGCAGCTACATCTAAACTAATAATACAAGGAGTGTACAAAAAAAAGTTCACTCTTGTACACATTTGGCCTCATTCTCAGAAGTAATTGTGTGAGAAAAAATATTTTGAATCCACTTACTAGTAACTTTCAACCACGTCTAATGGTAGGGATCGACCGATTATCGGTCAGGCCGATTATCGGGGCCGATATTCGGCATTTTGACGCATATCGACATCAGCCTTTTTTTTTTTATCCGACGGCCGATAAGAGATCAATTTAAAACAGGGATTATTTTGGCTCTGATGCAGCCGAGCCTCTGTCTGCTGCCCCTACTCTGTCTCCAGGATTGTCCCACCCACAGCACCATCTGATTGGTTACAGGCAGAGCGGATAACAGCCAATCAGTAGTGAAAGCTGTGCATGCACAGTGCTCACAGAGCTGAGAGGAGAAAAAGTTTAGCCACCACGTAAAACTGGATTCACAGCACGGCGCTGTTCATGGGGGCTTGGTTTCGAGGGTAAGTTAAGGCAGCAGACTCTCCCGAAATTGTAATAAACATCCCAGTCCTCTACAACTCACAACTACTAGTAACATTACTGTGAGCCTGTTAACGTTACATACGCGGCAGCTCTGCTGCACGCTGTCCCTCCAGACGAGCCTGTTAATCACTCGCTAATATCAATATGGAAATAGTCCGTGACAGTAGAAGTCTGTGTGAGTGAGTGAGAGAGTAAAAACCTAATAAACTCAATTCAGTCCAGTTTTATTGCAGGGAAGCAGGTTGAGGTGAAGGCTGATTAGCTTTTAATTAGTGTAACGTTAGCCCACCGGTCCGCTTTCTCCTTCTTTGGCTGTAGACGCTCAGCAGACTGTAGAAACTCTACAACTCGCGACTACTAACGTTACTGTGAGGCCCAATACGTTAGCGGCAGCTGTCTGTTCCTATGATAAACACTGATTAATAAAGTGAAGATGCTGTAGGCTATTAAGTGTTTTTAACGGTTTAATCACTTGAAACAAGATTGCTGATGATATTGAAAGGGAAGTAGTCAGTGATAAAAGTAAGAAGTGTGAGTGTGTGTGTGTGTGTGTGTGAGAGAGAGAGTAGAGCACGTTGAGGGGATGGCTGTGTGTGTGTGTGTGTGTGTGCACTTGTGTAACTCTATAACAGGGGACCTCAGGATCGTAACACACACACGAATAGGGGACTTGTCGGCTAACAGGGGACATTTTTCAGGTCCCCTCTTGCACATGCCTTCAATCATGCTAGAATCATGCCTAAAGCCTGCTGGTAAAATTTTTTCATATTTACCAAGAGGGGACCTGGAGTCGTGTGAATGTTTAAATCCATACTTAACACTCTCCTGGCAGACTGGAGCAGGAATTGTAAGGATTAACTCACACACGTCGTATTTAGCACTCATGCATATGAATGGCCTGCATCGTCGGCAGGTCGTTCAGACTGCAGAGGGGACTGGAGAAACCAGTCTCTTAAAAGATACAACAAAATAGAGAAAGCAACTACACTGCATTAAAATTAAAAGGTACCCACAGAGCAGAACAATAATATTGATTTTCACAATTAAAAGAAAAAGGAAGAAAATGGAAAACCAGAATAAAATCACAAAAAATAAATTAGCAGTAAGATCATTTTGTTTTCTTTTTTGGTACAAGAAAATAGTAACTTCAACAACAATTATGAGAAGGTTTTTTCATAAAGCTAAATAGGTTTGTTAGTAAGCTTATTATCAAAAAACATTGAGGTTCAGCTTTCGTGGATGTCTTAAGTTTTAAGCAAAAAACTACTGAAATAAATAGCCACCAAAAAGGCAGGAGAGCATCAAGTAATTTAGAGGAGGAAAAATAACTGGGATAAAATTAAAATAATTAATGTGAATACTTGAATACAAAGTACTGTCACATTAAGTTATATGTTTTTGTTTGGCAAATGTAGAATGTATATATGAGGGTGGCCAAGCCGAGCAGTATCATAACAATTGGATTGATAAATGTGAATGCACATAACAATACTGCATCAGGGTTCAAAATAATACTGTCTAATAGGTCTTTATATTTGTCTTTTTGTCCAAAAAGCTGTAAAAGAGTTAAGTTTGTCCACTGTGTAGAGTTGCATTAGTCCCTTTCTCTGCCTGTACAAAATGACACAAGTCCCCTGTTGGATGGTATTGAATGACACTTATCCTGTGGCTGTCTGTTTTTCTGTATATTTCTACAGTGTTTTCAGTGCCCAACAATGTTCATATTATACAATGTTCAGATTATTATAACTACAAATAACAAAAAAACAAAGACGATTCAGAGCTGTGTTAAGCCAAAGTTTATTTAAAGTGCTTTTAAATCCACACACACTCATAAACTGAGAGTTTCTCTCTTGCTTCTGCTGTACTCCTAACAATGGAAATGGCTTTCCACATGATAAACTACATAGACAGATTATCACGTGGAATCTCATCTCAAATCTCATTAACTCACTATAAGAGCTCCCCCTGTGGTAGTACAGTCTTTCCTACCTCAGTGATGAGTGTATTGGTGTAGTGCAAAGTTCAAATAGATCAATGTTTATATAACTGGAGTTGATTAATAAGTATATATATATATATATATATATATATATATATATATATATATATATATATATATATATATAAACAAAACGTTTCAATGTTATGACAGAGTGCTGTTTACATGACTACACATTTTATGATACACTGATGCTCCGTTCACATGAAAAAACAATGTTTGGACCCTCGCACTGATGCTCTGTAATGCGAGCTCCCAGTATTCAGGCACATAACAATGATAATCCAGAATGTGGCTCTCAGGATACCGGTGCCCAGTATTAATGGTCTTAATACTGTTGGTTCAACTGTCGCTTGACAGCTGTTATGTTATTGTGCACAAAATATTTCACTGCCTTCCAGTCTCACCCATTATCCCTTAGAGTCTGGTGTTCTTTTAGGAATCGCTGACATTCCTCTTTTCCTGGGGGCTTCATTTCCTTCAGGGAGCCCTTGAAGTAGTGTTCAACAAGTTCTCTTTCCATCTTTGATCAATGCCTTCTCTATTTCCCTGAAAATAAATGAAGAAATAACGTGAATAAATGGATGAATGAAAATGACCACCATTAATTATTGTCAACAAAAGTCATTATGTTTCATAAAGATAATCTTTCAAACTAGAGATGCACCGATCGATCGGCAACTGATCGCAATCGGCCGATAATGCCCCTATTGGTTTTGATCGGAGTTCTCAAAATAGATCAAATCAGGCCGATCAGCTGACGTTTCAATAAAGAGACAATGCACTGACTGCATGCAGGGTGGGAATTTCACGGTGGCCATGGCCGCTGTTGCCCCGCAGTTTGGCCTTGATGCAGCGTGAAAAAAAAATCTCATCCTACGGCCACAGTGGCCTCTGTGCCCCTGGCCCGGTCAGCGTAGCGAGCTTGCCTTTAATTACAGCCACCCGAGTGCACAGTAGTCACTCACAGTAACTTCAGTGAGTCCGCGGTTCGCGCAGGTGGAGTCTCATCATCACGATGATCTCACGTGAAAGCCTCTCAAACAGCAGCAGCGTCTCAAAACAGAAGAACGAAACTTACAGCACAGCGAGCGAGCGCAGCCGGTTTTGACATGATACGTAAATGACTTATGTGGTAGGATTTAGTCCGGTAAAGTTGGAAATATATTCACAGATTCGAACTTCCCGGATCAATAACTCATAAGTGAAACCTTGTTAAAACACAACTGACGGCTCTTTCCTACCGTAGTAAGGAAGACAACGAGCTACTACCGTATGTTAATCAAAACGAGCGTCTGGACATTAACTCTGGTCTGTATGGTCAGCCGTCTGTGAGACGAGGGCGCAGGGACCGTCTACAAAGTGCAGCACTGAAAAGAGAAACTACAAAAAATATTCAGTAACTTCACTATTATTCAGAGTGTAGTGTCACCAAAATCACTCCACACATCAGTGGTCTCCTGCTGTTATTCTACAGATTTTTTGTTTGGAAAAAATGTGCTTTGCCATAATTTTGGGGAATTTCTATTTGGGAGAAATATTCAGTAACACTAATATTCAGTGTGGTGTCACAAAACTCACCTCACCCTAACCCTACTTAAAAAAACTGTTTTGTAATGTAACATTAACTTGATATTGGTATTTAAAAAATGTTTTAATACATAATCCATGTCTTATTATAAATTAGGATGTTATGGTATCAGTCTGAAAGGTAAATCAACACATTTTCTCAGTGGCCTTTGTGCCCTGTCATGTGGCCTTGGTGCCCCTGAAAAAAAAAGTGCAGGCCAAATGGACTTGCCCCTAAAATGAGGAAATTCCCACCCTGACTGCATGCATTCCCACTAGTAACCTACAGTTACTCTCTGTAAGCTGAGTCCAAGTTGTCTCTAAGAGTCTCTAGAGTGTGAAATATTGCACATTGCCTCAGCCTGCAATAAAACGGTGGTCAATTCATGATACTTTCTCATCTCCTAATTTTTATACTTAATAATACAATGTCAATGTTGTGTAAGAAGAATCATTAATTAAATATATGAAAGTTACACAAGACAACAATATAGAAGAATTTATGGATTTGACGCTGTGATCGGTGATCGGCAATATCGGGATCGGCAGATACTGCTTTTGGTGATCGGTGCAAAAATCCTGATCGGTGCATCCCTATTTCAAACCAATGGAATAACATAACGCTTTGACTTGATGGTGATTTCTCAACTTCCCCTGTTGACTTTCTAGAGGTAGCAGCCCTGTCTTCAGAGCCTCCATGCACTGAGTTTCATGAAACCATGAATAATTGAAAGTCACGCTGCATTTAGTGAACAGATTTTTCTTTACCTGGATACAATATGTTGTGCATCTTACCATTTCGACTTGAGGTTGCTGTCTGCTCAGGCAGGACATCTTCTGCATCTCTGTCACTGTCCTCCTCTTCAGCTGCAACAAAATATTTAAAGCTCATATTACACACTGTCTTTGATTTCTTTAACAAAACAATAAAAACAGATATTCCTAATATCCTTCACTTACAGCTGATGTTTGGTATGATGTCTTCCAGGGACTTTCCTTTAAATTCTCCCAGTCAACTTTGTATGGCAAGAAGAAATTTGCTCACTTAAGCTGTTTGCAGTGTTTCTTCAGAGAGTCTGTAAAAACTCTTATGGACCTCGACATCGTGTCCCATGAAACCTGCAAGCTCTTCCTGTTTGTAAATTGTGAACGATCTGTGAAACTGTGGCAATATGCTTCCTTAATTTCGTTGAGGAAACATTTTCTGGATGTCTGGCCCCACATTCTTTGCATATCGCCTTATTGTGTCAGTTCCACAATTGTTTTCACAAGATCCATAATTTGGGCGGGGAAAAATGTAGGGATTGCTTGGGGAAATCCCAACTGCTTCCCAATTTTTTATCAGGAGGTCAACTGACTATTTAATATCATTTGGGAAGAGCACAGCTACCTTGCGGCTCCTCTTCTCTTGTATTTCTACCCTGGTGACTATCTTGCATAGTTCTCCCTCTACCTTTGACAGGCTGGCCAGAATTTCATCTGCATACTCCATTTGTTTCGCTGCAGGTATGTTTTGAAATTCATCCTCGAAACTTCTCCGAAACGTGTCCTTGTAAAATCGATGTCACAGTCACAAGGGAATAGCGCAATTTCAGTGCAGTTGAAGGAACTGAAAACCGGCGTGTTGAGTCATCAAACCCACTCATCTACTTGACAGGATCAAGTACTGTGTTAAATTTTTCTTAGCTAATCAATTCCTTCAAAAAGACAATGTCTCTATCAATGTCTCTTGCTGCCACAAGAAGTCTTGCAAGTTCCCTCATCTTGTTTCTGATGTCTGACCATTGTCTCACACTTTCTCCGTTTTTGGCAAACATTCTGTCTTCCAGTGAAAGAGTCAGAGTGTCAGATTTCACCACTTGGGTTACTGTGTCATATGTCATCTGTCACCTAACTTCTTTTTAAATCCACTGGAAACTGAAGCATCCATGGGCAACATCAGGCAGCAGGATGTCTTGTTCATCTTCATCTGACATTTCCAGGAAAAGGAAAACTTGTTGCTCCATGTCCTAGAATAAAGAAATGTGAGTTACTTTTTAATTCAATTTCTGCAAAAATTGTCTTATACATTTGACCCATCTATGTTTATCTAATTAAAAGCCCTATTGGGCCATTCTAGCAGACTTTAACAGGTTTTCTTCCAAGATTGTCCTGTATTTGGCTCCATCCCTCTTCCCATCAACTCTGTCCAGCTTCCCTGTCCCTGCTGAAGAAAAGCATCCCCACAGCATGATGCTGCCACTACCATGTTTCATGGTGTGTTCAGGGTGATGTGCAGTAGACATAGTGTTTTGCATTTAGGCCAAAAACATCAATTTTGGTCTCATCTGACCAGAGCACCTTCCTCCACATGTTTGTTTTGACCCCCACATGGCCTGTGTCAAACTGCATGGCTTTGTTTCAACAATGGCTCTCTTCTTGCCACTCTTCCATAAAGGCCCGATTTGTGGAGTGCATGACTTATAGCTGTCCTGTTGACAGATTCTCCCACCTGAGCTGTGGATCTCTGCAGCTCCTCCAGAGTTATCATGGGCCTCTTGGCTGCTTCTCTGATCAATGCTCTCCTTGCCCGGCCCGTCAGTTTAGGTGGACAGCCATGTCTTGGTAGGTTTGCAGTTGTGCCATATTCTTTCCATTTTCAGGTGATGGATTGAACAGTGCTCAGTGAGATGTTCAAAGCTTGGGATATTTTTTCATATCCTAACCATGCTTTAAACTTCTCTACAACTTTATCCCTGACCTGTCTGGTGTGTTCTTTGGGCTTCATGATGCTGTTTGCTGTATGTTCTCTAGCAAACCTCTGAGGCCTTCACAGAACAGCTATATTTACAGAGATTAGATTACACACAGATGGACTCCATTTACTAATTAGATGACTTCTGAAGGCAACTAGTTGCACTGGATTTTATTCAAGGGTATCAGAGTAAAGGGGGGATTACTACTTTTGCACACCACACTTAACTGTTTTTTATTTGTTAAAAAAAAAGTAAAACCATGTATCATTTTCCTTTCCCTTCACAATTATGCACCACTTTGTGTTGGTCTATCACATAAAATCCAAATAAAATACATTTACATTTGTGGTTAAAACGTGACAAAATGTGGAAAAGTTCAAGGGGGGTGAATACCTTTGCAAGGCACTGTAAGTGGCTTCCAGAGGAGAGGTGCAGGAGCAGCTGAGGTAAATGAACAATGAGCAAACGAGTCCAACCTTTTTTTAACACGTTTGACTCTACCTCCCCCAGCCCCCCTGCTGCTCCTCTGAGCAACAACTCCAGGACAAAACTCACACAGCTCCTACAACCCCACAGCATCCCCCGCAGCAGACACCACATCCCTCACGACCACCCCCCTGCTCTTACCCACCACAAACCCTGCCACACCCCCCACCCCTACATGACATGAACGAGGAGGAGTTCTGAATTCTGAGTGAGTTGGCATGGAATGAACTTCAAATAAAACATACAGAACATTTAACGTGAAGAGAGTGTTAGTCTTGGCACTTACATGTGAAAACCTGAAGGCATTCCTCAATGGTTGGACGTTCTTCAAATGAACTTTTCAGCATTCTGGTAATAATATCCTTTAGGCTCATCCATTTTTCTTCACAATGAAGAGTGAAGTTGCCTGTTAGGACATTTTGAGACAGCCCAAGTGGATCACTGGAGTAGGGTGTTCGTTCTGGTTTGATAGGGATGTTGCCCATCAGTCAGGATGTAATGCACCACGCACCCCGCAACCTAAAATGGAATGGAATGGAATTGAAATAATGTCAACTAACAGTCACCAGAACCACTCTTTACATTAAACTATTTGCATTTACCTAGTCAAATTGTAGAGAATGAGTAACAATAACAATAATTTAAATAAAAATCAATAATGAGTTCTTCTGACTATGCAAGACAACTTCAAATGGTATATTTTACATTATTACATTTGAGAAATTCAAACTCAGTGGTCATGGATCAAAATAGCATCATGAATTACCTTTAAATGAACACTTTCAAGCTCAACTCACTTGGATATCTGATTCACCTAGGTTGTATCCACAGAGAGGGGAGACAAAATAGGCAAATTAAGCATCTTCCAACACAGAAATGGGTTGCAACAGATGCTCCAACTTGTTCCACTGCCCTTCATCTTCAGTGAATATAATTGAAGAAAGAAAGCTTAATATCTTTACCCTGTTGTCTGCATGCCCATCACAGGATGAAGCAGTGGTATTCTAAAACAAAGGACATTTAAAGCATGAAAACAATAATTTTACTATGTAAAAAATTTGACAGTATTTGGGAATAAGGTTCTATTGACATGTATAATATTAATCCTACCAACAGCAAGTGTAAATGTTGACTGATAAGATTGGTTACATCAATGAGATCACAACTATATGAGTGTAGACTGTCATATCTATAATCCATTTTCTCTCTTTGTTATTTCTCACATCAGTGACAGACAATTAAGATACCTTACAATTTTTCTCATACTTTCTCAATATTTTATACTGCACTATGTAATGGCAAGTCTACATTTCGAGTTTCAACAATGAGCTTAAAAATAATTTAAACCAGTTACTAATCAAATCATATCCACAATATTGGCATGGATGAGAGTCCTTACAACTTAGTTAAATGATGAAATTTTGTGTGTCAAAGAAACAAAATGTGTAAATAGAAATAGACATATACATACATGTCGCCCTGGACAGTTAGGGTCTCCATAGTCATACACAAGTTCTTCTCCTGTGTATATGGCTATATCTTTGCCTGCAGCAATGAAGTGCAAGGCTTCCTTTTCAGGTTGAACCCTTCTGGATGTCATTTTTTCTGTAGAGTAATTAAGATGATAATATACATGATGCACTGTCTTCACAAATAACAAATATATTTAAATTGGCTGTTTTCTGCAATTTAATGACAAGCATGAAAGCCTCAGTGACTTCATGAAAGCAGTAGTAGTTACTGTACTGCCAAAATTATAATGTTCAATGGAATTGAAGTCAGGCAACTGAGGGGAAACTCAATGACATTCAGGACTCCATTGGTCTTTAAGTACTTTAAGTATACTTACTATGGCTAGATTAAAGGTTTATAAGGGGGCAGTACATCAAACTCTAAAACACTAGACAGAAACTGGATCAGTTTCCAAAACACGACCAGGTAGAGCCAAAGGGACCTCGCCATCAGAAGATCAATATATCAATTAATTGGACCTTGCAAAACCATAGCTGTACTCAGGGATTAGGAATTTTTTCAATTTAAGACAAAGTTTCAGCATTTCTGTTATTATTTGTGTGTGTTCTAAGCCTCAACAATCACCTTTTTGGGTCAAAATAACCCCAAAAGTGGGTGTTTCACCTCTGGCCCTATATTTAGCTGTATCTGTGTAGTTTTATATGGAGGACTCAAACAAAAAGACTGCTTGTTAATTTACATGAATGTTCAGCATCAATTATTGAAATGAAAACATGTGGCCAAGCTTCTACAGGGTGTCTTGGATGTTCAGGACTAATTTCGATCCAATCCAGGAAAGGTGAAGGAGTAGCTTAGGGAAATGAACAATGAGCAAACAAGTTCAACCAGTTTTTCAACAGGTTTGATTCCAGCTCCCCCATCTGCAGCAACCCTGACTGCTCCTTGGAGCAACAAATCCAGGACAAAAACCACAAGGATTGCATCATACAAACAAAGAATCACTAAATGAGTAATTTTGGTCTGAGGCCTAAACCTCACAAATTCACTACTCAAAAAGTATTTGGAGTACAGCTGTAGGATTTTGCACGGTCTCATGAATTTTAAATAGGTTTCAACAAGATTATTTTCATGAAAATCCGTGAAATGAAGTCATAATGAAATTTATATTATTACATTTAACAAATATGCAAAATGGAGGTGTTTTGACTTGTGGAAAAAAACCTTTGACTATACTGCATCTACTCTAAAGCATATTGATTTTAACAGACTCAACTGATTCATCCATACAGAGGTATATGTAAAAATGTTGAACTTACCTGTCACTTTAGCCGCGAAGCTGGTAGAAGGCAGAAATAGGTCAATGTTCGAAGAGTAGAGAGAAGAGATTTCTTAAAGTCTGTAGTTGCCAAAGGCTGGCAAACTTTCTGTGAAAAAAGCCCAGAATGTATACAGAATCCTGAGCAGATATCTGGACGGTGATTGGTTCCTGAGGTTAGCGGATGCAAATGTATGCTTCCACAGTGATGCAAATGATATTGAGCAGATATCTGGACAGTGATTGGTTCACTTGGTTAGGACTACGATGCAAACGTTCGCCTTTGTTTGCAAAACAAGGTCATGTAAATTCAAGTAGACCACAGGCATCTTTTGTCCAACTCTCAACTTGAGGTCACATCACTCTCCCTTTATCAGAGATAAGACAGTACGTTATGATACCTTTTGCCTAATGTTTTCAAGGATGACATTAGTTTTGGTAAACTCAAATCTGGCTGTGAAAGAGTGATCAATATGTCATCTGCAAAAAGGCACTGTGTCTTTAATCCAAATTCCTCTTATGTCCTGGTCTTCTCTAATAGCCTGAGCCAGAGGTTCGATAAATAGTTCAAACAAGGTCGGACTTAAGGGACACACCTGCCGACAGGCTCTTTCAAGTGGCACAGGGTTGGTCAGACTACCATTTATTTTGATTCTGGCTGAGGGGGAATAATATAAGATTTTTAGATATGAGATGACTTCAATATCAAAGCCAAATATTTGTAATGTTAAGTGTAAGTATTCCCAACTAACTGAATCGAATGCCTTTTTCAGTATCAAGGCTGAGACCAATGGATTTATCTTTATTTTTGCTCATATGCTCCATTAAATGTAAAGCCCGTCTTACGTTATCTTGTGTCTGTCTGGTTTTAAGGAACCCTGTCTTGTCCTCATCTATTATATCCGGAATAATATTTTCTAATCTTTTTGCAATTATTGAGGCATATAGTCTATAGTTGAAGTTTAAAATCGATATCGGTCTGTATGAGCTGCACTCAGATTTATCTTTCCCCACCTTAGGAATTACAGAGATGATGGCATGTTTCCAAGAAGCTGGTTTTTCTCCTCCATTAAGAGTAAAGAGGAGTAGAGTAGTTTTGTACCATTCTGCAGAGTATCCATTCTCACCTGGCATTTTATTTGTTTTGAGTCTCGAGATAGCATTATCCAGGTATGTTTCTGTTCATGTTTACATCTATGTATATTGTGAAGGAAGAAAAAAATCCTCTAAATTAATGATATGATATGTGTTCAAAATAATTTCAAATATTATCACTTGCAACAGTTAAAATTGTACTGACAGCAAATTTGTTTGGTCAGCATGAACAAAAATGTATATTTTGGATTGAAAATGGGCACTTACTCTTCCCTCTCTGCAGTTGCTCCACCATGCTTGTCTTGTCCAATATCTGTCACTCTCTCTGAGCATGCTCAAAGTCATGACATGATTGTGATTGGATAATCAGGATCCAATCAGTAACCCGCATTGCTGATATCAATCAATTACAGAGTATTTATTGGTTTTGAGACAGAAATATGACATTACCATTCCAATGGACACAGGGTCCGAAGGAGTTAATTCCCCAAGTGTTTGTCTCCTTCCACTATTGTGTTGTTGTAGTTACTGTCTTGAAAAAAATACAGACTACAGCAAACTTTCCCCAGAAAACAGCATCCCTCCCCACAAGTGAAAGAGTCAGACAGCGTCCTCTTTACTGATGGCGATTATGTAATTATGTAATTTAGAGCGAATAACGTAACTTTGTCACTTTCCAGGATGATTGGTGGGTCAACATCTTAATCACTACACATTATAGCTGCATCGATATGATTAAAACAGTCACCGGGTACATTAACAGGAGAACACTGGGGGAAAAAACACACATAGATCTCAAAGTCATGATCTGTATCATCATGCCTCTTTTGGATCTGCAGCGCTGGCTTTCTGTGTGAATTACACACTGGTTCTTCTTTACACTGGAGCTGCTTGGTTCTGTGTGAACAAACAATGGCAGAGATTCGGCAAACCGCCACTGCGGTGATAATGCAGCGACTCTGTGTGAAAAAGCCTAGTGCTTGAACATGAAAACAACAATCTCACTACTGATCATCTTTATTTGAACTTCATCTAGGTTGTTCCTTTTTTAAATTCTTAAATTAACATTGTTTTTTTTTCCGCCTTCCTTGTACTCCTTCACTTACATAAAGACTGAAGCTTTTACCTGGGAAATCCACTAAAGTTGAACTTAATGTATTGTTATAAAAGACAAAATTTGAAGAGACAATTCAGTTGAGTTTGAGACACTCCATGTTGGAGTGTGAGTGTCGCTCCATGCTATCCAAGAGGGAACTTTTGCTGTAATACACTAGCTAACAGGGGACTCCTGGGGATGTTTCAGTAGCCCCATCCTCACGGCCCTTTGAGTGCAGGAATCCTGCACCAATTCTCTGCATCCTACTCTGTGTGAAAGTCTCAGATGCGGTGAGGGGTGAAATTCTGCTGCGCTCTTTTGGATTCAAATGTGAAAAAGGCTTGTGCTTAAGCATGAAAACAATGATCTCACTGCTGGTGATCTTCATTTTAGCTTAATCCAGGTTGTTCCTTTTTTAAAATTTTAAATTAACATTGTTTTTCTTTTTTCGCCTTCCCTGTACTCCTTCACTTTCATAGAGACTGAAGCTTTAACCTGGGAAATCTACTAAAGTTGAGCTTAATGTATTGTTATAAAAGAAAACAATATTTGAAGACACAATTCAGTTGAGTTTGAGACACTCCATGTTGGAGTGTGAGTGTCGCTCCATGCTATCCAAGAGGGAACTTTTGCTGTAATACACTAGCTAACAGGGGACTCCTGGGGATGTTTATAATAGATCCATTGTTAGCAATGAATTAAAAATGAAAGGAAACTATATTCCTTTTCCTCTTGACTTTATCCTGATTGTTTTTATCCTTTATTGGAAGTACTTGTTACTTCCTTTAATTCTGCTTGGCTCCTCAATTTAATACAGAGAAGATCTGGTAAATGGCTAAGCCATCCACTAGAACTAAACCTTAATATTTTGATATTAACACAGAATGACAAATCAGGTTTAAAGAATATAAATGGTATTATTTAGTAGATGACTATGCATTCCCCTTAAAATTAATGTCCTGGTGTAATTGATCTCTAAAATGTAACTAAGTATTTGTGCATGCAGCCAAATCACTTCTGATTTACAGGTAAAACGTATTTTCCATTTTCCATAGAAATGTTTATATATTGATGACATCAAAGTTAATTAACAACTTCAGAAAGAAACAATGAAAATCTCTTTCGTAAACAAACTATCATTAGGTGAAAGAATGGGTGCAGACAGCTCCAATGCAGGATATGGAAGTCCCCTCTTTGATAGGTAGACATCGCTGAAGGATCCAAGTCCCCTCTTGGTTTTTTCTTTAAAAAAATTAAAAGAACACATTTGAAGTACTATTATGGTAAAAGACCTTAAAAGAAGCTATACTATTATATTTTTGTTTCTTCAAAATGACCAGAAACAGGAGTCCCCTCTTAGATATTGGAGTCCGACGAGTGCCCTGTTGCCCCTGTTCACGTGTATGTGTGTGTGTGTGTGTGTGTGTGTAAGCCACACGAGAAGCTGCAGAAAAGCAAAACGGCAAAGCATCGTCTGTCTGAGAGAAAACTGTAGGGCAATAATGGCTGTTTAACTACCAAGTTATTTTACTTTATCTTTTTCTGTGTTGATTGAGATATCCCAAGCAGCAGAAAATGACATATTGTCATGTAGTGTGTCCTGAAGCTGTCTTTGGCAGTTTCTTGTAGAGAGGAGCAGGATATTGCTGTTCAAGACTTAAGACATAATGCAACTGCATCATAAAGCCTACATGAACTGCATGGTGTTCAGGGATGAATCGTCTCTTTTGCTATTGTAGGGACCTATGAAATCCGTTTTATTTTTTCCCAAATTCCGTTTTCTTTTTTCCCAAATTCCGTTTTTTCCGTTTTAATTTTTGGGAATTCCGTTTTTTCCATTTTAATTTTTGGGAATCCTGATTTACTCTTATTATACTACTAAAAACAGTGTGTTTTCAATGTAAATAACTCAAATGTACACAAATTAAATAGAAATTACCTTAAATTAATTGAGGGGACAAACATATTTCCTCAATACTGTACCGTACAGTACAGTAAAGTGCATCAAAAATATTTTGACTTCATCATGTCTTCATACAGTAGTATATTTTGTGTTTTTATGGGTTTCATTGAATAAAAACATGGTCAGCTCTCAGGCAGATCCAGAAAAGCCTCCCAGCCCAGGCAGAGTCAGCTAAGAAGGCTGTGGCTAACGGGGCTAGCTAGCTAACAGCAGCTACTGTTAGCAGCAGTTAACAGTCACTCTGGTATTATATGCAAATAATATGAATCGGACAGTGGCTAACTCTTCGCCATGCTTGCAATGTTTTGACGGGAGAGCTCAGTCTGTGGGGAGGGGGGCGGCGGCGACTTGTTGTGCCACCCAGATTTGGTTCCCCCCGTGCAGTTTTCCCCAGACAAAAGTTCCTCTTCCACACGAGAACAACATTTCAGTGAAATTATGTCAAATTCCGCGATATTCCGTGTTAAAAAGTAGATTCCGTTTTAATCGGCCAATTCCGCGATTCCGTCCGCAATTCCGTGATCGCGGAAATCATAGGGCCCTACTATTGTACTATTTTTTCAGCTATAGTTACATTCATTGTTAGTAATGTAGCAGCCTAGTTTTGAATGACATGTCCTTGCTATCACATGTTGTTAAAATATAACATTTACATAATAAAATCAACTAAAGGCTTCCCAAATGTTGTAGTAAATTAAGCATGATGAGTTGAGCATATGTCAGCATGTGGCCCCACTTTGAACTCTCACTCTTTTTTTCAAACACTTATTGCAGATGGATAGACTTAAGTCTATGTGTAAAAACACTCAAAGTTAAGTGTTGGAGTTTGTATTATTCAAAATTTTGATGCCAATATTTTCCCTTTTACTGCAAATGAATATCGGCTCCAAATATCGGTTATCGGCCTCCTTGACTACTAATAATCGGTATTGGTATCGGCCCTGAAAAAACCATATCGGTCTATCTCTATCTAATGGTGATTTCTAAGTGTTAACAGCTGTCATGCTCCATGTCAAAACTATAAATTATTTCAAAGGTAGTTTTTGAAGGAATGCTATACTCTTTCCAAATCGGCCACTACAGGAAAATGTAAAAAAAAAAATGAAACAAATAAAATATTATTAAATAATAAACTCTGTAGAGCACATTACTTCCCCAAGGCACAACAGTCCCCTTTAATCCATCCAGCCTAATCACCCATGCTACCTTTCTAAATCTCCATTATTTCAGCCGCACTTGGTGGTAGTTATAGGTTTATATCCCTATTTTTGTTTTACTGTATAGCAGTTACAAAGATAACCCTCTATGAAAACATATTAAATATGGTATATTTATTTGTATCAGCATCAAATTGCACTCACTCACAGATACCAGCCTCTTAAATAAGCTTTATTTTTGCCATCAAGATGAATAAAATATTCTGAGGAATTAACAAAAATGTGGAAAAATGCCCCGTCTGCACCAGTGGTTAATGCCTTCTGTCCGACCGACCTACCGCCCCACCGACCGACCGACCGACCATAAAGCAAATACACTGAGGTCAATTAGTTTTCATATGAATATAAATTCCTTTAATAGTCATGCCTGTAAATAGGAAAGGTATCAGAACTTATACACACTTTTTTCAGGAAATTCTTCATCTGTTTATGCAATTATGTATTATTCATTGATTTAATATAGGTCATTTTGGTGATCTGTTGGTGATTTGATGAAATGTTTGCCAACTGTGAAGCCTCCATATATCTATAGGGACTACAACTGCAATTACACTTTTTCATGTGCCATTGTATTTGTTTATATTCCATTTTTCCTATTGCTTTGATTCATGTTTTCCCTTTGATTGATATTATATAGTTATCATAACTATCATAACTTGACTGATTGTTCTGTTGTACTGTAGATACTGTATGTGGCCGGAATTTTGGCTTGGCACATTCTCCCCTTTTTCAGAAAAACATAAACTGACTGAAGACAATACCACCGTTTGTAAAGAAAAGCATATTCTGGACTGAGTGTGTGTGTGTGTGTCTGTGCGCGTACATGTGTGTATGCGCTGCTCATTGGGTGTGTTTGAGTGGCTGTATGTGTGCGCTGGCATCTTGTTGCCATTCAAGTGATGACACAATTGTAGTGGGTCATAAACAGCGGCTTCATTAGCCTGTTCAGGCAGTGCGCTATGCGCTACATTTAACCACCTCTGCCCCCAGCACTTCTCCTGCGCCTCTGCTCCTCAGCACCCACAAACCAGTCACCAGAGAGCACGATTAAATTTCATGACTGCGCATATTTGAAATTCCCATTTCATTTATTACAAAGGGCATTCTTTAATGTCCATTTTTTTTCCCGAAGAAACTTATTTCCATTTTAGTGAGGCATATCTGATACTGAGGTGAAGTTACGAGGCAACACCTAATTTAATCAGAGGTAAAATTCACAAGCAGGTTTTCTTTTTATTGCCTTGTCAGATAACTGCAGATGCCTCCTGGAAGAGGTAATACAGTCGGGAAAAGGAGAGCTGCTTTCTCTCTGTTTCCAATTTAAAACATTTAGAATAAAGCAGAGAAAATTAAATAGGTCTGAGCTCTGAGGCACTGTGGGAAAACTGGCTGTGTATCTGTGGTTTCTTTTTTAACCACGCTTGGGAACACGTCAAAGTGAAAATGGAAGAAAAGACTTCTCACTAAGTGGGGAATGTGTTTTACATGACATAATGAGTTCTACGCAGAATATTTGAGGCAGGTTCCCTTGAAACTTTAAAATATACAATGAAAATTACAGGGCCTCATGCACAACAAACTCGTGGCATAGTTACAGTATGCTTACTGAAAAACAGTCACAGCAGCAGCGGTCGCAACAACAACAATAACAATAATAGATTAAAACTGCAAGCAGTGATGAACGGGCCCTCGCAGTCCGCGCGCACGTCGGGGCATGCTGACGTCCAAACGCGCCGCGGCTTAAGCCCCATGGCTTGATCGTTGTTCACGGAGGCGGCAACCGCCTGCGTTTGGGACAGTGCACGCCGGGGGTGAATATCAGCCTCTTCTCCCAATGTGTGTTTGTAACGTGGTGGGTTGCCCCTGCCAGTATTAAACGCTTTCAGGTGAAGTCAGAACAACTTCCTGCAATCCAAAGAAATCCAAATGGACTGCAGGTGAATGATTTCTAAAACATTTAATCGGGTATGTTTAGACAATCGATTCTGCACTGTTATGTTGTGTGAAGTGTTACGGCCTTCTCTTTGCCTTTGTCTGGCATTCAGACATGGACACCTGTGTTTTTGCAGGGAATAGATTGGAAGTGGGACAGAGAAGGGGGGGTTGTGGCTTGCAGTAAACTTCCTCTGCCCTAAATTCGAACCCGGGTCCACTGCGTATGTGGCATGCACTCCAACCACTCGACAACCAGCGCAGCTAAGACACTGCCTTCTGTTGTCACTGTGAAGGCAGGAAGGTAGCGCATCATAGGGGAGGATGGAAGTGGAATGCCACAGATTTAGATAGGTAGTGGAGTGCAGCCAGATGTGATTCTTCCTTTTGGAAAGGGACAGCGGTCAAGTGACCAGGTTTGACGAGCGTCCTGCAGTAGCTGTGTTTAACCAAAGAACGCACTAAGTTGTTTCAAATCGCAGGGGAAGCCACTGCGTTCATCGCGGAAAAGTTGGGCAGAATCACAACTACACACATCTTGTTGTGTGCCACATTGACAGGGCAGACACAACACGCAAATGGCATTCTGAGTAAATTGGCTTATTTGAAAATTGTGTGCTGTGACTTACTACCACTGACTTATCCATTATGTGGCTGTAAACATTACCTTGCAATTATGCCCTGTTGTAACATGCAATTTAGACAAAACTACCTGCAAATACCATGTACATCTGACTATGTTTGTCATCACTGCACATAAATGAGTGTAGAATAATGCTTCACTTGCCTTCTTTCAAAAATGTATTTATGGCTGTGTATCAGTGTCAAGCTTTTGATCTAATTTCTGCTTTGTTTACTAGTTTTTATTCCAAGAACTGCATGCTGCCACCTTTTGAAGTTTCAATAAAATCTGATGAATATGCGGCTGCCTTACTGGAATTGAATGGAATCATTTAGAGGTTATCTAGATAGGATACATGTGCCTTGAAAGACAACAGTGCCATCTAGTGGCGACTTGTATCACGTACACCATAAATTCATGTGCTTCTAAGCAAAATTGACCACTTCCTGTTGGACTGAGAGTGTGGGTGTAAATGAGTCATTTGTGCGTCTTGTCATGACACACATGCGTGCCAAATTTCATTCATGTACATGCATATAGGGCGCCAAAATTGACCGCGATAAAACTTACTTCATGTTTCCAGTGGGTGGCGCTATGGATATGACACAGTATTGATGCACAGATCTATTCAGGGCGACTCCCTCTAGATTCCGTCTAGATTTGGCCGAGCTAGGAAATGGTATGAAGGAGTTATCAGGACTTGATGCTTCATGGCGAAGGATTGTTATGGCGGGCTCCGCAACTGCCAGCAGGTATGACGTAGGATAAAGATTTCCATAACTTTTCATCTTCAAGGTCAGAGGATGCTACTGAGTGACTTTGAAGTCGGTGGTGTTACATCTGTAGGAGGAGATAATTTAAGTACGAAGATTGGCATAATTCAACATGGCGGCCAAAAGCAAAATGGCAGACTAAGTATTGATGCTGAGATTTGTTCGGGGAGACAGCCTCTACAGTTACGAGCAGTTTGGTGTGGATAGGACACTGTATGTTGAAGTTATAAAGCCTCGATGCTTGACGGCGTGAGGACAAAATGGTTTCCACCGCACCGCCCACTAAACTTTGGCGCATCTGAATGATTTCCATAACTTTTGTTCTTCGAGGCATGAAGAAAATTACTGAGTTAATTTGAAGACTGTGGTGTTTAAGCTCTAGGACAAGATAATTTTCAAAGTAGGCATGAATTGGACAAAAACGCCGCCACACATCTAAATGGCTGCCTTCCTGTTGGACTGACACTAGGGGTCCAAATGGGTTTTTTGTGCGTCCGGTCATGAGGAATATGCGTACCAATTTTCGTCCTTCTATGTTACAAGTAGGAGGCGGGGCATCACAATAGGGGGCGCTACAGAGCCCATGCATCACGGCCACGCCCCATGACTACACAGATCTCATCAGGGCGACTCCCTCTGCATTCCTGAGAGATTTGGCAGAGATAAGACACGATGCTTTACGGCGAAGGATTCTAATTGCCCGCTCCACTGTGGCCAGCAGGTATGACGTAGGATAAAGATTTCCATAACTTTTCATCTTCAAGGTCAGAGGATGCTACTGAGTGACTTTGAAGTCGGTGGTGTTACATCTGTAGGAGGAGATAATTTAAGTACGAAGATTGGCAATATTCCAACATGGCGGCCAAAAGCAAAATGGCAGACTAAGTATTGATGCTGAGATTTGTTCGGGGAGACAGCCTCTACACTTATGAGCAGTTTGGTGTGGATAGGAAATTGTATGTTGAAGTTATAAAGCCTTGATGCTTGACCGCGATGGGAAAAAATGGTTTCCACCGCCCCGCCCACTAAAGTATGTTGCAGCTGAAAGATTTTAATAACTTTTGTTCTCCAAGGCATGAAGAAAATGACTGAGTTAATTTGAAGAATGTGGCGTTTAAGCTCTAGGACAAGATAATTTTCAAAGTAGGCATGAATTGGACAAAAATGCCGCCACACATCTAAATGGCTGACTTCCTGTTGGACTGACACTAGGGGTCCAAATGGGTTGTTTGTGCGTCTGGTCATGAGGAATCTGCATATTGAATTTCGTTCTTCTACGCACTTGTGGGAGGCGGGGATGAACATTAGGGGGCGCTACAGAGCCCGCAGGTCACGACCACGCCCATTGACAATGCAGGATTGCTATTTTCGCTTAACGTGAGTTTTCGATTATGTTCAGGCATCCAAAACTGCAGTCGATGTCGGATCGGAATAATAATATTAACGAAGAATAATTCTTCCAATTACAATAGGGACCTCACAGGTCGATGACCTGCTCGGGCCCTAATTACATCAGCTGTAGACAATTAACTTCATTTTGTGAGAGAGAAGAAAAACTATTTTTGGCAGTTGTTGGTTAATGTGCTCTGTAAGCTTGTTTCTGCACTTGTCCAA
The DNA here is from genome assembly GCF_900880675.1 of Sparus aurata. Taxonomy (NCBI): domain Eukaryota; kingdom Metazoa; phylum Chordata; class Actinopteri; order Spariformes; family Sparidae; genus Sparus; species Sparus aurata. The sequence continues at coordinate 18,485,217 of NC_044189.1, forward strand.
GGTCATTAAGGTAAAACAAATGGGCTACATTGGATTAAGCATTTTGTGCAGGAGCTGTTAACTGCCATTGTCTGTTCCCCTCACCCCTTAAGGATTTTTTAGTTAATATTAAGTCAAACCATTTTTAAGAAGTTATACAGTGTGCTCAGAAGACCAACTGTTGTGGATGAGTTTTGCACTCGGAGATTTTTGATCGATTGCATGAAGCCTGGGCTGATGGTGTGTGGTGAGGCCTAGTCAGGCCTAATCCTGAACAAAGACCTGTGAATACTCCTTGCTGTGACAAGCTGGATTCAACAGAAACAATAGAATCCCTTGAGCAATTTATTGCGGAAAGATATCAACTTGCCCGGATGGAAACACTACAAGCAAGCTTACCAAGTAATCCTACTGGAGGGAAGAAGGCGGCGGCTAAGAAAAAGCGGCAAGCTGATGCAGCTAATGCCACCAAATCAACTCCTAAAAGAACAGGGTGTAAAAGATCACGCTCTGAGGAAGTAAGTGATGACGATGAAGCTGATGGGGTCATGGAGGTTGAGATTGGCCTCCTGAAGTCAATTAATGATAGACTTGCTAAACTGAATGTGTTTGAGGTTATGATGAAAGACTTGAATCAGCTCAAAGCTAGCCTTGAATACAGTCAGTGGCAAATTGATGAACTGCTGAGTGACAACAGGAACCTAAAGAAATCTGTGAAGGATATGGAGAGCAGGGTGAATGTGCTTGAGAAAGAGAACAAGCGCCTGTCAGAAACCCTGCTTGATCAACAGTGTCACTCTATGAGGAACAACTTGGTTTTCTCAGGAATTCCAGAGGAGGACAGTGTTGATTGTGAAACTGTTGTGAAGGCCTTCATGACTGAACAGCTGAAACTGCCAAGTGATGTAGTAAAAGATGTCACTTTCTCCCGAGTCCACAGAATGGGTAAAGTGTTGAAAGACAGACCAAGAGCCATTGTTGCCAATTTTGAACATTTTAAACATAAGGAGCTTGTGAAAAGCCGAGGAAAACAACTTAAAGGCACAAAGTTTGGAGTAAATGACCACTTTCCACATGAAATCATCAACAGGAGGAAGGTACTCTATCCCATAATGAAAGAACACAGACTTCGAAATGATCGCGTCACTTTAGTGACAGACAAATTGTACATAAATAACCAACTGTATCGGGACCCCAAAACAACTCCCTGGTTATTCTGAGCTTGATGGATATCTGATGCAGGTTGTTAAACTATGGCAAAGTCGATGATTCAAATTGGTTCTGTGAATTTGAAATTACCTAAGAAGGGATTACATATTGCACACATAAATGTTTGTAGTTTACCAAATAAAATGAAGGAGATCTGTAACATGCTGAAAATCAATGATATTCATGTTCTAGCCATCACTGAGTCACATCTAGATAGTTCTGTCACTGAAGGTCAAGTCCATGTGGATGGGTATAATTTTATAAGAAAGGATAGAAATCGAAATGGGGGAGGTGTGGCAATGTATATTCAAAATCATCTGCCCTTTAAAAAGAGAGACAATCTAACAATGGATCATCTGGAGGCTGTATGGGTACAGATACATCTACCTTATCAAAAACCTCTAATAATTGGATGTGCATATTGACCCCCTTGCTCAAATGTGAACTATTTAGATGACTTATGTTCTAGTCTAGATAATGCAACTAATGATAATAAGGAAGTGTTTTTTATGGGTGATCTGAATATAAATTGGTGTGATAACACGAATAGCAATAAAACTAAATTATTGAGATTTACAGAGGGGTGTAATATGAAGCAGATGGTTAGGAATCCAACAAGATTTTCTATAAGGAATGGCATACGTACTGAGACATGCATTGATCTGATTTTTACCAGTGTACCGAAACAGTGTTCAAGTGCATGTGTGTTTCCTGTTGGTTGGTCGGACCACAATATTGTATCCATAACCAGAATATCTAAGATTCCAAAGAGACCACCTAGAATAGTAGTAAAGAGGAGTTTTAAAAGATTTAATTGTGAGGAATTTAAGAGGGATTTGGCTGCATGTCCCTGGGAATTAATATTTTTAGAGGAAAACTTAGACTATGCCTCTGAATGTTTTACTGAACTCTTAACTGAAGTGATGAATCAGCATGCTCCAATTAGGAAACAGACTGTTAAAGCTCGTTCTGCTCCATGGTTAGATGATGAACTTAACAGATTTTTTGAAATGAGAAATGAGGCAAAAGCTACATTTTTAAAATCAAATTTAGAATCTGACCAATGGATCTATAGAAAATCACTTAACTATGCACTGAAATTAAATCGCAGTAAAAAGGCCTCTTTTTACAGAAAAGCATTCACAGAGTGTGGGAATGACTCAAAAAAAAAACATGGAATACAGTCAGAGGATTGTTGGGAACAAATATTGCACAATATCCATCATTTGTTGAGGAGAATGGAAAAGTGATCACAAAGCCTGTTGATGTTGCCAATCATTATGCTGCTTATTTTGAAAACAAAATCAATAGACTAAGAAAGATGACAGATTTGTCCAGTCCTAAAGATACTCTGAATGATCTGATTGGCAACAACATCATGCTAAGTAAAATGTGCTCTTTTTCCTTTTCCTTTGTAACAACTGAAGAAGTTATGAATTTGCTGGAGTCACTTCCTTAGGTTATTGAGTTATGCTGCACCGCAGATTGCTTCCCCCTTGAGGTATTTGTTTAATTGGTCAATCGACACTGGTCACTTCCCTAAAGTATGAAAGAAAGCTAAGCTATGTCCAATTCCAAAGAATAGTAAAGAACCTGTCTCACCTGAGAACAGTCGGCCCATTAGTCTTTTACCTGCACTGAGTAAAATTCTGGAAAGCATAATCAGTGCTCAGATTTGGTCATACATGGAAACTAATGATTTACTCTCTGCTAATCAACATGCATATCGTAAGGAGCATTCCACTGCGACTGCTCTCATTGAGGTGACAGATCAATGGCTAGAACAAATTGATTTGGGAAAATATGTTGGTGTATTATTTTTGGATTTTAGTGCAGCATTTGATTTGGTAGATCATAGTATATTATTGAAAAAACTCCTTCATTATGGGTTCCAACTAACCGCGCTTGACTGGATTCATGCTTATTTATCTGAAAGAACACAATCTGTTTATATAAATGGATCATATTCTTCGCCTCTGAATATACAGTGTGGCGTGCCTCAAGGCAGTTGCCTTGGGCCTCTCCTTTATCTGTTATATACAAATGATATTTCATATGCTCTAGTCTGATCAAAAATGACAATTTTTGCGGGAGATACTACTGTGTATGTACCGGGCTATTCATGTGTAGACATACAGACATCACTACAGCAAGACCTGGAAACATTTAAGGATTGGGCTGACATGAACAAACTCGTATTGAATGTAAAGAAAACAAAAGTAATGCTTATTGATTCTGTGAGGAAGAAGCAAATTCTGCCCTTCTTACAGCTCATGACAAATGGTACAATGATAGAACACATAGATGAGACTAGACTATTAGGTGTTCAACTTGATAGTCATCTGTCTTGGACACCACATATATCTAATCTATGTAAGAAGCTGGTTCAGACTGCTGTTATGGTTGGTAGAATAGCCAAATATTTACCAAAAAAAATATTAAGACAAGTGACCCATGCTTTAATTGTGAGTCAGGTAAATTATTGTGCTGCCGTTTGGGGTAATGCTGGAGTGGGAGAAATAAGTAGACTCCAGGCTGCGCAAAATAAGGCTGCAAGAATTATTCTTAGATGTCCGAATGATACTCTGATTGAAGAGCGATACAAACAACTAGAGTGGTCATACATCAGGGATATAATAGCTAGAAATGTTTTTCAATTATTTTATAACTTACATGCTAAAAAGAAACCAGAACTTTTGATAAGCAGATTCCAGCAGGTAAAAGATAGACATTTAGTCAGCACAAGAGCAGCTAGCACAAGTGATTATGTTTTACCCAGGACTAGACTTGTAACTGGTAAAAGGATGTTTTGTTTTCGGGCTGTGAAGCTATGGAATTGTCTACCTGACCTCATTAGAAATTTACCAGAAAAACATTTTAAACAAAACATTAGGGGTATTTTTTTGAGAAGTATTTGAACTCTTTTATGGTAATTGTATCACTGTGATTGAGGGATAGTTTTTTTATGTAATATTATCTGTATAAGTTTTGTTCTGAGTATATAATGCCATTCATGTGTTGTATGTATGTTTTTTGGTTGTGTCTGTTTTATATTGTATTGTGTTTTAGTTATACTGTATTGTGTTTGCATTGTATTTTGTATTCTGTTTTTATGTTATGGACTCTTGGAAGAATAGCCCAACTGGGCTGAAAGAGATCCAAATAAACAAACAAACAAACAATCCACAGATGGCCACTGAACATACAGTTAGGAAATATAAAACGGGTCAGTTTTGTTGACATACAACTTTGGCCCTGGTTGCCTGCTGGACAACAAAAGGGAGGGAGATTGGTGTGACTCGCAGTCGTGTGCCTGTTCCATCCATCCATGGCTACTTTTTGCACATGCTTAGGTCATGTCCGGCTACTTTATTTAACTATAGAAAAAGGCACAAGTACCTCATGTATAAAGTTTTTAAAGAATGTGTATGAATAATAAATGCTGTGGAAATCAGCTTTATTATCACTGACTATGTATTGAGAGGATATCATACTGTGAGGATCTTTACATCCCTGTTCTATATCAATAAATCGGCATTTATCAGCATTTATGCCATGATGATACGCTGAAGCAGAATACTTCTAGTCTATTGCCAGATTAATTGAACTTGAAGGTTTGAGCCGAAATCAAAACAAGCTAATAGGTGTCTGTGTACAGTATTCTATTCCTGCCCACAAGTTTAGGCCAGATATCTATCCGAAGTTATATTCAGATCTGGTGTGTTCACAAAGAGAAATGTTAAACTAAAGTTTAGTTTGTATGTTTATTGGAGGAAACTGTTGTGTCTCCATCCAGAATGCCATTAGAATACAGCATGCTTTCTGCCCATGCAGCAGGAGCCAGGGACTTGTGGGACTGCTATCTTAACGAAGGCTGGTGCTGCTGCTGCTCAGTGTCTGCTACACTGTTTATGGCCATAAAATACTAAGGGGGGTCCGAAAAAGTGGCCTCATGTACGCGCTCCACTAAGAGGGTTATTAGAATGAGCCAGGTCCAGAGAAATGGACTGTTAGGGCCACTGGGGATTCCGACAGCAATCACACACTCCTGTTTACTCCACAAATTGGCCCCTGAGAGGGGCATGGGCGTCTATAGCACCTAGTTAAAGTGATTGAGGTGACTCCTAGCCATTGATTTTCTCTTCGTCTTTGGCGTCCCGCCTGGCCACCC